>NC_143063.1:43740000-44041250 GCF_052426305.1 Pelodiscus sinensis
CTTGAAGCAAAAGGCTCCGTGGTGCGTTGCGGTGCCTCTGAACCATCCGCTTCCTCACTTATATTCTTTCTAATCATGGGCTGCAAGAATCGAAAGCGATGAATACAAAGCCTTGTGCCTGCCTATGTGTGCGCGTGCTCCTTCTGACCCCTGAAGTGATTTGGAGGACACACCGGGGCAAGGTTTTCTAAGCTACTTTGCCAGTGAGGGCCCTGAGTCTCATTGACATGAAAGGCTCCGTTTAAGACTCTTTAATTACATTTATGCCACTTCGGGGGCTGGCCAGAGCAGTGCAAAATGCCTCCGTGTAAACAGAAACCATCTCCCTTATCTTCTTGCCTGTGGTGTGCTGAGTTGATTCATTGGACCAAGTATCCCTGATGCAACCCTTTCCCGGAGTATGGGCATGTCACCAGCTGTACTGTGTGTGCAGTCAAACGCTGCCTACAGTTTCCCTCCTCTCCCCTCTCCTTCGAAGCCAAGCACATCTTAGTGCTATGAAATAACAGACTTTACTACAAACCTATTTAGGATGGAGTTAGAAGTCGAGGGAGAGAAGGGACATTACAGCAAAGAGCTAATGATGGTCGAGATCCAAGCTCACAAAGCCAACTAAACCCTTAGGAATGCTTCACAAATATCATGAAAGCACAGTCCACCACAGACCCCGGGCTCCTCTTGTCAACAGCTGTGGGAGATCCTGAAAGAGTACAGTAGACAAAACCCTCTGGCTCTATGGTTAAGAGAAGTGGTGGCCTGCAAGTTCTTATTTCAGCAGCTTTCTGTGAGGCCTTCCCTGGGTGCGTGTGATACACTGTGAAATAAGGAAGGGAACTTTTGGGTTACAGTTGCACCCTGCTCACATTTTACACAATGAAGATAGAGGAGCAGATTTATAAAAGATTCCAGCAACTATTCCTGCCCATAAGGACATGTGGAGTCCTTTTGAAAATCTGCCCTCTGAGCTAAGAGCCAGGAATCCTTGAGGGTACATGAGTCCCTGCAGCCCTTGGGGGGGTGGTTTGTGCCTGTCTCCCATGCCCAGCACCTGCTCCCCGCCATGCCTCTTCCCGCCTCTGCTCCTCCCTCTCCCTACTATTACACCCCTTCTCCGAGGGATGAAGCCTTGGGTTTATGGGGGGGGGGGGGGTGGCGGCGCTGGTGCATGTGGGCACCATTTTGGGGGGGTGAAGGAGGTTGCAGGCCCCCCCTCAATTTCCTGCTGTATCAGGATACTATCTCCTGCCTCTAGCGGCCGGAGCAGAGGCCAGAGCAGCCAGGGTGGGGACTGGAATCTGTGACGGCAGCCAGAATTAAGGCTGCGTGGCTGGGGCTAGATGGTGGCAACCGGATCAGTGGCAGTGGGTGGAGTGGAGGCTGGAGCTGTGGCAGAGGCTGGGCTGGGGACTGGAGCTGTGGCAGTGGCTGGAGTTGAAGCCGCGGGGCTGAGGCCAGAGCTGAGGCTGCATGGTGGCGGCTGGAGACGGGGGCCGTGTTTGGAGATAGGGCCACATGGCGGCAGCCGGAGCTGGGGCTGGAGTTGGGGGCTGCATGGCTGGGGCTGCCTGGCAGCAGTGGGAGTTGGGCTGCAGAGCTGAGGCCAGATGGTGGCGGCCAGCGTGAGGGCCAGAGCTGTGGCATCAGCCGAAGTGGAGGCCAGACCTGTGGTGGCAGCCGGAGTTAAGGCCCTGGGGCTGGGGCCATGCGGCGGTGGCCGGGGTCGGGGCTGAGTGGCGGCTGGGGCTGGGGCCATGCGGCGGTGGCCGGGGTCGGGGCTGAGTGGCGGCTGGGGCTGGGGCCATGCGGCGGTGGCCAGGGTCGGGGCTGAGTGGCGGCTGGGGCTGGGGCCATGCGGCAGTGGCCGGGGTCGGGGCTGAGTGGCGGCTGGGGCTGGGGCCATGCGGCGGTGGGCTGGGTCGGGGCTGAGTGGCGGCTGGGGCTGGGGCCATGCGGCAGTGGCCGGGGTCGGGGCTGGGTGGCGGCTGGGGCTGGGGCCATGCGGCGGTGGCCGGGGTCGGGGCTGAGTGGCGGCTGGGGCTGGGGCCATGCGGCGGTGGGCGGGGTCGGGGCTGAGTGGCGGCTGGGGCTGGGGCCATGCGGCGGTGGCCGGGGTTGGGGCTGAGTGGCGGCTGGGGCTGGGGCCATGCGGCGGTGGCCGGGGTCGGGGCTGAGTGGCGGCTGGGGCTGGGGCCATGCGGCGGTGGCCGGGGTCGGGGCTGAGTGGCGGCTGGGGCTGGGGCCATGCGGCGGTGGACGGGGTCGGGGCTGAGTGGTGGCTGGGGCTGGGGCCATGTGGCGGTGGCCGGGGTCGGGGCTGAGTGGCGGCTGGGGCCGGGGCCATGTGGCGGTGGCCGGGGTCGGGGCTGAGTGGCAGCTGGGGCTGGGGCCATGTGGTGGTGGCCGGGGTCGGGGCTGAGTGGCAGCTGGGGCTGGGGCCATGTGGTGGTGGCCGGGGTCGGGGCTGAGTGGCAGCTGGGGCTGGGGCTATGTGGTGGTGGCCGGGGTTGGGGCTGTGTGGCAGCGGCCAGGGTGGGGACTGTGTGGTAGCTGGGGCTAGGGATGGAGCCATGTGGCGGCAGCCGGGGTGGGGACTAAGTGGCGGCTGGGGCTGGGGCCATGTGGTGGCGGCCGGGGTTGGGGCTGAGTGGCGGCCGGGGTTGGGGCTGAGTGGCGGCTGGGGATGGGGCTGTGTGGCAGTGGCCGGGGTGGGGGCTGCATGGTAGCTGGGGCTGGGGCTGGAGCCATGTGGCGGCGGTTGGGGCTGGGGCTGTGTGGTGGTGGCTAGAACTGCTTTAATTTGCCTGCCTCCCCCGTTGAGACCTGAAATGGCGCCTCTGCTAGTGCAGGGCGGCACAGGATTCAGCCCCACCCCCACCCCGACCCCCACCCCCACTCCCACTCCCACCCCCACCGTGGCGGTGGGAGCCCTGAGGAAGCAGAGCAACACAACAGCCTGGGCTGCTCTGCCGCCATCTCCTAGGCCAGCCCAGTTGCTCTTCTTCACCCATGGGCTAACCTGAGTCTGGGGCACCTGTCCTTCCATGGGATGGTTGGGGTGGTCATTGCAGGACCTGGGGTGACTGCCCTGAACCGGCCTATGAATGGGTCGGCTCTGCACACACCTCTCCCAGGCCATAGGGACATGCCAGCAGTGGTGTGGACTTAGCAGCTGGAAGCCATTTTAGCCTTGCTGCATTGCTGGTGGTGGAGCTCCCAGGGGAGGGGTTCAATTGCCTAAGGTGGCAGGTGGGGCTGGTGGATGTGTGGGCCAGCAGCCAGAGCGTGATGCCCTCTGGTCCTCTGGGAGGATGCGAGGACTGACACGGGCCCGAAGGTAAATTGAGTTTGAGACCCCGGTTTACAGGTGTTCTTGCCGGCATGAGGGGCCAGCTTGGGAAAAAGCATGAGATTTGCTTTTTTGAAATGTTAACGATGGGCAATATCATCTGGCCTCACTGTACTCAGGGTGGGAACCACTTTCTCACCACCTAGGTGTTAACCAAAGCCATCCCACAGTGAGGTGCCTTTACCTTGGCAGAGGCAGCTGCAGGGGCTGAGGAATTAACACTGTCTGGACAGTATTGCAGACAGACCTTTGCTAGAGACCCGGGAAATCTATTTTCTCCTCAGCCAGGTTATAAAACAAATCTTGGCATCCAAGATCCAGCGAGGGAACCAGAATGTATTTTCCTTTCAAGATGAAAGAGTGAGACCAAGCCGGGCTCAAAGAGGTCTGATGGGGCAGATGGGCTGTTCCAGGGAGAAGTGATTTATAATGGAACTGGTGGGAAGTTTTCCAGTTGAAGCATTTTGGGTTGGAAACGGCTGATTTGACTAAATCAAATTGTTCTGCAAGAATGTGTTGACGGTGTCAAACGTTTCAGAGAAAAACAGCCAGAAGAGTTTGTATTGATACACCTACTCTTTAGATCAGGGTAGGCAGCTTGCCCATTGGCTTAGGAGTTTATACTGCTCTGCCCGTCACTCTAGCTGGGGAGAGTTGTCAAGAGCTTGCCCTGTTCTACCTGGTGCTCCTGCCAAGGTTGGATGCTGGCCCTGCTCCGACCTCACTTTTTGGCTGGAACACCAGGCGAAGGGTCAGAGCTGGTGGTAACGCAGGAGCACACATCTTTCTGGAGCTCCCCAATTGGTCGGGGACCCTGAACGCATCCTAATCTGCCCTTGGGAGGAGGTCAGGCCAATAAGCATTTATAGCCCACCATACAATTTGCCTACTCAGATGTGGCCCTCAGGCCTAAAATGTTTGCCCACCGCTGCTGGAGATAATGTATGACCTTAGGTAAAATTAACGTGAAGGATCCAATAAAGAAATGGAGTGCGTCCCATTTGTAGTCTACTCCTGTGGTCTGAGCACAGTATGTTGCTGTGACAGATTTGCCAGTAAAAGGGGGAAAAAAATGGTCTTTGTTGTGAGAGCCAGATTTAAAATTAGTTTTGCCTCGGTGAAGCCACTGGGAGGAGAACCTTGCCAGTCGAAAGGCCTCGGCATTAATGGTTCAGCGGGTATAAAAGCGTCCGGCAGCTCAGTTGAACCCGTAACAAAAAGAATTTGCTCAGGGAAGGTTCCCTAACTCTTTGATGACAGACATCTCCATTAGTTCCTCCAGCAGGGAGAGCAGTCAAATACTATAAAAAGACTTTCCGGAGTAACTATTAGTGAGTCAGAGTCATGATTCCAAAAGCTAAATATTAGTAAGACATAAGCTGGAAATATAAATATTGGTGGGATTTTAAGGCCGGCCTTTTTATCTGCAGTAATACAGAAAGGCATATGTATTCCTTCTTCACTCATTTTGTCTTGTATGTGCCAGTATTTCATGACTGATATCTGACCCGATGTCTCAGGTCAAATGAATTGGTTTGGCTCAATCCAATCCATAGGGAGCAACAGTCTTTGCTGGAGGAAAATGATGTCAGATACAGTTGACTTTGGCACAGTTTGGCTGTTTCATTTACTGACAAACACTGGACACAGAGCAGCAAGGCGTGAAGACCAACTTGACTTGATCAATCCAGGTCAGCTTGAAGGTCAGTGTTGAGGCGAACTTAAGAACCCAACATACATTGTAGCTGCTCTATAGCTAGATGAACTTTTGCTTCTAATCTAATTCCTTCTTTTCACAGCTATCGGCTTTTCTGCAAACCCTGGAACCTCACAGTGCCAGTATGGAAGTAAGTCAGACCATAGGCAGGGTAGGTAGTCTTCATTATTCCATCAAAACATTTTTGTCAGATGAAAGATGGATTTTCGATCAACTTTGCCTCAATTTGATCAACATTTCCAGGTTTTGTTTCTTTCATTATTATTATTATTATTAATAGTAATAGTAATAATAATAACCCAAAGTGGTTATCAAAAAGTGAAATGTTTGGGCGTTCTGATTTTTATTGAAAAACTGAAAAATGTTAGACATTGGACATTTTTTTGAAATGTCCTGTAGAAAATATGTCTATTACCAACTCTAAGAGTCAGATGGAAAGTGTGATTAATGGAAGAGGAAAGGGAGAGAAACTAAGGTGCAGTATATAGGAGGGAGAAAATGTTAAGTTTTTCAGAAGAATGTAGGTGGAGAGTCTATGGAAGAGGAAGATGATTTCAAGCAGCAAGAGCAGCAGAGGAGATACTCTTGTCTCAAGAGGGCCAGACCCCATGAAAGAAGAATCCTGTGCCAGCTCAGAACCAAGGATTATAAAGAAGACTGGAGGAAGTCCAAGGAAGTTTGAAAACATGGCCACTGAAATGAATGGGAAGCCAGTCCCCAAAGCAGTGAGATGCTCATGATGCTTTGCCCTCCTGCAAACTAGGGATATTAAAAAAAGGTTTGTTTTTGCAAATGTGCAACAGCGGAATTTTTTAGCGGTGACACGTTTACACACAGGGGGGCAGGCGGGAGCCGATGCTTATGGGGAGATGGCTTTTAAGAGCCGAGAGAAAGGCAGCAGCACAGGATGGGGGAGGGGGCAGGCGGCTTCGCAGGAGTCAGTGCCTGTGGGGAGCTGGCTTTTAAGCCAACTCCCCCTGAGCACTGCTCCCACCTGTTTCCCTCCCCCCCCCCATGCTGCTGCCTCTGTGATACAGAGGCAGCAAGAGGGGGGGAGGGGATGCATGTAACCATTAGGATTAATGGATGAACCCAGACTTATCGGTTTATCGTGTAAACGAGTACACGCTAACATCCCTCGTCTAACCCTCTCTCTCAAAGAGAAGAGACTTTTGCTTCCCCCCTGTTATAAAAGACTGAGTCCCATCACCATTGACTATTGGACTCCTCCCTTCACTATAGGATTTAGAGCTCTCTCTTTATCTCACTGGGGAAGTCTAGCTGTGCCAGAAGTAGGCAGGAAGCAGGAGCCTACTGCCACTTTGCTGATCCTAAATTACGTTTTGTTCCTTGTTCTCTTGCTTGTTTCTCCTCCCTCCGGCCATACCCACGGGTTAGTGAGAGTGGCCTGGTTACGGGGAAGCATTTAGCACATGGGCTCTGACATGTAGAATTTGATTTTTCCCTTTAGGAAAGCAGGGCAGGTGGAGGCCTCTTGCCAGAAAGTGGGGACTGATCGTCACTCTAAGGGTATGTCTACACTGCCACCCTAGTTCGAACTAGGGTGGCTAATGTAGGCATTCGAAGTTGCAAATGAAGCCCGGGATTTAAATATCCCAGGCTTCATTTGCATCTTGCCGGGTGCCGCCATTTTAAAATCTCTGTTAGTGCGGACTCCGTGCCTGCGGCTACACGCAGCACGGAGTAGGTAGTTCGAATTAGGCTCTCTAATTCGAACTCCTGGTACACCTCCTTCCACGAGGAGTAACGATAGTTCGAATTAGAGAGCGTAATTCAAACTACCTACTCCATGCCACGTGTAGCCGTGGGCACGGAGTCCGCACTAACGGGGATTTAAAAATGGCAGAACCCGGCAAGATGCAAATGAAGCCCGGGATATTTAAATCTCATGTGCATCAGTGTAATGCTGAAACAGCACGACGTGAAAATGCACAAGGGCACTTTCGCGTGCACTAGTGAGGCTGACAGGCAGCAATTCATGAGCAACACACAAGCGTGTTTTGGCCACTGCACCCCTGTGGTGTGCGTTACCCCGTAGTGCAGACAAACCCCAACACAAATCCTTCCATTTGTAACAAAAAACAGGACTATGCAGCACTTTAAAGACTAATAAGATGGTTTATTAGGTGATGAGCTTTCGTGGGCCTTTGTTCCAGCTACACCAGACTAACACGGCTACATTTTTATCTCCTTCCATTTGTGGCTGTAGTGGGCATGTTATTTATGCGGGAGCATTAGCTGATGACCCCCCCGTCCCCGGGCAGTGTTGGACTCTTCTTCCTTGAAACAGGATGAGAAATGGGGGCTAGTGGCAACCTTGCCTTCCACTGTGACCATCATGTGCTCTAAATGATCCTACTGTGATTTTCCTACTGTGGTCTGAAGTAAAATCATAGAATCATAGAATAATAGGACTGGAAGGGACCTCGAGAGGTCATCGAGTCCAGCCCCCCGCCCTCAAGACAGGACCAAGCTCTGTCTACACCATCCCTGACAGATGTCTATCTAACCTGTTCTTAAATATCTCCAGAGAGGGAGATTCCACCACCTCCCTTGGCAATTTATTCCAATATTTGACCACCCTGACAGTTAGGAATTTTTTCCTAATGTCCAATCTAAACCTCCCCTGCTGCACTTTAAGCCCATTACTCCTTGTCCTGTCCTCAGAAACCAAGAGGAACAAATTTTCTCCTTCCTCCTTGTGACACCCTTTTAGATATTTGAAAACCGCTATCATGTCCCCCCTTAATCTTCTTTTTTCCAAACTAAACAAGCCCAGTTCATGAAGCCTGGCTTCATAGGTCATGTTCTCTAGACCTTTAATCATTCTTGTCGCTCTTCTCTGTACCCTTTCCAATTTCTCCACATCTCTCTTGAAATGTGGCGCCCAGAACTGGACACAGTACTCCAGCTGAGGCCTAACTAGTGCAGAGTAGAGCGGCAGAATGACTTCATGAGTTTTGCTTACAACACACCTGTTGATACAACCTAGAATCATATTTGCTTTTTTTGCAACAGCATCACACTGTTGACTCATATTCAACTTGTGGTCCACTATGACCCCTAGATCCCTTTCCGCCATGCTCCTTCCTAGATAGTCCCTTCCCATCTTGTATGTATGGAACTGATTGTTCCTTCCTAAGTGGAGCACTTTGCATTTCTCTTTATTAAACCTCATCCTGTTTACCTCTGACCATTTCTCTAACTTGCTAAGGTCATTTTGAATTATGTCCCTATCCTCCAAAGAAGTCGCAACCCCACCCAGTTTGGTATCATCTGCAAACTTAATAAGCGTACTCTCTATCCCAATATCTACATCATTGATGAAGATATTGAACAGTACGGGTCCCAAAACAGACCCTTGAGGAACTCCACTTGTTATCCCTTTCCAGCAGGATTTACAACCGTTAACAACAACTCTCTGACTACGGTTATCCAGCCAATTATGCACCCACCTTATCGTGGCCCTATCTAAGTTATATTTGCCTAGTTTATCAATAAGAATATCATGCGAGACCGTATCAAATGCCTTACTAAAGTCTAGGTATATGACATCCACCGCTTCTCTCTTATCCACAAGGCTCGTTATCTTATCAAAGAAAGCTATCAGATTAGTTTGGCATGACTTGTTCTTCACAAACCCATGCTGGCTATTCCCTATCACTTTATTACTTTCCAAGTGTTTGCATATGATTTCCTTAATTACCTGCTCCATTATCTTCCCTGGGACAGATGTTAAACTGACCGGTCTGTAGTTTCCTGGGTTGTTCTTATTCCCCTTTTTATAGATGGGCACAATATTTGCCCTTTTCCAGTCTTCTGGAATCTCCCCTGTCTGCCATGATTTTTCAAAGATCATAGCTAAAGGCTCAGATACCTCCTCTATCAGCTCCTTGAGTATCCTGGGATGCATTTCATCAGGACCTGGTGACTTGCTGACATCTAACTTTCCTAAGTGATATTTAACTTGTTCTTTGTGTATCCTATCTTCTAAACTTACCCTCTCTCTGCTTGTATTCACTACGTTAGGCACACCTCCAGACTTCTCGGTGAAGACCGAAACAAAGAAGTCATTGAGCATCTCTGCCATTTCCAAGTTTCCTGATACTGCTTCTCCCTCCTCACTAAGCAGTGGGCCTACCCTGTCCTTGGTCTTCCTCTTGCTTTTAATGTATTTATAAAAGGTCTTCTTGTTTCCCTTTATGCCTGTAGCTAGTTTGATCTCATTTTGTGCCTTTGCCTTTCTAATCTTGCCCCTGCATTCCCGTGTTGCTTGCCTATATTCATCCTTTGTTATTTGTCCTAGTTTCCATTTTTTATATGACTCCTTTTTTATTTTGAGATCATGCAAGATCTCCTTGTTAAGCCAAGCTGGTCTTTTGCCATATTTTCTATCTTTCCTACACAGCGGAATTGTTTGCTTTTGGGCCCTTAACAACATCCCTTTGAAATACTTCCAACTCTCCTCAGTTGTTTTTCCCTTCAGTCTTGCTTCCCATGGGACCTTACCTACAAGTTCTCTGAGCTTATCAAAATCTGCCTTCCTGAAATCCATTACCTCAATTGTGCTGGTCTCCCTTCTACCTTTCCTTAAGATCATGAACTCTATTATTTCGTGATCACTGTCCCCTATACTGTCTTCCACTTTCAAGTTCTCAACTAGTTCCTCCCTATTTGTTAAAACCAAATCCAGAACAGCTTCTCCTCTGGTAGCTTTTTCAACCTTCTGAAACAGAAAGTTGTCTCCAATGCAGTCCAGAAACTTATTGGATAGCCTGTGCCCCGCTGTGTTAGTTTCCCAACATATGTCTGGATAGTTGAAGTCCCCCATCACCACCAAATCTTGGGCTTTGGATAGTTTTGTTAATTGTTTAAAAAAGGCCTCATCCACCTCTTCCACCTGGCTAGGTGGCCTGTAGTAGACTCCTAGCATGATATCACCCTCGTTTTTTACCCCTTTTAGCTTAACCCAGAGACTCTCTACACAGCTATCTCCTACGTTCATCTCCACTTCAGTCCAAGTGTGTACATTTTTAATATACAAGGCAACCCCTCCTCCCTTTTTTCCCTGTCTGTCCTTCCTGAGCAAGCCGTACCCTTCCATACCAACATTCCAATCATGCGTCCCATCCCACCAGGTTTCTGTAATACCAATGATATCATAGTTGTATTTATTGGTTAGCAATTCCAGTTCTTCCTGCTTATTACCCATACTTCTCGCATTTGTATATAGGCGTCTAAGATACTGATTTGATCTTGCCTCCCTGTTGTGCCCTGACCCTCCTTTCTCCTTGCCATTATAGGCTGTAGTCCCCCCCATTTCCAACCCATCTCCCAGTCCCGCACATGCAGCACTTACCTGTGGGCTTTGCTCACCTGCCCCCGACAAACCTAGTTTAAAGCCCTCCTCACAAGGTTAGCCAGTCTGTGTCCAAACAAGGCCTTCCCGCTCCTGGAAAGGTGAACTCCGTCTCCACCAAGCAGTCCTTCCTGGAAGAGCACCCCGTGATCAAGGAAGCCGAATCCCTCCTGGTGACACCATCGTCGCAGCCAGGCATTCACCTCCAGGATGCACCTCTCTCTGCCTGGGCTCCTACCTTTGACAGGAAGGATAGAAGAGAATACCACCTGCGCTCTAAACTCCTTCACCCGTACTCCCAAAGCCCTGTAGTCACACTTGATCCGCTCAGTGTCACACCTGGCAGTATCATTTGTGCCCACGTGGATGAGTAGCATGGGGTAGTAGTCAGAGGGCCGGATAATCCTCGACAATGCCTCCGTAACATCTCGGATACGGGCCCCTGGCAGACAGCATACCTCTCGAGATGAACTGTCAGGGCGACAGATGGGTGCCTCCGTTCCCCTCAGAAGAGAGTCTCCAACCACCACTACCCTACGTTTCCTCCTCGCAGTGGTGGCAGGAGACTGCTCAACCTTGGTGGTGCAAGGCCTGGTCTCCCCCACTGTGGGGGGTGACTCCTTGTCTCCTGCAGAAAGTAAAGTGTAACGGTTATGTAACAACACAGTGGGAGGGTTAGGAGCAGGGGTGGAACACTGCCCGCTGCCGGAAGTAACCAGCTGCCAGTGCTCACCCTGCACCACCGCCTCCTTCATAAGTGGCTGGTCAACAGTCCCACATCCTAGGACAGTGACCTCAGTAGACTCCACAGGAATACTGTCCAGGAATTCCTCATGGCTTCGAATGCTCCTCAGCCTGGCCACCTCCTCCTGTAGCTCTCCCACCTGCTGCCTGAGAGATTCCACCAGCAGGCACCTTTCACAATGGTTGTCTCCCCCAGCCTGGAGATCACTCAGTGGGAATTGCAAGCCACAAATACAGCAAGACCACACCAGGACCTGGGTAGAGGCATCCATGCTCAGGTTCTCTGTCTGGATACAGGCACAGGTGGAGGAGACAGGAGAAGTACTGGCACAAGCGCTTCGGGTCTTCATCACCATCAGTCACTCCCTCTTCAACTCCCCTGTCTGCAGTCCCCTGTCCGCTTCGCTCCCCTGGTCGCACTGCTCTGGCTTTTTAAAGCCTGCTTGCCTAGGTCAGGCCTGCCCCCTTCTGAGTCACACAGGGGAAGGCTGAGCCTGAGGCTAATCAGAGGCAATCAAGGGAACAATGGCAGGCTCTCAGTCCCAACTGCCACAGAAGCTGAAACTGAAACTGCTAGCACTCACCTGGAATCAGACTCTCAATTCACACTTCAAACTGTAAAATTCAAACAGTCAGGCACAGGCACAGGCGCACACTCACACCACAGCTTGTACTCTCACCGGGTAGCCTCTTCGGCGGTGGGGTCGCTTTGCTCTCCCTCTTCAAGTCCCCTGTCCGCTTCGCTCCCCTGGTCGCAGTTCCTTGAAAGGCAGTTCCTTGCTGCTTCTTTTCCAGCCGTTCTTCTACAATTATCATCAGTGATCCTGGGCCCACGGGCTGCTTGAACTCTTCTGGGGACCCAGGCTGAGTAAATTTGGTGAGCCCCTCAAATGTCTCTGGGATGGGGCCAAAAATGAGGGGTTCCATGTGTGGGAGGGGACTGCTGGGAAGCAGGCTGAGGGTGAAGGGTCTGGGCTGTAGTTATGGTGAAGGAACAGGGTGAGGGGAGAGTGCAAGGTCTGGGCAGGAGGTAGGGTGAAGGAGTGGGGTGGAGGTGGGGGTAGAGGGTCTGGATGGATGGTAGGATGCAGGAGTGGGATGGAGGGTCTGGATGGGAGGGGGTGCAGAAGCAGGCTGGGGGTGGAGGTGTGGGTTCTGGGAGGGAAGGAGGATGTGGGCGGGGACAGGAGATTGGACACTTACTTAGTGCAGGTCCCAGGGGTGGGTGGAACGGGTGGCTCCATGTGGCTCTGCACTTGCAGACAGCACCTCTGTCATTCCCATTGGCTGCAATTCCCAGCCAATGGGAGTGGCGGGGGAGGAGCCTGCAGGTGAGCACTGCTAGCAGCAACGCATGTGGCTCTAACCTGGGGGAGGGGGAACAACACTTAAATCAACTTGAGTCGTCCTAACGGATTGGGCACATAGCCAGCTGAGTGTGTGTGTGTGGGGGGATGCGGGCGCGCTACCTTTGCCAGGTTCAGTCGGGTTCTTATGCTCACGTCTCCTGCTACAGAGAACAAATCCGCATCACCGTCTGAAGGGGAGAGCGTCAGAATCCCCTTTCTAAGGAGCAGGGCTTCTCTCCTGCGCTGAGGAAGGCAAATGGCTCTTATTTCCTCGGCCTAAGAGCAAGATGTTCATTCTGGCTGACTGGCGCTGAGGGTCAGGAAAAGAGCAACAAAGGAAAAAAGACAACAATTGGTGTGTGGGTGAGAGACAGCACCTGCATGGCCTCCCAAACCGGCCCGGGGCTGAGCAACATGCGGCCTGATCCTGAAAGCTGCAGTGCACAGAAAGGAGAGCCCCATTTTGGCTTGTCCGCATGCTACGCATACGTGGGCTATTTTACCACAGGAGACACATATATCAGCCCGGGGATGTTTCTAAGACATACAAAGGCCTTTGAAAGCCTCCAGCCCAGCGCTGCCGTGGGGAGTGGCTCTCCAAACGAAACAGATGGCTGCAAGTCCTGAGGTGCTGTTGCGGGTGGGTAGCAGGGGAGGAAGAGTAAGGAGGATAGATCTCTCCTCAGGAAGGTGAAATCTTGGCAGAGGCTGAGCTTTCATCAAAGCCTCCCGGAGCGAAGTTGACAAGCCCTTCCACGCTCATGCTCTCCCTCCCTTCTTGGGATTGCCTTTCCAGCCTTTTGCAATCTTGGCCTCTAATTAAAAACAGCGGAAGCCTTGCAATTTCCACTCTTCCAGCTTTGCCCTGCACTCGACTGAATGGTAGCGACCAGGCTGGGGGTGTTACTGGCACAGCCATAATCAGCTGGTTTTCCTAAATTAATAGAAGTTGTTGCCAGTGTGTCTGCAGGCTCTCTTGGGGGCAGGTTGTGCTTTCCAGTGCACCCCAACGCTGCACAAGAGTCAAACAAAAACATCTGGGTTTCAAAGGAGCTGTCTCTGTCTGCTTCTCTAATCATTGCCAAGGAATCTATTTATATATTTCACGGAGGAGGCAAGGTATGGTGTGAATATCTAGGGTCTCTCCTTTCATGTTATGTTTACCTGCTGGAGAGTAAATCTTTTTTTTTCCCCAAAAACAAATCTTTAATTCCCTAAGGCAGTGTTTTCCAAATGGTGTTCCACGAAACCCGGGGATTCCCCAAAGTGAAAATAAGGGTTCCGTGAGAAAATTCCATTACAATAACATTTTATGATTAAAAGAAATTAGTATTTAAGCATTTATGAATTTTATTGAAAACAATGTTCATTTGTGTTTGCCACAATAAGTGTCTCTGAGTAATGCCAGCTTAGCCAGAGAGTGGTACGATCTCCTGTTATATACCACCGTAAATCCTCGTACTCACTCTCACTCTTGGAAGCTAGAGGAGGTGACTGGGATATTTCAGTGCATTATGCAGGCAAATTAACTATCACGTTATTGGATTTTAAAGTGAGCAGACAGATCACTGGTGCACCCATAGGGGTGTTTGCCCAGATTTTGTACAAAGTGGGCCATGTGCAATGTCAACTGAAAGCTTATGCTCTACTGGTTCTATGTATGACACTCATACTTGTATGATAGTGATAGAAATGTAGCCGTGTTAGTCTGGTGTAGCTGAAACAAAAGACAGGACTATGTAGCACTTTAAAGACTATCAAGATGGTTTATTAGGTGATGAGCTTTCGTGGGGCAGACCCACTTCCTCAGATCAAATAGTGGAAGAAAATTGTCACAACCATATATACCAAAGGATACATTTAAAAAAATGAGCACATATGAAAAGGACAAATCAAATTTCAGAACAGAAGGGGAATGGGGGGGAGGGGGGGGGAGGAGAGGTAAATGTCTGTGAGCTAATGATATTAGAGGTGATAATTGGGGAAGCTATCTTTGTAATGGGTAAGATAATTGATGTCTTTGTTTAAGCTTAGGTGTAAAGTGTCGAATTTAAGCATGAATGACAGTTCAGAGGATTCTCTTTCAAGTGTAGTCTTAAAAGATCTTTGAAGCAGGATGCAGGTAATCAAGAGGTTGAGACAATGTCCTTTCTGGTTGAAATGGCAAGAAACTGTTAAACACAGAAATAAATTGCCTTACGAAGTTGTGGAATCTCTGTCATTGGAGATATTTAAGAGCAGGTTAGATAGACATCTGTCAAGGATGATCTGTTGCTTGGTCCTGCCGTGAGGGGAGGGGACTGGACGCGATGACTATCCAGGTCCCTTCCAGTTCTAGTGTTCTATGATTCTAAATCAAGTATGCTTTTTAAAAAATCTCCTTGCTTGTGATGTAGAAGCCACCTTTCAAGTAGCCATTTACTAAATCTTCAGTATCTTTGACTCTCGTGTACTTACTTGTCTGATTGGTTTTCTGATTTGGGCTCTCCAGACTCCATTATGGTCATTGACAAAACTCTTACTGCATGATATAGGATCCGGTACTGAGTCACCAAGTGTTTGTCCTGAATGTCTAGTAAGCATCCTTCCCTCGTGGGCACAGTGGTGCCTCCTGGTAACAGCCTTAGTTCCTAACTAATCCCACATGCTAGGACTGTGGCTATGTGGTTCAGGAGCCGGTAATGTGAAATTTGGCAACTAGGACTGCTTCATCAGCAGAAATTCTGGTGCCTAATAGTTGGAGACCAGGAATAACCTCTCTGTGTTTAAACCATGTGACATACATATCCTGGATCGTTACATGCAATAGTTACTGGATAGCTATTATTCTGACTCAAGAATGGAGATATGGGGAGAGGGATGTTCTCCGACTGGACCTTGGTTGCTAAGTATAAGCTTAGGTGCCAATTTTTCATCTTGACCCCGCCCTCCACTCCAGTTTCTACCTTCCCTCTCCAATTTCCCCCAAGGCACTGCTCTACCTCTTCCTGCCCATGTTCTACCTCTGCTCTGCCTCTTCCCCCGAGTGTGCTTCATCTCTGCTTCTCCCTATCCTCCGGAGCACCAATCAGCTGTTCATGGTGCTCAGACAGTGCTGGCAAGGAGCGGGAGGAGTTGGTAAGCACAGGGCTGCCAGCATGTAAGTGGCACAAAGAGAAGGGGGAGATTGGTGCTGGTGGGTGCAGTACACCCACTGATTTTTCCCGGGGTGCTCCAGCCCTGGCACACCCACAGAGCTGGCACCTATGTGTAAAAGGCATGAAAACAAACTAGTCTGTTCATTGGCCCAGTCGCCAGGCAGTACAGTGCAGATGCCCGTTGCCACCACAGGTGTGTGTTAGAGACAGAGATGTATGTATATAAATATCTACAATGCCTGATGACTGTGGGTAACAATACAAGGGGGCATTTACAAAGAATGAATATGCATCAGCAAAAGATAGCTGAGCAAAGTAGAATGCCAAAGAAACAGACAGACAGTCTGCAACTCCCTCTCCCTCCCCCCCCCCCCCACTTCATGACACTTTTGCCCTTTCAAGAATTTATAGAAGTTTATTGCTGCATGGAAAACTGCCTAGCAGTGCCACCTACCAGTGTGGACTCGCATGACCGTGGCTTTGTAAAGTTGCTGCTTGTAAACAGAAAAGCCAAGGGGCTAAAGGTAGCAACTCTTTACTCTGACTGTGCTAACTTGAGGGCAGAGAGACAAAAATGCTCTGCTTCCTAACTTACCATGCAAAGTTTGAGTTGGGGATGCAAAGATTTAGAAGGAAGAGCACAAGGAAGATGGGGTGAAAAAATTGTTTGGCTATTTTCTTTGACCTCATTTGTACCACAGTTTTAATAAGTTGGGTGTGTCTGGCCCATGAAAGCTCATCACCTAATAAACCATCCTGTTAGTCTACCTTCAAAAAAGTCAGAACCCACCATGTGTGCATGAGCCCAGTCCTAAATATATGAGCAATTTTAAACAAAGAAATTAAACTATTCTTTAGTGTGTGTGCCAAAGTCAGCCAAATCTTGGACCCTGTTTACCGATCCCTTACTTTTGCTTAACAGGAAGCGTTCCTGAATCACAGTTTGGGCAGGAATGTGAGAGACAGCACACTCAAAATAATCCCACCACTTACCTTTATAACCAAACCACCACGGCAGAGTCTCAAGCTCTTCATTTAAATTACTTTTTCCTAACTGAAACGGTCCATGCTTTGTAAGAATATGCTGATGCCACAAATATGTGCATAGTGACAGTGTGAGGCAAATCATATCTATTGCATATATAAAACTGGTTGTTGACAGGAAGGAGTGAACCTGCGACCTTAGGAACTAAAGCTCTAGTGCATATACCGCATGAGCTAAAAACCTATTACCTCCCAGGTAGTAGTGTAGAGAAGAGTTCACTCTTCCTTGTCAGTGGTCTTCCTGCCTCTGGATTACACATATTTACCTTGAACTGTTTTGTGTATTGTTTTTTTTCCTGGCAGGTTTTGGTACACAACATCACTTAGTATTGGCCCAGTGAACTTCCTGTTTTAGGAAGTAAGATCAAATTTCCCCATAATGCTTCCCTAATGTGATAGTCTAGGAGCACCTCATAACCAGCCCTAGCAAATGTAGCTTATGATTCTCTTCAGCACATGAACCATCACCCTGAGGCAAACAGCTGGAGTTTGGTCAATGTAGAGCAGAACAAGGAGTACCCAAAAAGATAAAGGAATACTGAGAATTATACTTGTATGGCCCTAGTGCCCACTCTGACAACGATGTTTTGTCAAGAGGCTGATAAAATTCATTTTACTGGACAATTTGTGTGTGAAAAGTGTCTGCTTTCAAGGCAAATTAGATTTTTTTGTCAGAAAATCTGAACATTGGAAACACTGAAGGTGTCATCTGAAAACCAAAATATTTCAATTTGGAAATACAGTTGTAGTGCTGAATGGGAGTTGTAGTTTATTTTGCTTCATGACCTCATTCTCCTCAATGAGCTGGGCTTCCTGGCTTTACTACAACTCCCATGATTCACTGCCTCCCTGCTCCAAATGTTTTTATAATACAATTTTAATGTCAACTATAACTTTTGTTAAAATTTGCAGTGAAAATACCTCAATTTTCCAGCCAGCTCTGGTCTTTCTTTCCTTCTTTTTGTCTCCTCTATTTCAGTCATTGGTAATACACTCACCACAGCACCAGACACAAAATTAAGAATAGCATTGAAATTATCCAAAAAGGACTCTACACTTCATAATACGCATTAGCTGTGGATGTGCAGCCTTTTACTTTCCTTTCCCCCTTGTTCCTGTTACCTTCTCCTTTTCATCATGATTTATCTAGGGGAGAAATGGTGTCAGCTGTCTTCAGCCATTGTTATTGAAGTCTGGCTTTTGAGAAGAGGCGGGCCTTCCATTGTACTTAGGGTTGCCAGATGGTTTCAACAAAAATACTGGACACACTTGACATTACATCACAATCTACATTCCATCTTAGTTAGAAAATACCAGACATTTATATTTTCTCGTTTATATTTTCTCAATTTGTTTCCCAAACAGAAAGCTCAAATACTGGACTGTCTGGTTCAAAACCAGACACCTGGCAACCCTAACTGTACTCTGAAAATGTTCACATCTGGGCTTTTTCAGGATTTTAGAATAATACTTCTAGGTGGACATATGTAACTATTATTTGTAATCTCTCTGGTGATCATGTGATTTATTTCATCTTGTTTCACTGTCTAATTAGTCCTGTATATCGCTTAAGCGAAAAAAGCAGTAACAGACCCAAAGCTAACTTGGCTAGGTCATCTTGGCTAACTTGGCTAGGTTAAAATGACACCTTCACCTTAATAGGATTTTTTCTGAGGAAAAAACAGTTAATAAGATTACGTTTTGGCTGACTTGCTGTATGGATCCCCTGAATGCATTCCATGGCAAAAATTCCTTTCTGCTAATTTTTCAGATGATTGTACACACACAGCACAAATGCAACACTCAGCGTTTTAATGGGATACTAAATTTTTATTGTACAATAAAATAAATATGGCCAGCTCCTCAGCCAGCATAAATTGATGTAACTTCCATTAAGCCAGTGACTCTGCCTCAGTTTACCCTAGCTGGGGATTTGGCCCTGGGAGATTGTCCTCTAGCACGAATGCTGGAAAAAACACACATCGCACACACTAACAAAAGACGATGTATAACGTCACACACAACAACCTAAGCCCTGTTTCCAAGCATAGCTAGAATAAAAGCTGCCTTGTCCCTCTGCAGAGTCCAGTACATGAAACTGGAGGAATAACAGTGAATTATGTAAACATTGATGGATGGTGTTCTGTTCCAGTTGGAAAGCCTCAGAAGGAGTAACCAGAATCCCATCAAACTCTCTTCAGTGTGGAATCAAATGGGTATAGGAACAAAAATAAACTTAACATGGCAACTCCAGCAAATGGCTTTTACTAAGTGCCTTTTGGCTCTCCTGGGTGCAAAGTACTACAGTGGCCAAATCGCAGACAGATCAGTGTCCGCAAATACATTTTCCCCTTGTTTTCTTTTTTTGTGTGTGTTATAATTCTTATTGCAAAGACCAGAAACACGATCCACTAGGGTGGATGAAACCCAGGATATAAGTCCAGCTGTTGTACAGATGTTAAGTGATAAAAATCAATTTGTCTCTGGGTATTTATTTTAAATAAATATGCCTCTCATTCCTTTTCCCACACAACTTTTCTTAAACATGGCCATGGCCTCTTAGCCTACAGTAAAGAAAAATCCATCCAAGCTTCTGCTCCTGGAAATATTTCTACAGGGGAGAGAGAGAAGAAGATTGAAGTTTGCATTTGGACTTTTTTTTAATTAATAGGTTTTAAGGCCAGAGGGAGACTTTGTGAATATCTACTTTGACCTCCTGCATATGAGAGACGATTGAATCTCTTTCCTGCATTTAAGCCAATAGCCTGCAGTTGAACATAATTTTTTAAATTAAATAAATGCTAGTGAAAGCTTCAGAATGGGCTACCCTGGAGAGTGAAGTACTACACAGAACAAGCTCAACAGATACAGAGAAATCTTTTTGCAAGCCATTCCTACCGCCCAGGTGTCCTCAGCAGCAACTGGAATAATTATTCTTTGGGGTACCTCCATTTGATGACTGCTATGCCTGCCAGTTTCTTAGTTGTGAGTCTGGGAGTTAATATTCTTTGTAACACATACAATGGCCCATCAGTCCATTGTATCTATGCTGGCTCCACTCAACTGACCCCAAGATGCCCTGTCCATTTTGGACAAGGAATCCTGTTATCTCATCTTCTGGAAAGGGGAGGGGCTCCCTTATTTCCATCCAGCGTTAAACAAAAGCAGAAACAGAGACGATTCAGTTCATATGTGGAAAGTTTTGCTTTAGCTGGATTCTAAATGAAAATAATTAAGTCTCTGATCCAAAACCCCAGGAAGATCCTTAAGAAAATGGGGACAACAGGCCTTCTCACTTGAATTTAACACTCATGTAAAAATGAAACAAGATGGGGGTGAATCTGGCTCTTGGTTTTTTTTAGATTTTGTGCACAATGTGCAGAAACAAAGGGAAAAAGCACAAGGATGTCAGCAGTTAGCAAGAAAAAATGGAGATATTAGCAGGGTTACAAGTGATTTCTATTTAATTCTTAACTCTCTATCTTTGAAGCTGAAATACATTTAAGGATAATCAATATTTAATTCCCCATTACATCAAATAACCTTGTTGTGGGTCTTGAGATTTCCAGGCATGTGATCATGCCTCTTTTGCACCTGTTGCTGATGGGTAATCCCTCTTTCATGTCTCGTTGCTCTTATGGCATGGAAAGCTCAGAAAACTGCTACAGCTGTGTTACTCTGCATCCTCTCTTTTTTTAATTCCAAAATTTAATGGAAAACACTCCCAACTCCCCTCTTTATTCCGATGTTTTACTAGTGAAAGGCTGGATGACATGGAATAGCCCAAGAACAGCAGGAAGCCAAGATGTTTTGTATTAGTTTGTTTATAGGAACATCCTTCCCACGATAAATGGCTGTACCCATTGTGAGTGTTTTCAATTTCCCCTTTGACATAGGAATCAAGGAATGTTGCCAGCCAACCTCTCCGTTCCGTGTTTTTTTCCCCCTCTTATGCTAGGATACCCATGTAGTTTGAAGAGCAACCTCTTTTTCTGCAATGGCATGACCCGGGATTATAAAGTCTAGGTTGGGCTGCATTTCTCTAAGTGATCTCTCTGAAATCATTGTGCATGGCAGGAACTGAACCGAAAAGGTTGAATGCTTCTCGCTCACTCCTCCAAGGGGTTGAATGCTTCTCGCTCACTCCTGCAGGGGCAGAGTATTCAGCACCTCATGAGATTAGGCATGACATGTGCATCACATCTCAGAAATGAAGCAGCAGCAATGGCGCCTTGCCTAAATATCCTGAAATCAACAAACCTACAGGACCAGGCCCTCCACTTCAGTGTTGTCATGGGAGTTCCCATCAGCTGGGGAACAATCTTTTCTAGTTAGGGACATATGGGAGCTGTCGGGGGTCATCCATATCGTAGTTAGGAATTACTGGTGTGGTGTTCGGAGAGGTCTTCTGCTCCGTCAATGACAATAACCCTTTGGCTGCCTGAATTTCTGCATTTGCTCCCCTGTTTACTGTATTAATCATGTGTAACCACCACTGGGCAGATTTGAACCTGGGACCTCTGGAGGTTGTATAGGAGTTGCTACAGATTGAGCTATAAAACTAGCTGGTGCTCAGCTTAGGCTGTAGCGCTCACTCATTCTTATGTCTCACGGTAAGTGTTCTAAATGCCACTGCATGGGAAAGTGAACCACACTAGGCGTGTGGCTTGCACATGCACAATTAGTTAACAGAGTAGTCTTTGAGAGTGCTCCCAAAACCCACAAAATTAGATAAGGATTAAAGGCACTCAGCCAGGTTTATTGCTAAACCAAGTACAGTAATAGTTGTCAATAGACAGACTCGTGGCTGAGCTACGGCACATATGTGCCTCCTGATAATGGACACAGCTTAGTTAATAGTATAGATTTTACTATTGCCCCCTAGGCTGGCCAATAAACAACTTTTGGGGGTATGCTTTTATACACAGGTACAAACAAATTACACATTACTTTTAACAAATTAGGTTGCCACTCTCTAACATTACCTTGCACATGTGGGTTTAATTACTATCTATCATGCTGCTAGTTTAAACCAGGGGTGGGGAACCGTTTTTGGGTGGGGGGCTGCTGACTCACAGAAAAATCAGTTGTGGACTTCACACAAGTGAGAAGCAAAATAAACCAAAACGATCCCTCACTGGTGTGGTCCCCGATTGAGATGGAGAATAACACTCCCCACATTCTCCTCATGCAGCAGAGCCTTGGGGGCCCAAGCTAGTAGATTTTGTGTGTTCTAGCCCCACTAGGGGCTGAAGCTTCACTACAGGCTCCCCAATACTGGGGGGAGGAGCCCCGAGCCTCAGGTGTTGGATCCAGGAAAGCCAGGGGAAAGGGTCTGAGGTTCCCCACCCCTGGTTTAAACCTTGTGCTAAACCTATGTCAGTATGGGTATGTCTAGACTGCATCCCTCTGTTAGCAGAGGGATGTAGATTAGGCAGGTCGACATTGCAAATTAGGCAGGGATTTAAATATCCCGTGCCTAATTTGCATAAAAATGGCCACCGCGTTTTGCCGACTCAGCACTTTGTCGGGGAAAAGTGGCAGTCTAGAGGGGGATCTATCGAGAAAGAAAGCCTTTTTCGACAGATCCCTTATGCCTCCTGCAAGGAGGTTTACAGGATCTGTCAAGAAACGCTTTCTTACTCAACAGATTCCCCCTCTAGACTGCCACTCTTTGCTGACAAAGTGCTGAGTCGGCAAAACATGGTGGCCATTTTTATGCAAATTATGTGCGAGATATTTAAATCCCTGCCTGATTTGCAATGTTGATCTGCCTAATCTGCATCCCTCCGCTGACAGAGGGATGCAGTCTAGACATACCCTATGTTCCTGTTATCTGTGGGGGTGTGTTGGTACCAAAATGTTTTTGGATGAAGTGTTCTGTTATGACCCCTCTGGAATATGCTTACAGCTGGTGCCTAGGGTCTCTTAAGAAGGAATTTCTTTGTAATATCAGACCTGTTCTTGCCAACTTCTGTGAGCAGGGACCTGCCTCAGGCTCACAGCTGCACTCTGCTTCATATTAGCAAAATCTTGACCATTGTTTGGGCTGTGAGTCTCATACCTGGTCTGTACTATGTGGGCTTATGTTTCAGGCCTTCATGTTACTACATTTATTAGCGCCTGTAAATGGTGAGCCCGAGCTGCCTGCCACGAGACAATTTTATTGATGATTGTTTGTCAAAGACACTGTGGCCCTACTGTGCTCTTTGGGGTGGCTAGGTCTTCCCACCACTTGCATTGTTATAGTTACGCTCCATTTTTAATGCTAGCTCAGAGCTTGTACAAATATGTCTCCTTGAGGGGGAGATATGTCCACAGCTCAAAGTGTAGCCCTGCCCTGAGAAGCTGCTCTAAACCAGCGATGCACAACCCCTTGGTTCGCAACCCCTTTGCAGGTCACAGCTGTCTTCCTGGGGGTTGTAGTGCTTTGATCTGGGCCAGCCAGCATTTTCTTTTCCTGGCCTGACATATACGGGTTGGGGGGAATGGCAGTGGAGCTGACTGACACTTTAAATTAAAAGGGCCGCAACAATTTTTTTTTTTTTTTTTGCTTAACAAAATTTTTCCTGGCTCTAGGGTTCGTGAATGAAAAAAGGTTGAGCACCACTGCTCTAAACTACCCCCTCTTTATGGGTATATCTACACTAGCCCCCTAGATCGATCTAGGGAGGCTAATGAGGGCAACCGAAATTGCAAATCAAGCCCAGGATTTAAATATCCCATGCTTGATTTGCATGTTCCTGGCCAGTCACCATTTTAGAAATTGACTAGCCTGAAGTAACTGCTCGCATCTACACGCAGCAGTGAAACGGGATTCTGATTTAAAGCCCTAACTCGAATTAGCTGGTATTCCTCCTGTAATGAGGTTTACCAGCTAATTCGATTTAGGGGCTTTAAATCGGAATCCCGTTTCACTGCTGCGTGTAGACGCGGGCAGTTGCTTCGGACTAGTCAATTTCTAAAATGGCGACCGGCCGGGATCATGCAAATCAAGCATGGGATAGTTAAATCCCGGCCTTGATTTGCAATTTCTGTCGCCCTCATTAAACTCCCTTGATTGATCTAGGGGGCTAGTGTAGACGTCCCTAGGTTTCTCCATGATTGGAAAATTCTTGGGTTGTGGAGAGCCAATGGTCACTGATGATTTTGCAGTTACTCCCCTTATCTCATAAGGGGATTTCTCCCTGAAGTCAATAAGATTTCTATGTACTGGAAGATCAAGCCCTTGAAGTCTTGTTTTACATCCAAGTTGTCTCATCTGTTTTTCTCTCCAATAGCCTCATTAGTCTATCATATCTTTGGATGCTGCTATGCTATGCTATTCTGTGGCATACTGTACCATACTGAGCGTGCAGAGTGTGTTATGGCTACAGCAATGCAAGCAAGAATTGAAAGCGACTAGCTTTTTAGTTGCTGATAATGTTTTGATACAGCTAACGTCCGGAGGATGCTTACAATTTATTGCAGATCTTGAGTTATTGGCTGATTGCATGAAACAGATGTTTTATAAATCAAGCCTGCATAAGCCCTTCAATTAAGGTCACAGTAAACGGTCTCCCAAGGTCAAACGACTTGGTTATAAAGTAGGCTTTGGGGGGAATAATCACACTGAGAATAACAATTAGGTTGGAGAATGAGAAACAGAACTGGGAAGACCCAGAGCCTTATTTTGGTGGTAAAATGCCAACAGCTACTTTTTCCTGGAACTTGGTGGTAATGGTTCAATTGTACAATGGAGCAAATGTTCCATAAGGCCTGTGTACCTACCCCATGTGTCTATATACAGCCAAAACACATCCTTCAGTTTGATCCAGCACAAGTATATGGGTTACCTATCATGGAGATCTGGGAGCACCGACAATGCTAGAATCCTACTCTGCTATTGACACTAACAAACCCCATGCCTCTCCAGGCAGTGAAATAGTAACTGAGGTTGGGGGTGTCATGGCTCCTTCCCCACTCTGGCATGATAAATGCAGAAGTGGGGGCTAGCAAGTGTACCTCAAAGCCTTATCTACCAGGCTTTGGTATAAAACTTTCCCCAAAATCTTAAAAACCTAGATCTTGGGAATAAACTTCCGCTGCCACCACCCAAATGTGGCTAAAGAAACCAGGGGAAAGATCATTTGGGAAATCTCACCCCTAAAATAAAAATCAGGGCATGCTATTAACTAATGCCAGGTTAATAAAAAGAAAGGAAAGAACTTTTATTATTTCAACAATATTCCTGTTGTAAGCATAATGACTAGATAGGAAGAAATATACTCATGGAGAAACTCCATGGGCCTAGAACTTAGTTACAAAGAAAAGCCAAAACATCTTTTAAACAGTGCCAGATCTCAGATCCCATACCCAATCCTTAAAACAATAAAACCTAACAAAACTACCTAAACTTTACCCTACTTACAGAAAATGAAGAATGGTGTCTTGGAGAGAGAGAGAGACATGCTTGTCCCTCTCTGTAGCTGCAGAGAACTCCCCCAGAGAGACAAAAGGACAAAGGAAAAAACCCAAATTCCTTTGTCCCAGGTTGAAAGTCCCACCTACATTCCTACTGGTCACTCCACCTGGCTAGGTGTAGTTAACCCCTTAATCCCCAGGCTGCTGGCTAACCCTCATAATCATGACAGGGGGCAGGTCTCGGGGCTAGATCAACATAGAGACTTAGGTGTGGCAAGGCCTAATGTTTTGACCCTTGCCACTCAATGGAATCCACAGCCCTAAAATTAGGCCTCTAAGCTCCTCATGTATGATGCAAGGGGAGAGTTTGACATCTCAGAATGGGATCCTCAAAAGCCAGCATGCTGAGCAAGGGCTGTAGGAAATGCTGGAGCGAGGATTTCGGCCTCAGCCTGCTTCTCAAAGGGATTTAGGTAGCCACGCGTGAGCCAGAGAGGGAGACAATAGAATTCTCAGCCATGAATCCTCTCTGTGGGTTTGGTGCCAAAGCTATTTATTGTAGGAAATGGAGGCAATGGTTTTGGAAGGTGACCCGTGTGAAAAATGGAGATGCTCTTTTTTTTCAGGCGGGTAGGCATGATGGAGTGTACCGCCCGGCTCTGGCCCAGAAAGGTTTAACTACACATTGCAGGCTGAGGAGGCCACCACCTCTACTGCTGCATGGTGATCGACAGGATAAGGATAGACAGGAAGAAGTCCAGTTCAGTCTGGGCAGGCTACTGAAGGGGAAGGACGCAGATTGCACGCTCTCTCTGGGGAGCTGCTACCGACGCTGTCCACAGAGCCAAGGCACACCGAGCCCTACACCGACACCAGGCTGCCTGTCTGACCCAGGGCGGGGACAGAGCCATCGGGAGATGTCCTGGCTGAGGATCCAGAGGCCCAGGAGAACTGTAGACCACCACACTGGAAGACTGGTAGGAACCATTCCTGAAGACTTAGATTTGCTCCATTTGTAGACTTTGCTGATTCAGTGGTGACCTTCCTCACCATTGCCAGTGCCCTGGGCTGGGATTTGGCGGAGCAGGGAGGGCCCGAGTCCACCTACTCTGGATGCCACCATCCCTAGGTGGTGTCCCACTGCCCCAATGGGCCAATAGGCCTCACAGCGATTGGCAGCTTTAGTGTCTCTGGCCAATAGAGAAGACAGCCCCATGTAAGTGGGTGACTTAAGTGACTATGGTCAAAAGGGCACAGAGCCCCATGAAGGAGGACAGCTTTGGTAATTCCAACCAATAGGGCACACAGTCCCATGGGGATCGGTGATTTTGCTGATTCTGGCCATTGGGCCACACAGCGCTATAAGAAGGGGATGTTTTATTGATTCCAGCCACTAGGCCTTACCACCACACTTGATAGTCAGGTCAGCAGTATAGAACTTAATTGTTAGTGGCAGAGTCTCTTCCCCCGTCCACCCCGAACATACATGACCTGACACTTCAGGAGTAGGGTGTATCCACTCAGTGACAGTGGGGTCTATTTGCTTACATAAGTCAAAGCCCCTAACATCAGTATGGTCCTGATAATATTGAGACATTGGGCCACCCTAAGATGGGATGCCCCCTTCTGTATTTTAGTGCATTCACTTGCTAGGTAGGGGACTTACATTAGGTTCCTCCTTCTGACAAGTGGGATCCAAAGGTGGGAGACAGGGAGACTTCTCAGGAGACTGTATTGGCCAGAGAGAGAGATAATAATTCTATTGCCCCTTGGTTAAGGCATCCATGGTTCCCCAAAGAATGGTTAATTACTAGCACACAGTGGAATAGCTTCAATGGTTGAAACTGAGAGATGCCTGCACCAGGATATCCCACAGCTTAGAGGGTGGGGCAATCTTGTTGGAGACCGATTACTGACTGTACTGTGAAGGTGTAGGGACACACTGGATTGGGCACCGCAGCTGAGGTAGATATGGGATTGCCTGAGAATCATACTGGGTCTTAGGTATGAATTGGATTGCCAGGCACTTAAACTGAGGTGGCCATGTGCATGCTCATGGTAGAATCTGGGGCCTTGTCTACACAGACATTCTCAGGAATATTAATCTAATTAACTAAAAGTGTAAATTTCAAGTGCAGTGTTAAAACTGAATTAAACTCTTGTGTGGGCACTCTTATTCAGAATTAAAGTGGCCTTACTCCACTTTATGGATCTAGAGCTTCACTTTGGAAGTGAATTTTAAGCTAAATTGAATTCAATCCACTTTAAGTCTGAATAAGAGTGCCCACACAGAGGCTCAGCGTAGTTTAACTAATCTGCTATAAATTCATACTTTTAATTCGGATTAATTTTCCTGTGTGTCCCCCTGCAGATGAGTCCTTAGGTGCTACTGGATTGTAATAATAGTAACTGAGGGATTTCAGGTGCCTCCTGAATTAGGTGGCAGCTCACTGGGTGTTTTAATCATCACAGCTGAACCTAAATGTTGGACTTTGCCATTGAAAGTGTCACTTAGACCCCTATGGTAATGTCTACACAGTGAATGACAGCCTGCAGGAGTGACTCTCACAGCCAAATTCAAAAGATTCTGTCTCATTGGGTTCACACGATGGTGCCAAAAACAGCAGTGTAGATGGTGTGACTTGGGCTCTGAAAACTAGGGATAGGCTCTGTCAATCCAGGCTCTGAGACTTGCTCTTGCAGATTGTGTAGATATAACCTATATCTAACCCACAACAAAATCAGTGGGTTTCCAGTGAGGTCCATAGAGCTGCATGAGCTCAAGTGAGAGCATGTCTTCATGACAGGCTGGATCAACAGGCAGTGATCGATCTAGTGAGGGTTGATTTATCATGTCTAGTATAGACATGAAAAATAGACTGCCGAGTGCTCTCCTGTCGACTCCAGTAGTCCACCAAAATGAGACGAGTAAGTGGAGTCAATGGGAGAGTGTCAGATGCTGACTTACTGCATGGTAAGCAGACTTAAGTACACCAACTTCAGCTATGTTATTCATGGCGGCCCATGGTAGAGTGGATAAGGCCTGAGAGTAGAATTTAACCCACTAAGAGTTAAGCCTATGATTTTTAAAAAAACTACTTAAGGCGTATAAAAGTTTCTTTAAAAATTAGACATTCGAACACTATTCCTGTGCTCTGGGCACTTCTGCAGGGAAGAAATCGGGCACTTACAAGCACTCAGGCCCAGATTCTCAATGATATTTAAGCCTTGAACTTCCATTGATTTCAACAAGTTTCCCAGAGTTAGAGGCCACAATGGAATTACATTAGTGTAAAAACAGCGTATGTGACATCACAGTCAGGCCTTTATACATGTAGGAGTTTTATGCACTTTTAAAATGTTTGCTTTCTCAAACAAGAAAAAAAAATCCAGAAACACTATTAAAAACATTGTGTCTGCTACAGAAAACAAATCAATACAGCACAAGTGAAATCGATGGTCTCCATTTGGCAGCAGGAGCACATGAGGCAAACACGTATTCTTATTAAGAAACAAGGAGAAAGGCATGTATTTGATATACAGAGAAAAAAAATTCAAGCTAAAAACTATCATGTAGAACAGAAAAGACGAATAGCAAAATACTTAGAAAATAATTACCCATTTCTAGAGTTTTAGTCAGATAATGACCAATTAGAAGATTTAAGGGTCTAGGGTGAAGATAAAAACGGAATGAACTGAAACTCCTCCAGTGTTTCCTTTTCTCTGTGCCACCACTTTCAAGTTTCCTCCCAGTGTCTTCTCTGAGTACTAGCTTTTTTTTTGTGGTGGAAATCTGATCTTTTAATGTGGTTTTTTTTTCAATCCTGCAGCACAAAAGTTCTCTTTAAAAAACACACAAAAAGTATTTTTCTCTTTGTTCTTTTGTAGACATTGAAAATGTAAGTTGTTTGGGTAACATCTATGCTACCCTCTGAAATGTACAAGCCAATTATGATGTACTGGTAACTAGCTAAATAAGACCTTAGTGCAGACAAAAATAAAATAAGTAACTTTTCCCCCTACTTCCTATATTTTCTTGGGCCTCTTGCTGTTATTTTGCTTCTAGCCGGGACAGGAAGCAATGAAACACTTCATTTTTCTTATGATATTTTCAATCCAACTAGAGGCAGGAAGTAGAGAAATCTTTTGTTCTCTTGTAGGACCAGATTGCAATTCTGTTGCTCATGTTCAGTAGCAGCCTATTTTCTGTTAGTAGTTCTGTTGATTTCAATAGGATTGTTTGCATCACAATATACCATTCAACATGAGTAAGGGATTACTTACTATCTGACATTTCACTCTAGACCAATCTCACAGGCCTGAAAGTTAAATTCCATCCCCAATTTGGTATTTTTCATTGAGCCACTTAACCTCTTGAAATGACCCATTAATAAAGATCTCTGTTTGTTGAACAAGTCTGAAATTCTTGGGCATGCTTCATTCCTGGAGCAAGTTCTAGAGTGAGGAATTTTTCTGAAGTACAGGCAGTCCCCGGGTTACGTACAAGATAGGGACTGTAGGTTTGTTCTTAAGTTGAATTTGTATGTAAGTCGGAACTGGTACATATTGTAGGGGAAACTCTAGCCAAACATTTCTCCAGAGCTCAGTTTTATTCTCCCACACCTCACTTCCCTCAGTCCTTTATTCTCAAGCTGAGGTGTCTGCTGAAAAAAGCCGTTCCGCGTCTCCTTGGTCTGCTGGGCGGGGCGCTAGCTTCGCGTCTCCCTGGTCTGGGGGGAAGCAGCTAGTGCGGGGTTGCCTCACCCCGTTTGTAAGTAGGGATCCGATGTAAGTCGGATCCATGTAACTCGGGGACTGCTTGTATCCAATGAGAGAATTGAGCCCACTAAATTGTTGTGTCCTAAAATGAGCATTTTGCATAGCATGATCCAAAGTGACATGACCTGAAGGGGTAAGCGCCTCTTTTTTGAGTGCATATTGTTTTTAGAGGGAAATTATTCATAACTGAGTCTTCCAATACATATATTTATAGAATTCATAGCAGCTTGTGTACCTGAATGGAGTGAGTTGATATCTTCATCTATCACCTTATTGTTGATATTCACTGTTTTAAATATTCAAATCCAGTCCAAAGAGAGATCTTTCTTTCTTTCTTTCTTTCTTTCTTTCTTTCTTTCTTTCTTTCTTTCTTTCTTTCTTTCTTTCTTTCTTTCTTTCTTTCTTTCTTTCTTTCTTTCTTTCTTTCTTTCTTTCTTTCTTTCTTTCTTTCTTTCTTTCAATAGGCATTTATTTATTACCAATTTTCAGAGATGACAAATCATAACTTATCACGGCCCCCCTATTGTCTCTGAAATCTATTCAAATGAATATTTTGATGAATGCGAGGGAGGGTGAACATTTTGTTTCTCTTATTTTTTTTAAAAAAAGTATCCACACGTACAATTCTGTTTTTTAACATTGCACAAGGCAGTTTGTTACTGGACCAGTTTTATTAAGCAATCACCTTTATTTGTTTAATTAGGAGCAGGGATTCTCTCTCTCCCCTCTCCTCCCCCTTCTTCAGTGTGTTAGTTGGCCCTTTTCTGCTGAAATATGTTTACAAAATATTTGTTTAAACTTTGCAAAGCATGAAATAGAGCAGAGGGCAAAGCACCAACTGGCACCAATTCCCTTCTTTAGAGCCCTTTTGGAATGTTTCTCTGATATTTCCAAACTAATGTTGTATGGAGCATAGTTGTGGCCCTGTCAGTCTCAAGATGCTAGAGAGGCAAGGTGGGTGACCTAATACCTATCATTGGACCAGCTTCTGTTGGTGAGAGAGACACGCTTTCAAGCCACACAGAGCCCCTTTCAGTTACCTGTCCCAGACCTGAAGAAGAGCTCTGTGTGGCTTGAAAACTCATCTCTCCCCTCCAACAGAAGTTCATCCAATAACAGATATTACCACACCCACCTTGCCTCTCTATTTGTAAGATAAAGTAGTCTCGCTTGAAGGCCTGGTCATCAAGTCATCTCAAACTGGTGCATTGCCTTATTCGAAAAGGTGGCATTGCTCCTTTCTGTTTGTTTTAGAGGGAGATCTTTCTGGGAGTACTTTTGCCAGTAGTGTACAGGGGGGCTGTTTGAGTTACGGTTGCTTTGTGAGGTATTTGGTTGCTTTAATAAGTGTGGTTGGATGAGTGGTTGGACAACAACACTAGCTGTGGGTGTGACCATCTTGTCAAAGGTATTTTTGTAGCCATTTATTAATTTTCTTTCCCAGATTGGTGATACAGCAAACGAAATACACACAAAATCCTTTTCAGTTGCATCCAAGTGACCCAGGAGTATTTGAGTAATGAGATAACCCAAGGATGGGCAAATACAGCCTATCCTCTACTTATGAACGAGTTACGTACCAAACAGTAGGTCGTAACTTGATCTGTTCGTAAGTCGGATTACAGTCACTTACGTACAGCCGCGCTGTTTGTAAGTGCGGATTTCGTTCATAACTCGGGTTCCGGCTGTATCGGAGGCTGGTCGTAAATACAAATGGTCCTAAGTCGATGCGTTCATAACTTGGGGACTGGCTATACCAGTCTGTGGGCTGAATCCAGTGTGCCCGGGTTAGCCTCCAGTTAGACTCCAGTGCGCTGAGGCCTCCCCACTGTTGTATTATCTCTGACTCCACAGATACAGTAGAATCACAGCTCCCATTGGCCACAGCTCACTCTTCTCAGCCAATGGGAGCTGAAATCACCCATACCTGTGGAGGGACAGGTAAATATAGCAGCAGTGGCCGAACAGGGACCAACTCTGGTGAGCCACAGCTGTTTCATTGCCCACTCCTGGGGATAAGCACATTGTTGTGAACATTTTGCCTACCTTAAGACTTGAGGTCTGATCCTGTTTCTGTACTATAGACCATACTCTGGGCAAAATCTTATAATTTCTTTATAGAAGAATCACCATCTATTTTTAGTTTTATCTCATTCCTGCATCAGTGCAACCAGCATCCCTGTTTGCCTTCTTCATTGCAGCTGCACATGGAGGTGAAAGGTTTAGGAATTTTTCCCACACCTGCTGCACTTTCCCTCTGGAAGGGAAAATATCTTGCTTCAGATAACATTGACCAAGGACTGTGGGTGGGTTGTGCTATAAAACCTTGCCTAGCTGAATCCCAGTTAACATAAACTCTGCTCATAGACTCATAGACTTTAAGGTCAGAAAGGACCATTATGATCATCTAGTCTGACCCCCTGCACAATGCAGGCCACAGAATCTCACCCACCCCTCCTAGAATAATCCTCTCACCTATATCTCAGATATTGAAGCCTTCAAATAGTTTGAAGACCCCAAGAGGCAGAGAATCCTCCAGCTGTGATCTGTACTCCATGCTACAGAGGAAGGCGAAAAACCTCCAGGGCCTCTGCCAATCTACCCTGGAGGAAAATTCCTTCCCGACCCCAAATATGGCGATCAGCTAAACCCTGAGCATGTGGGCAAGACACACCAGCCAGACACCCTTAAGGTGGGGTAGGCCCCCACAAGGATGGCCCCCTCAGTGTAGTGCTTGAATTTCTGCTGCAACTCCATGAGACCTTCATGGTGTTCATGCCAGGTCTGGATTATGAACCCAGCCTTCAGCCCCTCGTTTGGGCTGCAGTAACACTGTTCTTGCCACCGAACTTCTTCTACGAGAAGTGATTTTGGAAGCTGGAGACATGTTCAGACTGATGGGACCAGCTTGTCATGGAGCGGTGGGACAATCAGGCTTGGCTCCAAAACTTCAGGATGGGTAAGGTCACCTTCCAGGAGCTGTGTACCTGGCTTGCCCACCTGCAGGACACCCATCTGCACCCTGCCAACCTCCTGCTACGTCTACACTGGCAGCTTCTTGTGCAAGAACTGTTTTGCAGAAGAGTTCTTGCACAAAAAGTCTCCACAAGAGTGCATCCACACTGCCATGCACTTTTGCACAAGAGCGTCTATGCCAGTGTGGACACTCTCTTGCACAAGAAAGCTCTGATGGCCATTTTAGACATAGGGGCTTCTTTGCACAAGAAATTCATGTTTCCTGTCTATACTACCCCCTTGTGGAAGAGCTCTTGCGCAAGAGGACTTATTCCTCGTGGGGAGAGGAATAACTCTTCTGGAAGAAGTCCTCTTTTCCGACGCTGTACTGTAAATTTAATTGCTCAAGAACACGCGTGCAGTGTTCTTGCGCAAGAAGCTGTCAGTGTAGAAGTAGCCCTGGAGAAGAGGGTGGCTATTGCCTTCAGGAAGCTGGCCACCCCTGACAGCTACCATTCAGTAGGACACCAATTTGGCGTGGGGAGATCTACTGTTGGCGCCGTGATGATGGAGGTAAGTCCCTCTGGGGGGACAGTCCATTCGGGGTAGGGGGAGTGTAACAGGAAAGGATGGGGGGACAATGTAGTGGGAGTGGGGAGCGGGCTCCTGGCCTCACCCTGCCCTACTGCTGGGAGTGGCCTCTTGGGTGGGGGGGCTCCTGGGCTCTTTGGGGGTGGGGGAGAAGGAGAGGAGGAACCTCCAAAGGATTCGGGCAACCAGGGGCAGATCACTGTTTTATGGGGCCCAGGGCAGCATAATTTCGCGGGGCCTCCCTTTGCCACGGCGCATGCACGGGGCTTTTTGAAATGCGGGGCCCGGGGTGGCTGCCCCGCTCGCTCTGCCCTATATCTGCCCCTGCGGGCAACCCCTCTAACTTCCTATTCTGCGTGTTTGTATGTGTCTATATCTGCTAGGTGAGGGCCATCAACTCAGAGCTGCTGAACAGGATTGTCCGCCTCGGAGACCTGGACACCATCATGGCTGGCTTTGCTGGGCTGGGATTCCTGAACTGTGGAGGTGCGCTCGATGGAACTCTCATCCCGATCTGCGCACCGCCCCATCGAGCACCCCGGTACGTCAACAGAAAAGGCTACTTCTCCATGGTGCTGCAGGCCCTGGTTGACTACCAAGGACAATTCACTGACAATTGTGTGGGGTGGTCGGGCCGGGCACACGAAGCTCAAATCTTTCAGGAATTCCTACCTTTATCGCAGGCTGCAGGCTCGAACATTCTTCCCATGGGGAAACTTTGCTGTTGGGGACCTGGAGATGACAATCTGCACTGTGGCCGATGCGGCGTACCCCCTCATGCCCTGGCTCATGTAGCCATACACTGGGCATCTGAACGTGAGCAGGGAACAATTTAACACGCACCTGACCCGGGCGTGCTTGCAGGTTGAATGTGCCTTTGGCTGGCTTAAGGCAAGGTTTAGGTGCCTGCTCACTTGCCTCGACATGGGGGAACGCAATATCCCTGAGCTGGTGGCTGCCTGTTGTGTGCTGCACAACCTGGTAGAGAGCAAAGGGGAGGGCTTCCTCCCAGGATGGGGGACACAGGCTGATGTGGAGGGGAGGCGGTTTGAGCAGCCCCAGACAGCTGCCATCCGCCAAGCCCATCAGGTGGGGGTTTGCATCCGGGAGGCTCTGCATGAGAGATTCTCAGCAGGAGCCCAATGACTCTCCCCAATGGGACCTGTTGACCTTGGCCCCCCTCCCCAAGAGCTTTCCTCCCACAACCCATCCCTGCACCAGTCTCCGGACAGTCAACACACACACAGCAGGTTTTCTATCCAAAACGTTATGTTTATTAACAATGTGCAAAGAAATAACTTTTTGGAACAAAATAAAACTGCGTGCAAAATGTTTTCAAAAATAAACTTTCTTGTTAAACTAGCAAAGTCTTTTTAAAACTGGGGAGGAGGGAGGGCAATTTAGGTCTCAGGGTGTCGCCTGGCCCGCAAAAGTCTGCTGCCTCGGGTCCAGTGGGGCCTGGGACAGTATGTGTGGGGCTGCAGCTGGGTCTGTGCTAGCAGCAGTAGGGTGTGGGGGGTAGGCAGGGGGTGATGGGGAGGAAGGGGAGGCAGGGGCTGAGGGGGAGGAAGGAGGGGCACAGGGGGCAGGAGCATGTTGAGCGGGAGGAGTGGCAATGGGGACAGGACGTGGGACATCCAGGGCCTTATGGATGCTCCCACACACTGCTGTCCACTTGGTTGTGCCACCGAGCCCTTTCCCATGCCCTTTCAGCCGTGGTCTCCTCCATCCTTTTGAGGGCCTCTACATGCTTCCACATGAGATCATTGCAGACCCACCAGTGCCTACGGCTTCCGTGGGACCGGGTGGGTGGTGGTACAGGTGTCGCACAGCGCTCTGCTCCGGTAGGTCCGGCTGTGGAGGAGAAGAGGGAGAAGTGATCAGTTTTATGAATGCACATGCTGTCCCTGCTTATGATCAGTGTGTAAGTCCTTGGAACAATATCTGAAATATCTCCACAGTGTAGACGTAGCCTAAAAGAACAAAAAAAGAAGGCAGGGACAGGCTTCAGAGTGCTGGTGCATTCACACTAAGCTGAGGTTACACTGAACATCAGGAGGTTGCGGGCATCTTGATAAAACCTTTGGAGGACTGAGTTGTACTGTAAATAGGAATGAGTTAAATATGACAGAGAAGACATTCAGCTCTGCAAAGGGGAAGTATCTCCCAAAGAAAGAGCATCCAGACAGGCAGTATTTTTGCTGCCCTCTGGTTTTTTTTTTTGCTCTGTTAAGAAGTATTGCCCCCTCTCCCCCCCCCCCCGGCAGTATTTCTGCAAAGCCATTATTTAGTGACATAATCCTTTCTATTTGGAGGTATAAAATACCCCTCCCATAGTGCGCTTACTGAGTGGCATCCCGGCTTGGAAAAATCCTACCTGGCTGCCACTGAGACACCGCTCCCAGAAATCTCTGCTTCCGTGGGGGTGGAACTGTGGGTTCACCTTAGTTCAATACTAGGGCTTGACATTTAGGGCGCATCTAAACGACAAAGATTTTTCGAAAGAGGATATGCAAATTCCACAGGAATTTGCATATCTTCTTCTGATTGCATTTTTGAAAGAGAATCTTTCGAAAACGAAAGTAGTCTGGACGCTTTTTAAAAAAACCAACCCTGTTTTGAAAAACCGCATAAACCTCCTTTTTTTAGGAAAAGCGGTTTTTTTTTCCGAAAAAGGTTTTTTTCCTGAAAAAACCTGCGCCCAGACTATTTTCATTTTCAAAAGATCCTCTTTCAAAAATGCGATCAGAAGGAGATATTCAAATTCTGATGGAATTTGCATATGCAAAGTTTGATGGAATTTGCATATCCTCTTTTGAAAAATCTTTGTAGTTTAGCTGTAGCCTTAGAATCCAGGGCAAAGGTTAAAGTTTTCATTTCACAGCCTCAAAATCTCTCAAACTGCTTTTTTGGGTAACATTTGGCCATAAAGGGCTGAATTCTCAGATCACCATGAGATTGCGACCATCTAATTGGTGTTCTGCTTAATGTTCCGGCTATAACCCACTAGTCATTATGTACAATACACACTCTTCTGTGCTTGATCTGTGAGTAATGTGAGTCTGTAATGGCCTCAAACCACAGACTCTGTCTCATTCGCACAAGTGGCCTTGCTTTCCTCTCTGAAGAGTCCCCCGTTCCACCTCCGGAGTCAGCCAAGATGGCAGCTGTCACATTAACACACAGAGACTATGATAAATGCACAAGAAGTGTCAAAATAAACAGAGAGATACTGTAGTAGACACTGCTAGCAGCTGTCAGCTGGTTTCATTTGGGGAAGCAGTATCCCCAGAGACCAGTATAGCATTATGGTAGATTATTTGCTCTCTTCCAAAACTTAATAGTTGGCCAGCTAGGAACTAGCTGAACATCAACTGCACTTTCAAGTCATTTATATAGACATCATCAAGCCCAGCTCCCTTGAGAAATAGGTTTTACCCACGAGAGCTCATGATATAATATATTTGTTAGTCTTTAAAAAACAACAAGCAATCCTGTGGCACCTTTGAGACTAACACAGCTACGCCTCTGAGACTTTTCTTCTGAGAATGGGTGTCCTTCTGACCTGTCAGCTCTATCTGGACTAGATGAAAGAACCAAATTCACAGAGGGGCAGGGGCTGGGTCCAAAGATATGGATTCAACCCTCCAGTAACCCACCTCTAATATAAGATCCGACAAGGCTAAGATGCAAGCCTATAGTTTTCACCCATCTCTAATTTTGACAGGTGTTAAATACCGGGAAACAAGTTGCTGGGACCTCATGGACCAGCAACTAGCAGAGTGCAAAGGCCTGACCTGCCACTAGGGGGTGCCCAAGGAGAGGAGCCGTATGGCATCCCCTCTTTATTGCAACACAGTAAACACTGGACTTCATCTGAGGAGACCAAATCCATTGATCTCAACTAGACTTTTAGTCTCTTTTCATAATACGTAAGACTGGTAGGTGCACTATAAGAAATGGTGTCAGAATAAATTAGCCTGCACAGTGGATCACTTTATGTTGCTCGTTTAGTGCTGGCTGAATCTTATTTAGAATAACTTAATTATGTTTGTGCTCATTAAGGTTACAGTAGGAAAAATACTGATATACGAAAGGGAGGGGAGACGACTTTTTGTGTAACTCAAAACTGAAAGTTGGAAAAGCAAAATCCTTCATTTCTGAGTCCTGCTAATAGACAGGTTTTGGCCTTGAGATACAACTTGGTTGTGCAATCATATCTGGAACTAATTATTTTGACAAAATGTACAAGTGGAGAAAACATAGAAGCAGCTCTTTGCTGCCGCAGGATAGAGAAAGCAGCAGAATCAAAGCTGGTCCTATGCTGATAGCCCCAAACCAATGCACCCAGGGGGAAGAAGCACTTCCTTTCTGAAAGCACATCACTGTAGCATTAGATCAAGTACAAAGTGGGCATTGTTCTGTTTTAGGTGTGCAACATGAATGCAAACTTCCTTAAGTTTTTCAGAAGTGAGCTAGGACATTAGTAGTGGGTATATTTTCTGCAAAGTTCCGTTTATCTGCTCTGAAGGGAAATACAATTATCACATAGGTGACGATGATTGACTAAGACTATAGCAGTGCTCAGGTCTTGCTTTCATGGCAAAATTAACATGGAAATACTAATCTTCCCAGTTCATGATTTGGTTCCAGAGGGAAACCAAAGAAATTCATTCCCATTATTGGTTCCACTCCCGCAAACATTCTATTAATTCCCAGCCAAGAAATGTATTTTTCTTTGCCTCTCCGGATAACAGTGGGCCTCTGTGTTTTCCATATTTAGCATCTATTCTTTTAATCACTTTCTCATTTAGAGTACTGTTGTGTTGTTGACGCCAAGAGCTTTCTGATAAGGCATGTTTCATTTAGTGAGTAAATCCCTCTGCTTTGTTTACAAAGAAGAAAAGCAAATGAGAAAAGCAAATGAGGGAAAAGTGATCAGGACTAGTCAACATGGGATTCACCAAGAGCAAGTCATGTCTGACCAACCTGATTAGCTTTTATGGTGAGGTACCTGGATCCTTGGTCATGGGGAAGTCAGTGGATGTGATGAACCTTGACTTTCGCATTTTGATATGGACTCCCATAGTATTCTAATCAGCAAGTTAAGGAAATATGGATTGGATAAATGGACTATAAGATGGATAGAAAGCTGGCTAGACTGTTGGTCCCAACGGGAAGTGGTCAACGGCTCAATGTCTGGTTGGTAGTCGGTTTCTAGCAGAGTGCCCCAAGGATCGGTTCTAGGGCCAGTTTTGTTCAACATCTTTATTAATGACCTGGATGAGGGGATGGATTGCACCCTCAGCAAGTTTGCAGATGACACTAAGCTAGGGGGAGAGGTAGATCTGTTGGAGGGCAGGGATAGGGTCCAGAGTGACTTAGACAAATTGGAGGATTGGGCCAAAAGAAATCTGATGAGATTCAACAAGGACAAATGGAAAGTCCTGCACTCGGGACGGAAGAATCCCAAGCACTGTTGCAAGCTGGGGACTGACAGGCTAAGCAGCAGTTTGGCAGAAAAGGACCTGGGAATTACAGTGGATGAGAAGCTAGATATGAGTCAACAGTGTGTCCTCGTAACCAAGAAGGCTAATGGCATATTAGGGTACGTTAGGAGGAGCATTGCTAGCAGATCTAGAAAAGTGATTATTCTCCTGTATTTGGCACTGGTGAGGCCCCATCTGGCCCCATCCAGTCCCCCCTCCCCACTATAGAAAGGATGTGGATGCATTTGAGAAGGTTCAATGGAGGGCAACCAAAATGATGAGGGGGCTGGAGCACATGACCGATGAGGAGAGGCTGAGGGATTTGGGCTTATTTAGTCTGCAGAAGCGAAGAGTGAGGGGGGATTTGATAGCAGCCTTCAACTTCCTGAAGGGAGGTTCCAAAGAGGATGAAGAGAGGCTGTTCTCAGTAGTGACGGATGGCAGAACAAGGAGCAACGGTCTCAAGTTGCAGTGGGGGGAGATCTAGGTTGGCTATTAGGGAAAACTATTTCCCTAGGAGGGCAATGAAGTGAGGTGGTGGAATTTCCATCCCTAGAGGTTTTTAAGTCTCAGCTTGACAAAGCCCTGGCTGGGGAGATTTAGTTGGGATTGGTCCTGCATTGGGCAGGGGGCTGGACTTGATGACCTCCTGAGATCTCTTCCAGCCCTAGGAGTCTATGATTCTATGTTTCTATGAGAGAGAGAGCGATGCAAAAGCCTAGCAACATGGGCAGCAAGGGAAAGATTTGGGTTTATTAGATTATTAGCCCTGCAGCATGGAGTTGTCATGATACATTGTTGGTGAGACTGGAATGGTCCAAAGTCATTGCAAGTATCAGACATGAGGTCAGGACTACTGATGGGGGAGGGCAGTTGCTTTGAGGGCCTGGAGATTTAAAAGGGCCCGCGGCTCCTGGCCACCACTACCATGGCAGCAGTATTGGTCAGAGAACCAGGCCCTTTAAAGATCATCACCACAGCCTCGCGCAGCTGAGGGCTGCATAGGGAAGGCAAGGCATAGATGCTCCTAGCCCTGCCTCTTTTGCCTGAGGCCCCACCCCTTCTGGGGGTCTGGAGCCAACCTCCCCCCCCCACACACACATTGCCCAGGGCCCAGCAGAGTCTGCTTGAGGCACACATTATGCAGTCGTCTTGAAGTTATGCTGAAGAACTATTCGTTTTCTCTGTTTTCATAAGCCAAAATAAACTTCGTTGATTTTTTTTTAACCTAAATCATCAGTGAGTCTTGGCCATGCCTCTGTTAGGTTGGCCCAAACTGTTGTCAGGAATTTGACAGAGAGTTTTTGGGGCCATTTATGTAAAATGTATTGTTCAGCTCTCCTAGATACCTCTGACCTCCCTTGCTAATGTGTGAACTTTCAAGAAGAGAATGCCGAATTCTGAACAGGGCACTGTGTTTTATTCCGCTGAAACGCCCATTGCTTGGGCAAGGAACCTTCGAATCTACTGCCTTGTTCTTCAAGGTACTGTCATATTCTTAGTTAAGGACTCATTTCCAATATCTTTATACACACGGGCTGCGTCTAGACTGGCACATTTTTCCGCAAAAGCACCTGCTTTTGCGGAAAAACGTGCCAGCTGTCTACACTGGCCGCTTGAATTTCCGCAAAAGCACTGACGATCTCATGTAAGATTGTCAGTGTTCTTGCGGAAATGCTTTGCTGCTCCCGTTCGGGCAAAAGCCCTCTTGCACAAATGCTTTTGCTCAAGAGGGCCAGTGTAGACAACGCGGTATTGTTTTGCGCAAAAAAAGCCCCGATCGCGAAAATGGCGATCGGGGCTTTCTTGCGCAAAACCGCATCTAGATTGGCACGGATGCTTTTCCACAAAAAGTGCTTTTGTGGAAAAACGTCCGTGCCAATCTAGACGCTCTTTTCTGCAAATGCTTTTAACGGAAAACTTTTCTGTTAAAAGCATTTGCGGAAAATCATGCCAATCTAGACGGAGCCACGGAGTAGATCCTTACTTTCATAAGTTATCTCATTGAAATCCACAAAGAGCTTTTTGTCCTCAGTAAAGCGCTGTCCAACACGAGTAAAGGATGCCTTAGGCCGTGTTTCTCAACCAATACCCTCAGGGATACTCGAGAGAAGTCTGGGGGGTACGTCAACGCAACTGAAATTTGGAGAAAACTGAATTTTGGTTTTAAGTTTTACAGCACTTTATTATTTTTGTCCTTTTTACACCCAAAAATTTCATCTCCCACCCGGCTATGATTAAGTTGTTTAAACAAATGTGTTGCAATGGTAGAAAAAACATGTGTGTCTGAAAACTGTAGGCACTGGGGGTACTTATAATTTTTTTGAAAGAGGTACATATATATATATATATATATATATATTTAAAGGGGATTTTATTAAAAAAAGGTTGAGAAACACTGTTCTAGGCCTGATAGTCTGTGATGGTACTGCACGGGGGGGGGGGGGGGGGGGGGGAGTGGGTCCGATCCTTTTTCTCCCCCAGGGAGAAATTTCTCCCCCTGAAATTTTAATAGATTGAAAAGCTCGAAAACCACTGCCCAAGGCAAATGGGAGGTGTCATGTTCAATGCTTGGAAACAAGTATTGATCCCTACAATGTCAAATCTGGCGTTAAAGAGCTCAGGATCTGGCCAGTTGATGAATTCTAGTCTAGTCTATTGTATTCAGCTTCTTAGCCCAGATTACTCGCCCCTTGCATGTGAGCACCATCCAGAAGCATATGAAGTAATATGAATTATCATTTGTCATATATAACGTCTAATCCAAGTTGGGCTGAAAATAGAGCCATTTCTTTCAATTCCTCCATGTTGGGGTTTGGCATCATTTGTAAACCTCATATACAACCTATGAATGTTTGCAAAACCAAAAGCTATTTCCATTTCCCAATAATGGTTAATTATATAAATGTGATTAAATGCAATAGCCATGGAACACAGCGTACTGAGGATGGGGAGAAAAAAAAACTGGAAAGAAAACCAATCTTAATGTGTCCTGAAAACTTTAAATAGTTCTTTACACTTTTTTTTTTATTAAACCAGACCATCTGTATTGATATAAAAAGTTTGTTTGGGCCAGATGTTGACAAACTGCTCAGTGTTTTTTTTTATGTAACTTGGATGACTCCTTATATAGAGCATATTAGCCTACATGAGTGATATGAATATTTGATTGTATGCAGTTGTGCAAGGTGTGAATCTCAAGGAAAATTCTTGTTCAGCTGGTGTCATAAGAGTTAAATGAATGTTGCTACCTAAATCAGACCTCCCAAAAGGTTCATATTCATTCATCCTTCCCACAATAAGATAGATTCTATTTCAAGGACTGTCTTCCCACATTAAAATCACTGCTATGTAAGTTTACAAATAGGTACCACTATTTCTTTTGAACACTAAGATTTCTTAGGTTCCTTTTGGCCTAAGCCACAAACTCCAGATTGGAATATAAACCCTTGCTAAAGTTCAGGCAGTGCTTGGATTCTGGTTTGTGTCCAGATCTCGACCCCAGTTAAGTTTTAACTCAGTTCTTAGCAAGGCAAAGTCCTGTGTAAATCAAAGACGGAGACAAAAGCAAGTAAGTGAGTGGGATTTGGCCCTTGGTTTGGAAAGATTGCATCCACCATGATTCAGTGTGTTTTAAGAACACATTGCCTGACCTGAGAACATTCTGTTTACAGCATGGCCTTATGTTTAGGTTACTCTGATGGGAAAGCATATGTGTTGCAACATCCAAATGCACAAAGGCAAGTTAAGGGTGCTTTAGAAGCCATAACTCAGTATGTTCCTGCTTCTGCCTCCATTGAGAAAGCTGCTTGTTCTGTTCTCCATGTCAGTCCCAGCATTCTTATGACAGGCATAGAATGACTTGGAAGGAGTAGATTTTTATTGGTAAATATGGATTTCACTGTACACACAAACCGATTGAAAAAAAATATTTCCATCGCTGATCATGGAAAATTACAGACAGGCCAAGTCAAAAAGGAATGCAGCTTGAGCACTTAATTGTTTGATTTCAGGATGTTTACTTTGTCTATTTTGACATGTGATGCTGACACAGTTTGTGGCTGAATGGTTACAAAACTTTACATTTTTGATTCTCAGTGTCTGCTGTCATTTAATAATCACTGGCTGGCTCTCCCATTCTCCGTTACACCCCATCACAGTTCCAGCAACGGGGAAAATGTCAACAGATAAAAATAAAAAGGTGCTTACGAATAAACAAAAGGAAAAATTATGTAGCACTTTAAAGACTAATAAGATGATTTAATAAGTGATGAGCTTTGGTGGGCTAAACCAGACTAACAGGCTACCTCTCTATTACTAGGAATAAACAAGGATGTTATCCACTGCAGTTATAAAGAAATAATGAATTCTGCCATGCCCAGTCATCTGTCCTCTCTCCTAAATCCTCCCCAGTCCCTGCCAAAGGATCAGCCTTCCTGCCTCCTCTTCTCTTGTCCAGCCTAGAGTGGTGTTGCTGTAGGACCGCAATTAACAGCGCCCCTTAGTGGTACAATCTGGAACTACACCTCCTTGTTCAACTGAACAAAAACGCCTTGGTGTTATGCACATGCCTCTAGGACAGGGTTACTCAACTTTGGAAGCCCCGGGGGCCACAGTGATACAGCACATGCTGAGGGCTGCAACTTAAGTGCAACTATATATGCAAATATATGCAAATAACTTCTTTCACACTGACGGGAATGAATACAAAGATTAAGGCAAGACTACAGAGCACGCAGGCCCCATGTAAGTCAGTTCTGCTGATATTAATAAAATGCAATATTTACCCGATTTCCACCCATATGACAGCACTTTTAATGAGCAATGACAGGCCAGGAATGTAACTACTAAAACGCATATCAAGGGAAGACCATTACTGTTTTGTTTTGGCTCTCACCCGTGGGCTGCAAACAAACGGGCCTTCTAGGATATGACTTTGCATAAACTGAGCAGACCCTCACATAAATAACCGCGCAGACAGGGCTTGTTTCTCCAGGGCGCTACATTTAGAGTCAACATTTTTCTGTCTTTACATCTCTTAACGCCAAGGAATACTAATTTTATGAACTGTTTGGCCCGAATCAGACTCTTCATGTAGACTATCCAGTGAGGGTCCCTGTTTTCATCTGGAGAACTTTGCACTGATCAACACGCTTGTAATTATTACTTGACACTGTGCAAGCAAATGCCACTTACATATGCAAACTGGAGATTTGCTAAGTGCAAAATTTGCCAGAGTGGAGGACATTTTTACAAAATTGCCGCTCGTTCTTGGTCCACAGGCAACATTTTCTCTCTTACATATTATCTGTCTCTAGATTTTAGAAATAAATCCAAACAAAGAATTAACTAACTTTAGAGATTAGTGCAATCATTCAAAGTAGACACGCAGTTCAATCTGATACCATGACGGAATCAACAATGAGTTCCTCCGCTACTGTAAACCATTGTAGCTCCTTTGAAAGAAACCCAGTGACACCAATTTCCAGCAGCGAAGGAGGTGGCTCAGGAAAAGGCTAATGTCCCCCCAAAATTGGATTTGGATCAAGGTGGGTTTGCTAACAGTCCCAGGGTTCATGGATAGAGCTCTGGGCTAGGTCCCACCTTTTGGCAATGGAATGTGTCAAGCTAAATGCAATACTGCTATTGTTAACTGTGACGTGGTGGGGATTGTATTCACCCTGTTCACTCTGTTACCCTGCATGTGATTTCTAGTGTCCTGTGGTAACCCTGAGTGTGTGCCTCAATTTCCCTGGGCACTGCTCCAACATCCAGAGGGGGTATGACTCCCACTGAAAAAGGCTGCCCCAATCCCAAAGTTCACAATAGCTAAGGCTCTCTGCAACACAAGCGTGGGAGTGGGGGTTCAATCAGGTGACATCTTTTGCCCAGGAAGATGGGCAAAGGAGGAGGCTGCCTGCAGGGCTGGGACTGATTGCTGAGTGTGCTGAGGGTCCCTGGGCTGGAACTCAGAGTAGTGGGTGGGCCTGGGTGTGACGGTTTCACCCGCCCCCTGTGCTTTATGAAATTGATTGATGGATACAAATATGCATAACTCAAAGATGCTTTGGGGAAAATACCTCTTGTAATCAATTTTAATGCCACAATCTGCTGGCTCTACACATCTTATTTTGGTGTATGTATCACTCTTGTACGTAGAGTAAGGAATATGGAGTATGGAATGGTTTAGGGTTTTACATGTGCAAATGAAAGCCAGCAAGGGTGTTTCCCTCAGGTTACGTCTACACTACAGGGTTTTTGCACAAAAACCTGTGGAGCATCCACAGCTCAAGAGTGTTTTTGTGCAAGTAAATGTACAGTAAATCAAAGGAACAGAGGGGTTTTTGCGGCGTAGTATTCCTCTTTCTATGAGGAATAATTCCCTTTTGTGCAAGAGTTTTTTCTCAAAGAGGTGTGTGTGGATGGGCAACAGGGGGAGGTTGCGCAAAAAGAGCCAATCAAAAAAAGCCTAGGTGCTCTGCTGGCTATTCTGTGATTAGCAATCAGAGCTTTCTTTTTGCGAGAGCGTTCGTGCAGTCTGGACACACTTGTGCAAAAGCGCATCGCTTTTGTGATGCGCGTTTGTAGTGTAAATGTGCTCTTGCACAAGAAGTTTTTGCGGAAGATCTCTTCCGCAAGAAGTTTCTTCCGCAAGAAGCCTGCAGTGTAGATGTAGCCTCAATGTCTGGGTGATCCCCTGTAAACAGCCAGTACCATTTGTCCTTTAAGGCCCTACAGGAAGGCTATTTAGGATGTATAGTTTTCAGGCCCTTGGTCTTTGGCTGGCATGTCACTCCCAAGAGAATGAACCATAGACTCCAGGGAAAAAAGACCTTCCCTGTCTTGGAGGCTTAGCTGAAATAAGATCAGTTTTAGGGTAAGTTTACACTGAAGTTTTAGTGTGTTAGAACTAGCTATGCATTTTCATAGAATCATGGAATACTAGAACTGGAAGGGACCTCGAGATATCAATTCCAGTCCCCTGCTCTCATGGGAGGATCAAGCATGGTATATATCATCCCTGATAGATGTCTGTCTAATCTGCTCTTAAATATCTCCAGAGATGGAGATTCCACAACCTCCCTAGGTAATTTATTCCAGTGTTTAACCATCCTGATCGATAGGAAGTTTTTCCTAATGTCCAACCTAAACCTTGCTTGCTGCAGTTTAAACCCATTGCTTCTTGTCCTATTCTCAGAGCCCAATGAGAACAATTTCCGCCCTTCCCCCGTGACACCTTTTTAGATACCTGAAAACTGCTATCATGTCCCCTCTCAGTCTTCTCCTTTCCAAACTAAAGAAGCCCACTTCCTTCAGACTTGCCTCATAGCTCATGTTTTCTAGACCTTCAATAATTTTTGTTGCTCTTCTCTGGACTTTCCCCAGTTTCTCTACATCTTTCTTGAAATGTGGTGCCCAGAACTGGACACAATACTCCAACCGAGGCCTAATCAGCCTCAATAAAAATAAATTAAAAACAATAATTTTCTGTTATTTTAAATTTGTAATCTACTTTGCTCTGCCTGTGTTCACTTGCAACAACTTCAATCCTATGGCTTGTGCTTAATAACATCACTTTTATTTACTGTTAAACCCAGTGTAAATAGTTCCCTGCAGGAGCCATCAGTGTGTACATGCTCCTTTCATTGCTAAAGGGGGCTTGCCTGAATGATTTATTTGGGGTTCTGATCCCATTTGGGGGTTGGGTTCCCAGAAGCTATGCCCCAAATGACATTCTCCTTAGAACTGAAGAGACTCAGTGTCTGTATTGCTCTTTGTGGGTATGTCTACACTACCCTCCTAGTTCGAACTAGGAGGGTAATGTAGGCATACCGCACTTGCAAATGAAGCCCGGGATTTGAATTTCCCGGGCTTCATTTGCATAAGCGGGGAGCCGCCATTTTTAAAACCCCGCTGGTTCGAACCCCGTGCAGCGCGGCTACACGGGGCTCGAACTAGGTAGTTCGAACTAGGATTCCACGAGGTGTACCGGTAGTTCGGAATAGGAATCCTAGTTCGAACTACCTAGTTCGAGCCCCATGTAGCCGCGCTGCATGGGGTTCGAACCAGCGGGGTTTTAAAAATGGTGGCTCCCCGCTTATGCAAATGAAGCCCGGGAAATTCAAATCCTGGGCTTCATTTGCAAGTGCAGTATGCCTACATTACCCCGCTAGTTCGAACTAGCGGGGTAGTGTAGACATACCCTGTGTGTGGAGGGAGAGGGGTGATCTCAGCTCTGTGCCTTGGCTGAAGGAGACCAGGAGTTCTGGCCCAGCAGGACAGGGTGGTGAGAAGCTCCAAAGAGCAAGAAGGCAAGTGTTGGTGGCTTTGTCAGCCCTCCAGGAAGCACCCCAAGGGTCTATTGTGACCATACCACATCACACCGGCTTCCCGCCCACTCTCCCCATGCCGCTACAGAGTCTGCCCCAGAGAGGGGAAAACAGAACTATGGAGGAGGGGTTTCACCACAGTCCTTAGACTTGCCTATGATGAGGATGGCTCAGTAAGCTGTGACCCTTGCTACTAGTAAAATTTGAGAGGCTGGGTGGAGGGTCACAGTGAGCCTTTGAGGCAAGCAGTATCCACCAAGAAGCACAGGATCCATGGGGCACAGACAGCTTTGCCACAAGACCTATTCAGGACAGCAGGTAGGCATAAGATTAAGATCCACCAGCTTCAATGGGACTTAATCAGATACATAAAGTCAAGCTTGTATTTAAGCCCTGCTAGGGAGGCTTTCCTGACCCAGGCTCTCTGTTTGCCTTTATTTTTCAGGCAGGATTGCACTGGAGTGGCAGTGAAGTGAAATGTTCCTTTGTGTTTATCTCCATTGGCCTCTTTAGTCCTGAGGTAGTTCCATCCCGGACAGGCAGAGAAACTTCACCAGCCTTGCAGGCCATCGATAGCGTTTCAGTGAGGATGGGCCAAGCATTGTCTTCCGTTCAAGGCCACGGGCCCTCTGCTCTTGCAAGACAAGCCACAGAAAGGGTTGGTGTTCCTGGTCCCTTCATTTGTTCCTCACCTTCACATGCGATGCGTGGCTCGGATTGCCAGGCTCAGCTGTTAAATAATTATTTTCTCCTGCCTGCAAGCTTTCACAGCAACTGAGGTCAGCGCCACCAGCTGGAACTGATGATCAGCATTGGAGGAAGGAATGGAGGCAGTCTGTAGCACGGTTCCTCTGAATTTTCCCTAGCTGCTCAGAGCATTGTGAACAGATTCTGACAGGGATGATGTATGCCAGTAATGAAGGTGGAAGGTTTTCATTTGGAGACACCGAGGCAGGTTAAAAATCAGCGGGGTTGTTTGCACAGATTCTTACCATTCTGTGTCAGGGTCCCAACCCCCATTTGTGCTGGTTGTGCCTTGAATTCTCTTGCTCAAACACCGCATGAGCGACAGGTGACTGTGGCTCCATCTTTGTAATTCCATCACTGTAGGACTCCTCCGTCTCTGAGGTGGTGCCCCAAGCTGTAGCCAGACAGCAATCGCCTCACTGCTTTGAGCCATCATACCTATCTAATGCCTGCCTTTTATTCTCTACATTGGGGCTAACTCTACATTGCAGAGATTTTGTGCAAAAACTGTTGGTTTTGTGCAAGAACTCACGGAGTATCCACATTGCAAGAGTGTTTTTGCACAAGTAAATTTACAGTCAATTAGAAGGAGGGTTTTGTGCAATAGTTATTTCTCTTTCTATAAGGAATAAGTCTTTTTGCGCAAGCGCTCTTGTGCAAAAAGGGGTGTATGGATGGAAAACAGGTTGTTTTGTCAGCAAAAACAGCCTATAGTAAGAAGCACAGTTGGTCATTATGTGAATGGCAATCAGAGCTTTCTTGGGAGAGAGCGTCCATGCAGTCTGGACGCTCTCTTGCGCAAAAGCGCATTGCTTTTCCGATGCACTTTTGCAGTGCGGACGTGCTCTTGTGCAAGACGTTTCTGCGAAAGATCTCTTCTGCAAAAAGCTTCTTGTGCAAGAAGCCTGCATTGTAGACGTAGCCTGGGCGTCTATAAAGATGCAGAGTGATTTTTAAGTTGCTTTTACTTGCTTGAAAGTCCTGTTGGGCCTCCCTGGGTTAAACCCGAGACCTGCTCATTAGATTTATATTTACAGGCTCTCACTCTACCTGCTGCTTGAGAACCAAATCATTGCCAATAAAAAGGCAGATTATGTTCCGAGTATATTCCTTCACCCACCACTGAAATGCAGCTGCCTCTGGGTTTGACAGCAGCCATCCATGTATGCCAGTAGAACATCAGATTCTTTTTGTGAGGAAGTGAAGTAAATTGCATCCAACTGATTACTCAGAGGGGAATTGGAGGGAAAAAAGATGCTCTTTTCCAAGTTGGAATTTCAATGTAGCATACTGAGATTAATACTCCAGCTGTTGCAACAAGTCACATATGAGTTTTAATAATCTCAGATGGTCAGGGTTTGAGATTTACCTCAGATAAAAAAACACCACCCTCTCTCAGGAAGCATGTCATATCCAGCTCCAATAAGTTTGTATTTTAGGTACAGGTGTTTTGATTTTTTTGTTTACCAAAAAGACAATACAGAGAGATTCTTGGAGCTGAAAAACAGCATATTATTCCCCAGGGGCAGCTAGCTACCAGATGTTAGTGAGCAAATAAAAGGCAAAGTAAACATTTTCCGATACAATGATACCAGGGTTCTCTTAGGCTTCGACTTGGTGCCTGCGAACTCACATCCGTTCTGTTTCTTTGAGTGTTGCACAATTTCACTACAGCACGGGGGTGAGGTCACAGGAAGAATATGAACGGTAGGCATAATTGTCCTGTCTCTGACAGGGTTCTAAGTCATGAATACATCACCTCGACACCATGGGCATTGGTAAGTGTGTGTTAGGGGGAAAATCATGCTGGGAAAATGCAGAGTTCTCTATTTAGCTGGGTATTGTAGACTCACATCGCTGTCCATCTGTGGCATCCCTGCTCTCATGCCATTCACATGTGCTCACTCTTTGAAAGAGTCCCATATTTTCAGTTATTTTTATGAAATAACTTTGGGTATGTCTACACTACCACCCTAGTTCGAACTAGGGTGGTTAATGTAGTCATTCAAAGTTGCAAAGAAAGCCCAGGATTTAAATATCCTGGGCTTCATTTGCATCTTGCTGGGTGCCGCCATTTTTAAATCCTCATTAGTGCGGACTCCGTGCCCATGGCTACACGCAGCATGGAGTAGGTAGTTCGAATTAGGCTTTCTAATTCGAACTACCGTTACTCCTCATGGAGTAATGTGGAACAAGGTGTAACGGTAGTTCGAATTAGAAAGCCTAATTCGAACTACCTACTCCATGCTGCGTGTAGCCATGGGCACGGAGTCCGCACTAATGGGGATTTAAAAATGGCGGCACCCGGCAAGATGCAAATGAAGCCCGGGATATTTAAATCCCGGGCTTCATTTGCAAGTTCATATGACTACATTAACCACCCTAGTTCGAACTAGGGTGGTAGTGTAGATATACCCTTTCTTACTGGTCTTCAACACCTTGACTCCTGAACATTTGGGGGGAGGAGGTTGGTGATGGTTCAGCTTATATACAGAGAATTGGTTCTGCTTAGACAAACCTCCTTAAGAGGGTAAAGATGACTGGTGGGTGGATTGGGTAAATACTATGTAATCCTTGTGCTAAGCAAGCTACTCCTTAACTTCCTTAAAAATCCCTAAATGAATTGATACCGGCATGCGTGAGTCAAACAGCCACAAGGCGCCTTTATGATCATGAATTAAGAATTCCCCATTGACTCCAGTGGGCTTTGGATCAGACCTAGAAAGCAATTCGGTAGCAGTAAGTGCTAATTAAATGCTTATGGGATTTTCCACTTGTTGCCACAGTGCGCATCAGATCCTGCTATGGTTTCCTTATACAAACAGCGAATCATGTTCATCCGTCTGGAGGGTGTTTAGATCACAGCCAGGGGACCCACCGAGAGCAAACGTGAGAAGCGGGAAAGCAGTGACACATGCTGCATCTGGAACCGGAACACAGGGTGGCATTTGGCCTCCCAGGGGTGCTGAGAGCCATCTTATTGCTGTGTGTCGGGAGCGGGGGGCGGGGGGGTTGAAGTGGATGCTTAGGCAGTGGAGTGATGACTACTCCGGTCAGTTGACATGGCTGCAAATGCAGCCCAGGTGCTTGTGTTAAATGAAGAGCTTTGGAGAAGATGAGCAAGTCAGAGCTGAACAAAGGTTCTGCTTTTTAATCACTCCTCCTGGGGGAAAGCATGGGAGTGGGGAGGAGAGTTACTAGAAACACAGCTGTCTTTGGCCTCAGACCTCCCCAAGGGGCAGCACATTCCACCCCCACCTGCTCTTCATTTGCTCACATGCTCACCGCACATCCCTGCTTGAACAGCTCCAGGGGAAACCTGCATCCCTCTCAAAACAGCAAAGGCCACAGCTGTTCACTCTTCTCCATCTTGACCAACCAGGCCTCTCCCTCCTGAGTCCTCTGATAGCAGAGTCTCCCCTGTCACCTTTGCCTCCAGCTCCTTGTTCTGAGATAAAGAAAGAACAATAGAGAGGGGTAAACTGAGGCAGAGTGAGATTCCATGTTTTGTCCAAGGTAACACAAGAGGATTGGTAAGGCTGGTAATGGAACACGTGATATGGGCACCAAGCCCCACCCCGGCTGTACGTGAAGATTAAACGGGCATGTGTTGCATGAACTTTCAAACACTGTCTGCATAGTCACTGCCTGTAAAAAAAAAAAAAAAAAAAAAAAATCCGGTTTACAGTTGACATTATTCCAGCTGACTCTCCGGCAAATCCATTAGTTGCTTTGGCAGATTTCGAAATGAATTGTTTGGGGGAAAAAAGAAATAAGCAGAAGAGCAAAACGTTTTTAAACAGTAGGAAAAAGCAAAGATGCAGCCAGCATCCTGCTGATAAAATAGAGTCCTGAAGATTGGATTGTACACAGGACATTCTGTCCATCTGCTTGAATTCAGAACCCTTCCAGAGGGAATAATATTCCATATGAGAATTTCTTCCTCACGTCACACTATTCTGTGTCCTAGGGGGAGAGAGAAATCCCTTCAGCGTTATGCTGTATAAACCCAGAGCTGCTGAATGGAATGTAAAACCTGTAGGGAATGAATGATGGAGTGGTGCACACACGGATAATGATCTTTGAGGCAGGAAGATTAAAGAAGGCAGAAGATCTTGGCTGGGGAGAGAGGCAGAATGTGGCTTCAGGGATTCCAAGGGTGGAAAACACAGCTGTGATCACAGAGTTTGAAACTTCCTGTGTAGCATCACAGGCCATAGAACCTCCCCAAGATTCTCTTTATGCCCCCTGCATTCTGCTTACAAGAATTGGTTCTCTATTACTGCCCTCACAGGCATTCCCTACCGTCATCTCTCAGGCCAAGTCTGTGGGGGGTTCGGTTGTGGACCCTCAACCAGGAGTAAGGCGCTCCTTTGTGCACCAGGGTGGAAAGATTTGACTCCATGACACTGCTGCGTCAGGATGGAGGGCGGGCAGAAAGTAGGCAGAATCTTGGCTTCTCAGCCCTGCAGACATGCCAGCTATAACAATATGGTTTTTCTGTAGCCATATGGGAAGGCCTGTAGCCATAACTGGTAGGCCTAAACTAAAGCCTTCTTCTGCAGCCAGACTGAAGAGCAGCAGCCATTAGCTGTAAAGCCTGGAGACACATACTCACAGTCCATCTAAATTACATTAAAACAGTGTCACACTAGGCTGTGAGAAGAAGATCCTGTCCTAAGGGTACCCACTGTCACCAGATAAAGAAATAGATCTCAAGATGGGTAGAGAAAAATTAGTTAACAGCATTTTGTCTGGCAAGAAACTGCTTATCAATAGTTGAGGTTATGGAATCCTCATTCTCAGGAGCGGCCTGAGGCCGGCTGCAGCAGCTGGCACCCCAGGCAGAAGGCGCGATCGGCGCCCCTGCCTGCACGGCTGTCAATGGCTGTGACGTCATCATCGGGCGCCCGAGCCAGCGGCGCCCTAGGCAACTGCCTAGTTTGCCTGGGCTCACAGGCTACCCTTGCTCATTCTATGATTATTGTCCTCACTTTCCTATTGTTGGTCTGTGTGAGCTATGTCTGGTTTGTAACTGTTTCCGTCTGCTGTATAATTAATTTTGCTAGGTGTAAATCAACTAAGGTGGCAGGGCATGACTGGTTAGGTAATTCTGTTGCAGTGTGTTATGACTGGTCAGTAAAGTTATACTAACATCATTGGTTAAGGTATACAGCTATACTATTAGGCTACGTCTACACTGGCCCCTTTTCCGAAAGGGGCATGTTAATTTCACAGGTCGTAATAGGGAAATCCGCCGGGGATTTAAATATCCCCCGCGGCATTTAAATAAAAATATCCGCCACTTTTTTCCGGCTTTTAGAAAAGCCGGAAAAGAGCATCTATACTGGCCCCGATCCTCCGGAAAAAAAGCCCTTTTCCGGAGGATCTTATTCTTACTTCAAAGGAATGCTCACTTCAAAGGGGGTGCTCACTTCAAAGTAGGAATAAGATCCTCCGGAAAAGGGCTTTTTTTTCCGGAGGATCGGGGCCAGTGTAGACGCTCTTTTCCAGCTTTTCTAAAAGCCGGAAAAAAGCGGCGGACGTTTTTATTTAAATGCCGCGGGGGATATTTAAATCCCCCGCGGATTTCCCTATTATGACCTGTGAAATTAACATGCCCCTTTTGGAAAAGGGGCCAGTGTAGACGTAGCCTTAAGGGTAAGCTAAGCAGGACTCAAGTTTCACTATATAAACTGAGGTCTGAGAAGAAGAACCAAGCAAAAGGAAAGGAGGAAAGGAAGACCAAGAAGAAGGAGGGAAGACCTGGAAGAACTCACCTCCAAGACACAACCTCAGACCAGAACTGCCAGGATTCCTCTGCATGACCGTGACATGTAGCAGCGAGGATCCAGAGAGACTGACCTTGCCTGGCCAACAGGGGAAGTCTGCCTGCCGGTATCAGGATTGGTGAGCAGGGGTATTTTGCTTGCTTGGGTATTGTCAATAATAGAGAATAAGGATATTACTGTGTGAGGGTCTTTCAGTGGCAGAAGATTCTGCAGATCCGCAGGAAGTTTCACCCTGAGCCCTAAGAATTGGGTAAGGGTGGGTGTGAAAATTAACAGGGTTGCACCTTGAGCCCTCGGAACTGGGTAAAGGTGGGTGTCCCTACAGTGTGGAAGGGATAGAGAAATGTGTGCAGGTAACACCAGCCAGCTGTTGAGGCAAGCCAAGGAATGAGGCTATGACAGGTGTGGAGCTAGCGCATATTTTGCTCCCCAGCCTCTATCCACTTAGAGCATGGGATTGTCTGAATCACAGGCTGGGGCTGTCAGTGCTTGTGTCAAAGCGACAGCAGAGCCCTTGGCAGATCAAACCTATCTGGAATTCAGTCTAATTGGATATTTGATAAAAAAAAAAATCTTAACAGCTTTCTAGGCTGCTGGGCAGGAAGGGTTAGATCAGCTTTATTCTTTAGAAACTCAGCACTGTGGAACAGAATGTCCTCGGCAGGTCATGTATTCTGAAAAAGCCAGGACTGGAATGTGATTGTCTTGTGATTACTGTAAAAAGAAAAATGCTACCTGGAACACGGCCATTTATGATTGCTCATCAAATTGACAAGGTGTTATGAGTAGGGATGTTAAATTTTGATTAGTCAACAAATCGAGTAGTCGGTGGAATTTCTATCGACTACTCGATTAGTCGATAACGGGGGTGCTCACTATTCCGCCGCACCTCTGCCTTTGAAATATACAAGAGCCACATGCATTTCAAAGGCAGAGGAGCAGCGGGGAACCCATGCAAGCAGGGACGAAGAAGTCCCCACTCACATGGGATCCCATCTGCTTGCACCTCTCCCTTTGAAATGTACAAGAGCCGTGGGCGGCTCTTGTACATTTCAGAGGGAGAGGCGCAGCAGTTGGGACACCTCTGCCTCCCCTGCTACCTGCACAGACGGTGCTGGGGGGAACCGGCTTTTAAGCTGGCTCCCCCCAGCACCGGCTCCTGCTTCCCCCCATTGCTGCCTCTCTCTGATAGAGGCAACAAGGGTGGGGAAGCAACTAGTCAAGACACTACTCGACTACCCGATAAACATATGCTTATCGGGTAGTCAACTAGTTGCTTACCACAATCATATACATCCCTAGTTGTGAGACCATAGAGAGATCCACAATCCTTTTAGGCTGCCTGTTTGGTACTTCTGCATACCTCATCCATCAGACTTTCTCCCCCAAGTCCCATTCTGGCATGATAATGTCTGATTGTGTTTCCATGGACCATGAGATGGGAGTTGTAAATTTCCTGCTATGCACTACGGAGCATGTTCTACTTGAAATAGAAGGAAATATTCCGGAGGAAATCAAAGGACTCAGTGAGCAATAGCTCCATGCCAAGAGAATGTTGGTATTACGATCCCAGAGCGTTCAGAGAAAGGAGTCCTATACAATGCGCTTTGATTTATTGACTCCCGCCTCTCCAGACCACATCACCTTTTTTCTAGTGGCTATGCAGGTTGTTAGAAAACTCATAAAATTGTTCTCGGCCAACAGCCTTCCCTGTGCAAAAGCTCTTCCAGTATAATTCACAGAAATGTACTTACCCATAATCTCTTAAGAGAGATTGCACAACTCAGACTGCCTGTGAGCCAAACCACAGGTGGGAAAAAAAGTCACAGGCACATCTCAGCCACAGGGCTGATAAAGCAATTGCTTTAACGGTATAATATGAATGACAATTTTAATTCATTGAGTAGTCCTGTGGCACCTTAGAGACAAAATATATATAGTATTGTGATGGGGTGTGATCACAGAAGACCATTGGGGGTGCTTCCTGGGGTGATGACAAAGTCATTGACATGCGCCTTCTTGCTCTCTGGAACTTCTCACTGCCTTGTTCTGCTGGGCCAGCTCAGCTGGTCTCCCTAAGCCAGGCATGTCCAAAGTCCGGCCCGCGGGCCAATTGCGGCCCGTGTTCCGGTTTAATATGGCCCCACAGGTAATTTGGCAATATCTATCTTTTATGGCCCCCAACGAATCCATATGTATTGAGATGAATACATTGTAAAATCTCAGTTAATGTCAGTTGGTCTAAATCAGTTATAAATATATTTGGACACAACATGTATACTTGGTGTTATGTTCCTGTTCATATTTTTTGAACTTAAAAGTTGACAGACAACCTTTATTACCAATAATATATAATGTACTTTACAATGTTCCTGACATATATTTCAGCTTCCTGGATTTTTTTTTCATCTGGCCTTCAGATATGAAAGGCAGAGTGATTTAACACCTGTTTAGATTTGTCATCCATGTGATGAAATGAAAAGTATGCCGTTTGCAATGAACTTTGCATAAAATAGTTAATTTGCGTTTAATTTTAATGGTTCAAAGAATGTCAGGCAAAATGGTTGGCCCTCACGCATGTTCACTTTATAAAATCTGGCCCTCTTTGAAAAAAGTTTGGACACCCCTGCCCTAAGCTGAGGCACAGAGCTGATATCACTCCTCCTCCCCTCTACTCCCTCCACCTCCCCTTCCCCCCCGCAAGAGCAATGCAGACACTGAAACTTTTCAGGTCCAAGGAAAGTGCAGTTTTGGGCCCAGCTTCCTGGGATACCTCTCCCCAAATAGGATCAGAACCCCAAATGAAGTATCTAGATAAGCCCCCTTTAACCCTGAAAGGAGGATGTACACACTGATTGCTCCCCGCAGGGAACAATTATTTACACTGGGCTTGATAGCAGATAAAAGTGATTTTATTAAGTACAAGCAATAGGATTTAAGTGGTTGTAAGTAAGAACAGGCAGGGCAAAGTAGATTACAAATTTAAAATAACAGAAAACGCGTAGTTAATTCTAACACTAAAACCTCAGTACTAACTTATTACAAATTCACCCTGAAACTGTTCTTATTCCAGCTAAGCCTTCAAACCAGGGAAGTTCCTCTCCCTGAGGTCTCTGGTTCACTCTCTTGGGAGTGCCATGCCAGCCCCAGACAAAGAAACTGTTAGCTTCCTATTGTTTTATAGATTCCACCTTTGGGCTGGAATTCTGTTTCTACATTCCATCCTTACATGGAAAAATCACAGCTGGCCAGACCTTACCAGTTGCGGTGTTGTCACATGACTTTCTAGGCCCAACCACTACTAAGATGTCAAGGACAAAAGAGGCTGTTGATAGTTGACCAGACCTTGTGGGAAACACCCTGGTTGGCTTACCTTTGCACTTTTAAAACCATAAACCATTCCATATATCTAACTTTATACACAAGAATTATACATACGCCAAAATCAGATAGACCGACCCAGCAGATGAAGACATGAAGATGGAGAGGTTACATGACATAATTTGTCCAAAGCATCTTTGAATGATGCATATTTGTGTCCGTAAGTCCATTTCATAAAGCAAGTGTCATGAGCTCCCAAGCCCAACTATTACAGTATCAGCAGCCAGAGCCTCAAGCCTTTAAATTGTGCTCAGCCTTCATTTTGCTAGAGTAAAGCCAAGCTCCATAAGACAGGCCCTCTATTCCCCAGTCATCCAAATAGCTGTTCTCTAAACAGGTTCCAGTTTGAATGCATCCTCCTTGAACATGAATGATCAGAACTATACAAAGTAGTCCAGATGAGATCTTCCCAATGCCTGATTTAATGGCATTAACACTAGGCTATCCCTACCTAATACAACCTAATATTGCATTTGCCCTTTTCACAGCCACGTCACAACTGGTCATCCTGTGATCAGCTCGTGCACCCAGGCCTCTGTCTCCTTGTCTGTTGTTTCCAGCGAATGAATCCACAGATTGTAGAAGACATTCTTCTGAGTACACCCTAAATCCATGGCCTTGCATTTTTTACTGTTGAAGTTTGGTCCATTTTTATCAATCAAGGTCATCCAGAACTTCCTGTATAATATCTCAACCCTCCTATGGACAATGCCTCCCAAATTTGGATCATCAGCCATTTCACTAGCACACTCCTACATTTGAGGTCACAGTCATTAACAAAAATATTGACTAAGATCGATCCCAAGACTGAGCCTTGATGGACTCCACTAATAACCTCCCTTCGGTCTAATAATTCACCTATCATCACAGCCCATTGCTTTCTTGCCTTTAGCCAGTCCCATCATCAGCTTACAAGCCCTGTAACGTTCTCCATGTTCTCTAATTTACCTAATAATTTATCCTATAGTATAGGGGTGGCCAACCAGCTATGTCTAGACTACACCCCTCTCTTGAAGGAGGATGTAAATTAGACAGGTCAAAATTGCAAATAAAGCTGGGATTTGAATTTCCCGTGCTTCATTTGCATAATGGCGACCATGCGTTCTATCAAAAATGGGTATTTTGAAAGTGAAACCACTGTCTAGGCGTGGTTCTTCGGGGGGGACGACCCCTTTTTCGAAAGATCCTGTAAACCTCAATTTTTGAGGAGAACAGGATCTTTCTAAAATGATTTTTTTGAAAGAACCGTGTCTAGACAGCAGTTTCACTTTCGAAATACCCATGTAGTCTAGACATGACCTTAGAGACGAAGAGCCAAAATAGCTATGGGTAGAGTACAAAGAGCCACATAGTATATATATTTATTTTTATCTATCTATCTAGATCAGGGGTCTCCAAACTTTTCAGCCCGAGGGCCGCATTAACTATCAAACAGCAGTTCGGGGGCCGACTACACACTTGAGGTCCAAATAAAAAACAATCAAAACATGGATGTTGTTTTTAATTATTTATTTAATATTATTTTATTCAGTTATTATTTAATAACACATTGATACACTACACGTAAACGCCTGTATTAGTGTGAATGGTGAAATTGTTTCCTGGATGCCAAAATAGCAGACATTTCTGGCTTTAGATTTGTTGTCCCTAACATCAACAGTGACCTGAGATTATCATCGGACAAGTTTGTTCTCAAATTGTTCTTCACGTATTTCATTCTTGAAAATGTTTGTTCACACAGGTATGTTGTTCCAAAGATTGAAAGGTACTTTGATGCAAAAGTTTTGACATTAGGAAAGTCTTCCTTGGGCAAAAACTGGTAAAAACCCACCAGTCCTATTTTGAACTTGTCCCTAAGGAGGTCATTTGCTTGCAACTCAATGACTTCCAGCTGCAGTTCATCTGGGCAACTGGCCACATCTGCTTCAAATGGGTTTTGAAACAATCTCACTTCTTCTGCCTTTGAATCCAAAAAGGTCTCCACGGGCCGGATGAGAGAGCCTCGCGGGCCGCATCCGGCCTCCGGGCCATAGTTTGGAGACCCCTGATCTAGATAGATATAGTACACAAAATGTAATGATAAATATAATATTACAGGACATTTCAGATAAAAAACAATAAAAAAGTCTAGTCCAGGGTTTCCCACCTATGGGTCAGGACCCAAATATGGGTCGCCATTACATTTCAAAAGTGTCTCCCCAGGTAGCTCTGCCCCTTCTCCCATTTTTGAATTGCCTTGGGTCACCAAGTCTTCCTGAATTGTTAAAATGGGTCCCCATCTGGAAAAGGTTGGGAACCGCTGCGAGTCTAGTCACTTAAAAAATTCATGGCCAGTCCATAGATCTTCAGAGAACTTGAGCAACCATCAAATTTTAAAAAAACAACTTTAATAATACGGTAATATTCTCACACTAAAAAAAAAAAAAGCATCCCTACCATGTATTGTAAATTTAACACTTCTGCCCTACTATGTCTGTGAGTTTTTTTAAATTAAACTGAACTGAGAAGTAAATCAGCACAATTTGAAGTGCCTGTTTCATTTCAGTTTGTTGATCTCTGGTATGGCTTCCTCTTTTTTTTTTTTTTTTTTTACGCATGAAGATTATGGCTTTTTTATAGTTCTAAAAATTCAGGTCTGTCCCAGACTGCAAATATGAGAGGATCAAAAACAATAAGGGAGAGACTCATAACTCAGAATAATTGCTTCAGCTTGGCAAACAATAGCCTTTGAATTTTTTCTTTAAAGAAACACAGGCTGTGTCTAGACTGGCAAGTTTTTCCAGAAAATCAGCCGCTTTTCCGGAAAAACTTGCCAGCTGTCTACACTGACCACTTGAATTTTCGGAAGAGCACGGACGATCTACTGTAAAATCATCAGTGCTTTTCCAGAAAAACTATGCTACTCCGGAAAAACTATGCTACTCTTTTCCAAAAGACTTGCACAAAAGGGCCAGATAGCACAGTACTGTTTTCCACAAAAAAGCCCCGATCGCAAAAATGGCGATGGGGCTTTTTTGCGGAAAAGCGCGTCTAGATTGGCCATGAACGCTTTTCCGCAAAAAGTGCTTTTCCAGAAAAGCGTCCTGCCAATCTAGACGCGCTTTTCCGAAAATGTTTTTAACGGAAAACTTTTCTGTTAAAAGCATTTCCGGAAAATCATGCCAGTGTAGACGTAGCCAATGTGTAAACCAGGTACATGCTGATTTCTTTTTTGCCCTGGAATTTAAATATGACATCTGTGTTGGCTTCTTTATTCTGCATCCATGAAGACTTTGAGTTTAAAGCGCTTCAGCCCCACCCCCGCTCCAACCCAATATCCTTCCCCTCCCTGAGAGCTAGGCACCCCCAGCCCGTCTGCTCTAACCCAATGCCCTCCCCCTCCTACAGAGCCAAGCACCCCAAACCCCCCTTCTCTAACCCAATCCTCTTCCTCTCTCCCAGAGCCAGGCAACCCCCAGCCTCTCCCCCCCCCCTCCCCCCCGCTCTAACCCAATGCCTGGGTCCTTCTCCCTCCAGGCACTGGGGCGCATGTGCAGTGGCCAGCCTGGAGCAGTCCAGGCGTGAGGCCCAGAACTAGCAAGTATCTCATTTCTTTAAGCAAAGAGCCCCTTGCGGCTCCAGAGCTGTAGGTTAGCCACCCCTGCTATAGTACTATGTCAAACACTTTACTGAAGTCCAAGTATATTGTGTTTATTGCATTTCCCGTGTCTAACACAAACAATATTTTCTCAAAGAAGGAAATCAGGTTAGTCTGGCATGATCGATCCTTGTTACATGACATACCTTCATGAATTTAATTATTTTTTCCTTCACAATTTATTCTAAAATCTTGCATATTACTGAGATTGGACTAACACTTTTGACAAGGTCAGGGTTCGTTACTTCTGACATAAATCATATTCTCTTGAGGTGTGTCTAAGGCACTAATTTTCTATGCCATCTAACTGCAAATGTCTTAACAGCAGAGTGGAGAATTGTAGTGAAGTAGTATTATTCTTGTATCATAGAATGGGATTTTTAGTTTTTCTGTTTTTTATAGCACTGTATTAAGTGTGAAGCACCATCTATAGCAAGTAAAGAGCTAGGATTCCAGCTATGAGGAATTTACAAGTTAATTACAAAGATGTGATAGAGGGCTAGCCAGACTGGAAGGAAGGATGGCATGACACCAGTAAGATACTCAGTGAGGGCATGATGGAGGAAAGAAGGTTTTAAATTGAAGACATAAAATAAATGGAAATAATAGTTGGCTAAGAGATGTATGTCTGAATTGAATGTTCCATGGAGAGTGAGTTCAACGGATACCATCTAGCTTATTGAACTGAAAAAGGTCTTTAGATTCTGGATGTCCTATAATGTGACTCATTCACAAAGGCAGCCTTCTGTTACCTTTTCATCCACAGATGTTCAAATGCCATCTCTCCCCCAGCTTCATTTACAGATTCTGCATTTGTAGGCAAAGATATTTTATGATTTCGACCTTTCATAGGGAGAGAGGAAAAGAGTTTTATACCAAAGCCTACATAAATATACTAATAAACACCATTTGATTTAAAGTTCAGACTTTCAATACTCTCCATAAGCAACTAGCTATAAATAAATAAACGGGTGTTATAGTTTTGGTTATACATTTTATGATTCATTTAATGCCTCATTTCCAACCAGATTTATAACCCCACCATCACTGGAGATGACTTGAGTCCACATGTTTCATATCAACAACCACTAATAGCTTCTTTTCAGGAGAGCATGGCTCGTGTAAAGTGTAGTCACAACTGTCAGGGTACTTTTGTGCTTGTCAGTTTCAGATGGGGGAGCCATGACATTATGGCAGCTATTCCTGATGGCAGAAAGAGCTGATGGGAATTAACAAGAGGATGTTGCCTCAACAGATTAAAGACAATACTAGAGGATGGGGAGCCTGTACAGTTTCTTATATTGAAGCCATATGTTGTCTTTACACATTTGTTATGTTGATCTTCCTAGTCTTTTAAAATGAGTGTCAGGCAACATGAAACTTATGGAAAGGAAGAGTTATCCGTTCCAGAACAACTCAGCCCAGATGGGAGAATAGAACAAGCAAACAGATGCATAATGATCCACAAATAATTGGACAGCCAATGCTAATTCAACACAAATCATAAGCTGTTGGAAAGAAAAATCTCTCTATTCAGGACACTGAATAAATGCTACGGCTTGGAAAGAAGTAAAAATTTCTTCCATAATATTCTGTTTGATGAGTTGGCTTGTGAAAGAGCATACTAGATGCTTATGGCCAAGCATTGTGTGATATGCCACAAGCAGCACCTATATAGCAGAGTTTGAGACTTTAGGCAGGAAACAACAAGAACTATTGTCTTTAAAACACAAGAGTCTTTTCACCTTCATTTCCAGAATTTACCCAGGATGGCACTCTAAGTTGTTAGGACAAGATTACCTCAACTACTACATCCATAAAAGGGGACATTAGGAACATGGGTGGCTGGTGTGCTGGATGCGGGGAGGCATTGCCTGTCCACATTCTGCCCCCAGAATGCCTGCTGGGGGTGTTCTGGGGGCGGAGTGTTGCTGTCCCCCATGCTCATCCTCCTCGGGGTTGTGGCGGCTGGGGCTGTGGTCCCTCCTCCCTTTCCGTGCTTTGGGGCCGGAGAGGCTGGTGCGCACACATGCCTACCTTTTCTGCTGGGATGGAGGGCGGAGCCATAGAAGAAGGGGCGGGGCTGGGCATGAGTGCCCTTGATTAGGAACCACCTTGCCTCTCTATATGGGCTATCCTCACCGCAGATCACAGTGGAACCTCTGGTCAATGCATGTTGTGTGTCTCCTTTCTACCTGATTCACAGAGGATATGTGTGTATCTCCACCCCACCACAGTACAAGCCTAATTCGAAATAGGAGGGTAATGTAGGCATACCGAAATTGCAAATGAAGCCCGGGATTTGAATTTCCCGGGCTTCATTTGCATAAGCGGGGCGCCGCCATTTTTAAATCCCCGCTAGTTCGAACTAGGAAGCCTAGTTCGAACTACCGTTAATCCTCATTTCACGAGGAGTAACGGTAGTTCGAACTAGGCTTCCTAGTTCGAACTAGCGGGGATTTAAAAATGGCGGCGCCCCGCTTATGCAAATGAAGCCCGGGAAATTCAAATCCCGGGCTTCATTTGCAATTTCGGTATGCCTACATTACCCTCCTATTTCGAATTAGGAGGGTAGTGTAGACATACCCTAGGGCCGTGTCCACACTCAGGGGTTCTTTCGAAAAAAGTACCCTTTTTTCGAAAGAACTTCCCCTGCATCCAGACTCAAGCCGCGTTCTTTCAAAATTATTTCGAAAGAACGTGGCTTTTCTTTCGATGGCGGTAAACCTCGTTTCACGAGGAAGAACGCCTTCCTTCGAAAGTTCCTCTTTCGAAGGAAGGCGTTCTTCAATGTAAAGAGGCCGTCTTCGAAAGAGAGCATCCAGACTCGCTGGGTGCTCTCTTTCGAAAAAGCGGATTTCCTCTATCGAAAGATCCGCCTGCAGTCTAGACGCGATCTTTCGAAAGATGCTCTTTCGAAAGATGCTTTCGAAAGAGCATCTTTCGAAAGAAGCCTGCAGTCTAGACACAGCCTAGGAGAAGAGAGAAGTTTCTGCAGGACCATGACCACAGGTGCAGGAAATAGGAGCATGTGGGATGCTGCAGTGCCCCCATGTTTTCTACATGGCTTCCCCACACCCAGGAGCTGGGCCACCATTGCTCCACCAGCCCCACGTCCCGGTCTCCAGGCAGCCTCTCTGGAGTTCCACTGGTCCCACAGGCTTCAGCACCCCTTGGTCCTGCCATCCACCATCCCAGTGGAATCTGAAGCCTGCCACTTATGGGGTTCAGGATCCATCCCTAGAGACTCCACTGCCACTGATGGTCCTGCCACCAGCCTGGGGCTCCACAGCCACCTCCAGCTGCCAGCTCTCTCGGATCGGACAGAGCACACGCTATTAGTGGCAATGGCATCCAGTCTGTCCGGTCCAGGAGGGTTGGCAATTCTAGGTGTGACCCCTGCCTGGGGCAGTGATGGGTATGAAAAGATTGGTGGGCCGGCAACGCCGGGGGCGGGGTGGACGCCGGAGATGCAAGCCCCGGCGGGGCATTTAAACCCCAGACCAGGGCCGGAGCGGGGAGGAGGACGCCAGGTAGGCAATCTCTCCCACCCCGACTGAGGAGAAAGTCTCGGACGCCAGAGGAGGATGCCGAACGACACAGGCCACTGCTGGGGAGGTAAGGACCCCATGGTCCTGGTCGCACCAGACCCGCGAGGGGGAGGCTAGGAAGCAGCCCGGGGCAGGGCCATTCTGGCGCCCATGGGCTGACGCGTTACGGGGTGGGACCCTGTCAGCCGGGTAAGGGCTAAAAGACCCATACCCTTAGGGCCCCGGGCTGGTACCCGGTGGAGAGGGAGGGCCCGGGTCCCCTTAGCCCCCATTCCCTTCTCTCACTTCCTTGAGTGAACCACCCTGTATACATCCCGCACTAACTTGCAGACGGCGGGCTCACTGAGCCGTAACTCTGACATGGAAGGGATTGCTCACTCGCGCCCGAACTAAAAGCCGTTACACCCCTAACTAACTATCAGACAGTGGGCTCACTGGGCCGTAACCCCGACGTAAGAGGGTTACGAGCTCGCGCCCGAACTGGAAGCCACAACTCAACACCCCCACCCTGAAAATAGTTCCAGGGCCACTAACCATGGCTTCTCCACAAGCAGCAATAAGGAATGGATGGAGGGCTGGCCCTCCGAGCAGGCCTGTTTGGAGAAGAACCCGCTACAGGCATAGTCCAGTGACAGGTTAGTTCTCCTGTCTAATCTTCCTAATCCTCAAAGCTCACTGAAGTCAGTAGAAAGAAACCTTCCTTGATGTCACTAAACACTGAAACAAGACCCCAGTGATCATTTCAAGAGTAACACCTTTGTATTTCCTAATCTGTCAGCTCCCTTGCCACTTTTGTGACGTGGCCATTAGTGGCAGGTAGGAAGTTATTGTAATTGTTTGAAATATCGAGTTCAGACATATATGTCTTCAGACCCAGTCTGTTGATGGAAGATGAGAGAAGATTTCCAGAAGGCCAGGTTCGATGGATCCTTGTTCCCTACGTGGTCCTCTCTGCTTGCTTCTTGCTTCATGTCTACCTCCTGGTGAGTCACTTTGTAGTCAGTCATTCATGTTTGCAACAGTAAGAACATAAGAACGGTCATACTGGGTCAGATCAATGGTCGATTTAGCCCACTATCCTGTCCTCTGACAGGGTGTGTCTACACAGCACCCTTACCTTGAAATAGGCTAAGCAATTTGCGCTACTCAAATTGTATAGCTCATTTCGAGTTTATTTTAAATAGCTTATATCGAAATTTGACACTCTCGAAATAAAGCATTATTCCAACAAGTCCCTTAACCATCGTGGACTGAGGGTTACAGGGACGCCGGAATAGCAAGCCCGTTATTTCTAAATATATTTCAAAATAAGGGGGGGGGGGCGCTATTCCGGCGTCCCTGTAACCCTCAGTCCACGAGGGTTAAGGAACTTGTTGGAATAATGTTTTATTTATTTTATTTTTGTATATTTCGAAATAATGGGCGCATTTAAAGATGTGGAATTGCTTTTTCGGGATACTTCTGGTATCCCAAAATAGCCCTGTTGTCTAGACGTAGCCACAGTGGCCAGCATCAGGTGCTTTAGAAGTAATGAAAAGAACGGGTAGTCATCAAGTGCTCCCTCTCCTGTCATCCAGTCCCAGCGTCTGGCAGTCTGACATTTCTTGCGTTCCTAGTAAAGTTAGTCAAAGACTGTAGTCAAAACTTCTTCAATGGAAAATTGGATCTTTGATTAAACAAACAGCGGCTGCTGTACATGGATTTTTTTTAAAAACTTTTTGTCAAAAAGTGAAAGCTTAAAAGGTTTTTTGGGGTTGAAAACTGAGAACTTTTTGGCTAGCCAAATACAAAAAAACATGGCTTTTGTCCCAAAAAGTTTGGTTTTTCAACAAAAAGTTGAAATGTCCCCATTTTCCAAAAAGCTTTAGCTTTTACTTTCCACTTTCTCCTCCTTCTCATCCTTTCTTAATATCCACTTCTTCCAGAAATCTTTTCTATCTTAGTCTAATCAATAATCCCTTGCATACTGTCCCTTATTTGAACTGTTGTCCTTTCTCCTGTATTTATTTGTCTAATCTGTCCTAAATTGTAAATCTTTCAGGGCAAAATTGTGGTGTCTCTAGCTTCTTATCATGGAAGTAATGTTGAAAAGTTTAAAATGCATTTACATATTCTGAAATAGCATTACGGGCAGAGAAGCATACACCTTGTCCTGTACTCTGTGGAAGGAATGGCATTTTCAATCCCTTTTCAGCAAAAGTAATTTATAATTGATCTTAGGTGAGGGGTCTAACTGACAGAGGATGTAAGGGGGAGCATAGAAGTTTACATGGATTCCTTGGTTCTTATATCTAATAATAGTTTGTCAAAGGGTAGCAGGTAAAGTCTCAACCAAAAGCCAGTAACTCCCTGGTCATCATAATCACTGTAAGGATAAAATTGTAAAAGTAACATATCTACACTGCAAGTTGTGTTCTTAGGCCAGGTTAACACTAGATCTAGAAGGTCAGGTTAAAATACATGACTCCAGCTATGTAAAATAAGTAGCTGGAGTTGGCTTACCATAAACTGAGTTTGGCGCTGTCTTCACAGAGGAAGACCGACAGGAGCATTTGCCCCCATCAGCTTCCCTTACTCCTCGTGGCTGCCAGGAATACTGGTGCTTACCAGAGCCACCCTCAGCATTTGATTTAGCAGGTCTTAACTAGACTCGCTAAATCAAAGTTCAGAAAATTGATCTCCAGCATGGAAAGTAGAGACGTGGCTTTAGGGTAAAGCAGGTAATGAGAAGGTGACATGCCCTGGGCCTACTCTAGGAACTTACATTGGTATAGCTATTTCTTTCAGTGGTGTGAAAAATCCACACTCTGGAGAGACCTGCTATTCCAACCTAACTTCAGAAGTAGATAGCACTAGTTCAATGAATAGTTCTGTCAACCTTGCTGCTGTCTGTTTGTGAGGTAGATTACCTAAACTGAAGGGAGAACCCATCCCTGAGCTACTATAGCCTTTTAAGTGTAGACACACCCTTAGACAGGTTGCACCAGGGATGAGAATATAGATACTTATCATGTCTGTTGGCACATTGTCCATTTCATAAGGAAGGCCTATTTGTATTACTGAGCCAGATGCTAATGAAGAGATTGCAAAATCACCTGAAGATATTTTGCAGGAAAATACAAGAGAAGCAAGAAGTTATCCTGCTTATAAGAAAAGGCAGTGGCTTTTGGGGGTCTACCCTAGATAATTAACTGATTAACTGAACTGTTGTCATGTTCTGTCTTATGAAAGGAGAGTCATCACCAACCTGACTAGAAAATGCAGTAAAGAGTGAGTAAATCTCTATTAGACAGGACAGCATATTTTTAATTAAGTCGAGGCTCTAGAATGTGTCTTATGATTGCATTTTACATGTAATCATTGCTTTCAAATTCTCACTGGTTGGCAGCTTGGGTGAAAGTGATCATGAAGTCATAGAGTTTATGAGTCTAAGGTATGGTAGAAGGGAGAATGGCAAATTAGAGGCAATTGATTTCAGGAAGGCAGAGTTTGGTAAGCTCAGAGAGCTGGTAGGTAAGGTCCCATGGGAAGCAAGACTGAGGGAAAAAACAACTAAAGAAAGTTGGCAATTTTTCAAAGGGACATTGTTAAGGGCCCACAAGCAAACTATTCGCTGTGTAGGAAATATAGAAAATATGACAAAAGACATCCTTGGATCAACCAGGAGATTTTGAATGATCTAAAAATAAAAAAAGAGTCATATAAAAAATGGAAAGTAGAACAAATTACAAAGGATGATTATAGGCAAACAATACAGGAATGCAGGGGCAAGATTAGAGAGGCAAAGGCACAAAACAAGCTCAAACTAGGTACAAGCATAAAGGAAAACAAGAAGACATTCTATAAATATATTAGAAGCAAGAAGAAAACCAAGGACAGGGTAGGCCCATTGCTCAGTGAGGAGGGGGAAACTAACAGAAAACTTGGAAATGGCAGAGATGCTTAATGACTTCTTTGTTTCAGTCTTCACCAAGAAGTCTGATGAAGGAATGCCTAAGATAGTGAATGCCAGTGGGAAGGGGATAGGATTAGAAGATAAAATAAAAAAAAGAACAAATTAAAAATAACGTAGGCTGTGTCTAGACTACATGCCTCTGTCGGCAGAGGCATGTAGATTAGACACATAGGCAAAGTCAAATGAAGCTGCGATTTAAATGATCGCGGCTTCATTTAAATTTACATGGCTGCCGTGCTGAGCCAACAATCAGCTGATCAGCTGTTTGTCCACTCAGCGCGCTGGTCTGGATGCTCCCCTGCCAACATCAAAGCCCTTTGTTGGCAGCCCCGGTAAACCTCATCCCACGAGGAATAACGGGGCTGCCGACAAAGGGCTTTGATGTCGGCAGGGGAGCATCCAGACTAGCACGCTGAGCCAACAAACAGCTGATCAGCTGTTTGTCGGCTCAGCGTGGCAACCATGTAAATTTAAATGAAGCCGCGATCATTTAAATCGCGGCTTCATTTGACTTTGCCTATGTGTCTAATCTACATGCCTCTGCCGGCAGAGGAATGTAGTCTAGACACAGCCTTAGAAAGGTTAGATGTCTGCAAGTCACCAGGGCCTGATGAAATTCATCCTAGAATACTCAAGGAGATGATAGAGGAGGTATCTGAGTCTTTAGGTATCATCTTTGGAAAATCATGGAAGACAGGAGAGATTCCAGACGATTGGAAAAGAGCAAATATAGTGCCTGTCTATAAAAAGGGAAATAAAAACAACCCAGGAAACTACAGACCAGTCAGTTTAACTTCTGTGCCAGGAAAGATAATGGAGCAAGTAATTAAGGAAAGCATCTGCAAACACTTGGAAGATAATAAGGTGATAGGTAACAGCCAGCATGGATTTATAAAGAACAATTCGTGTCAAACCAATCTGATAGCTTTCTTTGATAGGATAATGAGCCTTGGGGATAAGGGAGAAGCGATGGACGTGATATACCTAGACTTTAGTAAGGCATTTGATATGGTCTCACATGATATTCTTATCAATAAACTAGGCAAATACAACTTAGATGGGGATACTATAAGGTTGGTGCATAACTGGCTGGATAACCATTCTCAGAGAGTAGTTATTAACGGTTCACAATCCTGCTGGAAAGGAGCAACAAGTGGGGTTCCGCAGGGGTCTGTTTTGAGACCAGTTCTGCTCAATATCTTCATCAACGATTTAGATATTGGCTTAGAGAGTACTCTTATTAAGTTTGCAGATGATACCAAGCTTGGGGAGGTTGCAAGTGGTTTGGAGGATACGGTCATAATTAAAAATGATCTGGACAAATTGGAGAAATGGTCTAAGGTAAACAGGATGAAGTTTAGTAAGGACAAACACAAACTACTCCACTTAGGAAGGAACAATCAGTTTCACACATACGGAATGGGAAGCGACTGTCTAGGAAGGACTACGGCAGAAAGGAATCTAGGGGTTATAGTGGACCACAAGCTAAATATGAGTCAACAATGTGATGCTGTTGCCAAAAAAGCCAACATGATTCTAGGATGCATTAACAGGTGTGTTGTGAGCAAGACACGAGAAGTCATTCTTCCTCTATACTCTGCTCTGATTAGGCCTCAGTTGGTGTATTGTGTCCAGTTCTGGGTGTCACATTTCAAGAAAGATGTGGAGAAATTGGAGAAGGTTCAGAGAAGACCAACAAGAATGATTAAAGGTTTAGAGAACATGTCCTATGATGGAAGACTGAAAGAATTGGCTTCTTAATTTGGAAAAGAGAAGATTGAGAGAGTACATGATAATGGTTTTCAGGTATCTAAAAGGATGTCATGAGGAGGGAGAAAACTTGTTCTTCCTGGCCTTTGAGGCTAGGACAAGAAGCTGTGGGCTGAAACTGCAGCAAGGGAGGTTTAGGTTGGACATTAGGAAAAAGTTCCTAACTGTCAGAGTGGTTAAACACTGGAATAAATTGCCCAGGGAGGTTGTGGAATCCCCATCTGTGGAGATATTTAAGAGTAGGTTAGATAAATGTCTATCAGGGATGGTCTAGACAGTACTGGGTCCTGCTGTGAGGGCAGAGGACTGGACTCGATGACCTCTTGAGGTCCCTTCCAGTCCTAGTATTCTATGATTATATGATTCTTTCCTGTACTTGTCCCGCCTACTTGATGAATCGCTAGGCTTTCTTAAGTAAACATTTCCTTGTTTTCACTATAAACATATCTAAGTGCTGTGCATTAAAGGGATCCGTGAGCTAAGGTGAAACTGCTTCTTTGGGAGCAACAAATCTGTGATTAGTGTGAGTGACACTTGGAACTGGGGCTGGACACTCCAGGAGGCCGCTTGGAGGCGGGAGTTTGCCTCAGGCAGAGGGACAGCACAGCCTATGTAGGCTGAAGGGGGACTACTTGCCCATGGCTGGTGGAGTCAGGGCAAGGTGCAGATAAGGCCCCTTCATACTTAGGGCAGAGGGTAGGAAGGTGCCTCACAATCTTAAGTACCCCCCCAGGAGGCATCATAGGTGATGATTTAGCAAAGATGGCACATAGAGTTAAAGAGGATCTTTTATATTTTTTCCATCACACATACCGATTAATGCTACAAAGGTTTAAATATTACCCTTTCCCACACAGAGCTAGCAATATTTGATTACTTCCAACTGGTGGAATATATAAAACCACCCCACCCTGCACTACATTTGATAGTATTACGGTCATGGTGGCCTGGCAAATGTTCAGATGATACATTTTGAAGGCTTAGATGAAAGCATCTTGGAGTGTTTTTGATGCTTTTCCTAGAAATTGATGTGGCTCAGTTGAGCATGTGGCTCAATCCACTTTTTCCTCCCAACCATGACAAATAAACTTTTCCAGCGTCAGAAATAATGAGAACAACTGGTCAAAGGTAACGTAACCCTGGTCTGAAAGTGATTCCAAGTGAAGTCTGAAAGGAAAATAACATTCCCCCGTCCCTTGGAACACAGCAGACAAAGAGAGTGCAACATAAAATGTCGATTTAAAAAGAACCCAGTAATGACGAGTAAAATAAAACAAATGCCTGAAATAGCCACTCAGGAAGATGCCTCATTATAATCTAGTTTCTAGGCCTACTCCTTTTCTCCTTACACATTGTATTAATGATTACCACAAACCTCATAGGGGTAGATTAACTCTTTAATCATTTAGCTTTTGCTCCGTATGTAAGCAAATTCTTTACAGCTGCATGGGAATTTCGCATGAGTTAAGAGTAATTAATGACTTCAGGGTTTGACCCTTCAACCATGCCTGTGTGATATGTAACTGCAGCCTGCATAAGTCACCATACAGGGGAGACAATGTAGCAATATGCCTTGGGGTCTGATGTAAGAGCTGCTTTTCTGGGAACATTGAGTAATACGACCGTCTCGGTGGAGATACTGGTGTAAATTCGGACTGTCCCATGTTTGAATCAGTGTTTTGAATCACGAAGACATAACCAGTTCTCTAGGGACCCTGAGCCACCCCTTCCACTTCCTCTAAGCAGATTCTTTGTCCAGCCAGAAAGGTGAATTTGAGCCCCCCACAAAATCCAGATCACTGAACTTTGAACAGCTCTAATAATAATGGAGAAATTCGAAGACTTACCCAGAATTTTTGGGGGCCTTAACTCAGATAAGTTTTGTTTTTCTTCATGTAAATCATTGCTCTGGGGTGGGGCTGGAGATGAGGGGTTCAGGATGCAGGCTGCCCCAGGGAGAAAGGCCAATGCCAGCCCTCTCTCACTGCAGCAGCTTGGGACCAGGTGAGAAGCACCTCTCCTTGGCTGCTGAAGCTGTAGAGGGCACAGCCAGGGGAAAGGTGCATGTTCCCCAGCTGGGGGACACAGACAGACAGACAGACAGACAGATAAACTCTTTACAATATATAATAGATAGTTGTTCCTTTCCCCTGCGGGCCCAATGGGGTTATGGCTGTCTCGGTCCCCATCTCTGGATCCTTGCTGCCCCTCTGTGGTCATTCTGCAGTATAACTGTCCTTCCTTCAAGAGCCTCCCTTTCTATTTTATGAGAAACGATCAAATTCTAGGCTAATTTTTGTCCAAGCCCTGACCTTGCCTGGGGCAGAGGGAAAGCTCAGTGGTTTGAGCAGTGGCCTACTAAATTTAGAATTCTGAGTTCAATCCTTGCAGAGGGCCATTTACGGATCGGGGGCAAATCTATCAGGGATGGTACTTGGTCCTACCATGAAGTCAGGGGACTGGACTCAATGACCTCACAAGGTCCCTTCTAGTCCTATGAGATATCTCCATGTATTGTTATGAGAAGACCACCACATTTGGTGGTCTTTGCTCTTTCCATTTGGGAGGAGTTCTAGAACAAACAGACTCAGAGATGGACAGACAGACTCACAAAGTTTCTAAAATATATAGTAGGGCTGTGGCTACATTGGTATGATTCTGCGCAAAAGCACCCGCTTTTGCACAAAAACATGCTGCCTGTCTACACTGGCGGGGAGTTCTTGCGCAAGAACACTGACGTTCTAATGTGTGAAATCAGTGCTTCTTGCACAAGAACTATGATGATCCCGCTCAGGAATAAGCCCTCTTGTGCAACTGTTCTTGTGCAAGAGGCCAGTGTAGACAGGCAACATGAATTTCTTGCGCAAGAAAGCCCAGTGGCTAAATGGCCATCGGAGCTTTCTTGCACAAGAGAGCGTCTACACTGGCATGGATGCTTTTGCGCAAAAGCACATCTCTTGCGCAAAAGCACATGCCAGTGTAGACGCTCTCTTGCGCAAATACTTTAATGCAAATACTCTTGCGTTAAAAATATTTGCGCAAAATCTTGCCAATGTAGACGTAGCCTAGGTGATCAGAGCATGGAGAGTTTCAAAGTTCCTTAATTGCAAGTTTCCTGTTTACAGAAACATGCATTGGCAAGGGCAGATGCAGGTACAATGGGTATCATTAAAAATCAGCTTGTACTGTGACATTTGTATCTTCTCTAAACATAGGATGGGAAATAATGCAAATATAATAGTTAATGTAACTGCTGTAAGAGGTATGCATTGATTTTCATCGGCCTCCATTAGATCTGCATATGTGAAGTCTGATATACAGCATTTCATAGTCTCTTCATGGGCTGCTTTGAGGAAGAAAAGAAATGGGAAAGTGTCCATAAAACTAATGGTATATCTGAGATACTCTGGTGAATACATTCTCTAGACAAATAAACTAAACCCCATAGTAGATTTCCACATTTGCCAAGCTCATCACCAGAAATAAGCTCCTCAACGACCATGACCCACCAACTCAAAGCAGCAGCATACCTTGCAAGAACAACAGCTGTAAAATCCATAGATGAATCTTCACTGCAATGATGAGCAATACCCCCTTCCTGCCCACTCTCACCAAACACCTAGCAAGATGTTTGGCTCCTACATGCTGAGATCACAACATATGGTATGTTAAATAGAATGTTAGGAATCATTAAAAAAGAGAATAAGACAGAGAACATCTTACTGCATCTGTATAAATCCATGGTACTCCCACATCTTGAATACTGCATACAGATGTGGTCACCCCATGTCAAAAAAGATATTTTGATATTGGAAAAGGTTCAGAAAAGGGCACCAAAAATGATTAGGGGTTTGGAATGGGTCCTATATGAAGACAGATTAAAAAGACTTAGACTCTTCAGCTTAGAAAACAGGAGACTGGGGGGGGGGGGGGGGATATGATAGAGGTCTATAAAATCATGACTGGTGTGGAAAAAATGAACAAGGAAAAGTTATTTACTTATTTCAACAATATAAGAACTAGTGGTCACCAAATGAAATTAATAGGCAGTAGGTTTAAAACAAATGAAAGGAAGTTTTTCTTCACTCAGTGCACAGTCAACCTGTGGAACTCCTTGCCAGAGGATGTGGTGAAGACTAGGACTTTAACAGGGTTCTAAAAAGAGCTAGATAGATTCATGGAGGTTAGGTCCATCAATGACCATTAGCCAGGATAGGTGGGAATGGTTTCTCTAATTTCTGAGTGTCCGAAGCTAACAATGGATGACAGGAGATGGATCACTTGATGATTACCTGTTCTGTTCACTCCCTCTGGGGCATCTGGCATTGGCCACTGCCAGACGACAGCAATTCAAGATGTATTTTGCATGTGGACATAATTGGGTAGATGAAAGGGTTCACTAAAAATCTGGCTTCATAATAGAGGATGCATTCATACGAGAGCATTTATATAACCCCAGGAAGACTATATTAACCATGCAATGGTAACCAGTCTTGTAAAGAAATATTTTACATGGTAAGGCCTAATCATGGACAAGAGAGTAATGAAAGCCTCTTGAGACTACAAGAGAACACCATTACTTGGACAAGGTACAATAGAGCTGTCCATTCAGCACCATAATTCCTATGGGAGTATGAGAGAGAAATCGCAAGCAACTAGATATGGTACAATAGACTGGGTTAGCTCATAACCCTGCTGAAAGACTATTTAACTAGTATGCACTTTGCTGCATTAGCATAGTGAGCAGCTGGAGTCCTATTGTTCCAAGCAGATTTCCATCTGCACTCACTTGTTGATTTTCTCCTGTATTTGAATTGATGTTTTTGTCTTGATGCACGTGATTAAGCGGTTGTGAGGAATGGAGCAATTCCTTCATATGCATCAAATATGGTGGTTCAGATGTAAGTCTGCTTGGGAAAGCAAAAGCAACTCTATTATATTGCTCTGCTCTGCATTGTGAAAAGACCATTCATTTCCAGGACACCTGTGGTGGATCCAGAGCAGGGTGAAAAGCAGTTTTCTCATCTTGAATTTTTTTTTCAAGGTTTCAACATTTTCCCCTATCCTGCATTGGGACCAAACTGAGGACTTTTGAGCGAAGTAGAACTAGACCTTCTATAGCCCAGGTGAGTGTCCTAACTATCAGGGTACAGGCTTTTCTGAGTGACGTGCATGTCTCTTATAATCTCTCCTGCTGGATCTGTTCCACTTTGTGTAAATAATCAAATGTGTGATATGGGATTTCCAAGTTCATGTCTCCTACATTGTGAGTGCGCTAACCATGGGGTTTTGGAGTTAATCTCTCTCCCTCTCTGGTCCAATGAATAGTGAATTAGGTATACAAAGTGGAAACTCTTCAATTGCAGAGCCTGAACAAGACCTGCTATGTATCTTGGAGCTTAGAGAACACACCTGGAATGTGGGAAACCAAGGTTCAAAGGCCAGCTCTAAATCAAGATCTCAATCTGGCCAGAAATAATACCCTGGACCTAAGAAGGTTTCTTGATGAAAATAATGGGTTCTCCAAGAATTTTTGGCTCTGCTAGAAAAAATCCTGATAAAATATAGATGAATGTAGGGGTTCTTGATAAGGTTCCTTGATCTGTAGCCTAAAATATGTTTTAAACATGGTTCTTGTAGGATGGTGTGTTTGGAAACCAGGGTTGTGACCAGGTTGGTTCCAGGATAATAGAAAGACACGGTGGTTGAGGTCATATCTTTTATTGGACTAACTTATGTTAGTGACAGAGACACGTTTCTGCGGTTTGATTAGATGAGCTATGTAACATGTTGGGATACAGGTGTGTAGGACCTGTCAAAACTGAAAAATGTGTTAGAGAGGGCGTTGTTGATCATTATAGCAATGGAAATAAGTCTAAAGGCCTTTCATTTGTTGCTCTGGTACAGTGTGGTGTTGCTGTGAATTGGGGTGTCTTACTTCTGATGATGAGTTTGGTGAGGCTGGCGGGCAGCTTGAAGGCCAGCAGAGTGGGTACAGGAAAGATTTTTTTTAGGATGCCATCTCCAGCCGAGTATGGTTGTAATTGCTTAATGATAGACCACACCGACTCCATTGTAGGGTGGCGGGTGATAATGTGGGATATGGGATTGGAAGTATTGAATGTTCTCTTGGGTTAGTTAGGTGGCCTTTTCATGGAGCAATTGGCTTCCCTGGTGAAATGTCCTGGTTTGGCAAAGGTGGTTTTAAGTGTGCTAAAGTATGTATCTTTGACTTTCTGCAGAGAGCATAGTCTGTGGTATGTGAGTGCCTTGCTATAGATAATAGATCTCTTGGTGTGTATGGGGTGATTACTGGATCTGTGAAGGAAAGTTTGGTGATACGTGAGTTTTTATAGAGTCCATTCCATTCCAAGTTGTCTGTAGGATTCCATTCCTGAAACTGATTGTGATGTTCAGGAGGTTGGTGCTGGTGTGGAGCAATGCTCCTTCTAAGCTGCGTGGCAGAACAGCACGGCAGCTGCTTAATGAGCCCCACCTGGCCAGGGGCTCTGGGCTCTGTGCACGGGGCTGCCTGACCGGGGGAGGGGCATTTCTCCCTCAATGATAGCAGCAGTTCTACACACCGCTTCCTGTGCCTAAAAACAGTGAATCGAAAGGCTATGGACCCTTTTGGTAAACAAAACAGCACAGGCCTGCTAGTGGCTTCCCCAAAACAGACCTGAAGCCCACTGAGATTTATTGTGTTAAACTGTCGAATCTTTTCTTATCAAATTTCTATGCCACAGGTAGTTATTGCTAGATGATAATCACATGCAAGATACCAGGAGTTAAGAACCTAAGCTTTTAGTGCTACTAATCAGCTGGTAACTCCAGGCTGCTACCCAGCAGTAGGTTTTACTCATAGACTCATAGGCTGTGTCTAGACTGGCCAGTTTTTCCGGAAAATCAGCCGCGTTTCCGTAAAAACTTGCCATCTGTCTACCCTGGCCGCTTGAATTTCTGCAAAAGCACTGATTTCCTACTGTAAGAAATCAGTGCTTCTTGTGGAAATACTATGCTGCTCCCATTCAGGCAAAAGTCCCTTTCGCGCAAAACTTTTGCGCAAAAGGGCCATTGTAGATAGCTGAGATTTTTTTTTTTGCAAAAAAGCCCCGATCACAAAAATGGCGATCGGGGCTTTTTGGCGCAAAAGCGCGTCTAGATTGGCCACAGACGCTTTTCCACAAAAAGTGCTTTTGCGGAAAAGTGTCCGTGCCAATCTAGACGCGCTTTTCCGAAAATGCTTTTAACGGAAATCTTTTCCGTTAAAAGCATTTCCAGAAAATCATGCCAGTCTAGGCATAGCCATAGACTTTAAGGTCAGAAGGAACCATTATGATCATCTAGTCTGAACCCCTGCACAGTGCAGGCCACAGAATCTCACCCACCCCCTCCTAGAATAATCCTCTCACCTATATCTCAGATATTGAAGCCTTCAAATAGTTTCAAGACCCCAAGATGCAGAGAATCCTCCAGCTGTGATCTGTACCCCATGCTACAGAGGAAGGTGAAAAACCTCCACAAGTAGCTATCTTGTGCTCAACTTTCCATGACCTTCAGACCATGAGACATTCCACTATCAGGTTTGAGAGATCACAGACCCATGGCTCCTGATTGGCTCCATGCCTTATATAAATCCCAGCAGCATTCTGGGATACATCTGGGCAATACTGTGGATTTTTTGGAGTTGCTCTGAGTCTTGAATTTCAGGCTTAAGTCTCAGCTTGATTTGGATGTTGTCAGCTGACTTTTCCCCTGATATCTGATTCAGTCTCTGACTTTGACCTTGGCCTGGACTTGGTTATGAGCTCCTCTGCTTTTCCCAGCAACAGGTTTGTCCCTGCTCTGATCCTTGGCCTTGACATCAAGTCAGCACTTAACCCTAGCTTTGAAGAGGGTATTATAACAAAGAAAAGGGTAAGAAAAGTCTTTCCTTGGAGAAGTCTGAAAATCAGAATGTATTGCTGATGGAAGTTTTCCCCTCTTGCAAGATCCTGGATTCTGTTTCACAACAGGGCTCACATTCCATCTGCTGAATTCATCTAAGTGAGTCACTAATATTAGAAGAAACGAGTTTCTTGAGTAACACTGCACTGTTAGATGACAGCACATTCTGTGAGGACCATAGTGACTGTGCCTCACAGTCTCCATTTTGTACTGAATTGCTCGTGTTCGGTTTATAAGAAACGTTGTCTTTGTGGCAAGATTTTAAAAAAAGCTTTTTTGACAAAGAGAAAAATGCATTCAGTCAATTTCATCCCTCATGCAATTCCATTATGTTTAGTGGAGCTCTACCGTGGATGAATTTGGTCTGATATTTCCAGGCTGGCTACCTGTGCTTCATATAATTGTAATTGGATAACCGTGTATGCAAAGATACAATTATGGCTATTTGTGTGTAAAAATACCTGATTTGCATATGTATTCATGATATTTACATGTGTAAATTAAATGTTATCTGCATTTCTTAAGGGTTTGATATTCTGGACTTGAGGGTTTTTTGGGTGGTATATAACTTTAGGTTGTATCTATTTGCTAGAGAACAGAAATAACTTTACTAAGAGGGTCCAACTTCTAAACACAAATGTCTAATACCTACCAATCTGCATCCACACTTTCAGTTTCTTCATATCTTCCATTTATATGTGCAGAGAGGCACTTCCATAAGAAATTGAGGGAAATATGGCCCCAATCCAGCAAAGCACTTAAACATGTTTATAACTTTCAGCACTATCGCTGTAGTTAATCATGTGCACTTAACATGACTTTGCAAGTACAAATTAGATACTTTTGCATACACAGATCTCCACGACGCAAGTTGCGCACCTGAAGTTACATGCCTTAATATCTGCTGCTTTGGGGCCATTTTCATACAAGCATTTTACTGCCATGACATTTTCAAGAACAAGGACGGCAGTAAAATGCACTGTAGGGGCACAAAGCAGGGGCGGGGATTTGACAATATATCCATTATACTGTAAAAGAAATGTATTTTAATTCTGTTCACGGGGACAGCCATTCTACAGCATGCATGGTGTGATAAAACAGGAAAAAATATGCATATCAGTCATACATGTGTATAAATCAATTGAAAATTGAAACACGGCCATTTTTTTTGTCCTGTTTGTGTCAGCCTGGCACTATAGATACCAAGAGTAACAATGCTCCCTCCAATAACAGCTCCAACCCTGGCATTGCTTAATGAACTGTGGCAATGCACAGAGGCAGCTGCTTCTTAGTATTATAGGATATTTTACTCCTAGCAATGAGTTTATGTAAATATGAACTACCACCATAAAAAAAAAAAGAAAAAAGAAAAGAGAAAGTGAAATCCAGGATATAGTCTGACATTTCCACTTATGGTGGCATACAAAACAATAAGTCTATGTCTACACTGGCAGCTTCTTGCGGAAGAACAGCTTGTCTACACTGCACGAGCATTCTTCCAGAAGTAAATTTACAGTATAGCATTGTAAAACAGGGCTTCTTCCAGAAGAGTTATTCCTCTCCCCACAAGGAATAAGCCCTCTTGTTCAAGAGCTCTTCCAGAAGAGGGCAGTGTAGACAGGCAACATGAATTTCTTGCACAAGAACCCCCTATGGTTCAAATGGCCATCAAAGCTTTCTTGCGCAAGAGAGAGTTTACACTGCCATGATGCTCTTGCGCAAAAGCATATGGCAGTGCAAACGCTCTCTTGTGGAAGAGTTTTTGCACAGCAGGGCTACATCTACACTGGCATGATTTTCCGGAAATGCTTTTTACGGAAAACTTTTCCGTGAAAAGCATTTTCGGAAAATCGCGTCTAGATTGGCAGGACGCTTTTCCGCAAAAGCACTTTTTGCGGAAAAGCGTCCGTAGCCAATCTAGATGCGCTTTTGCGCAAAAAAGCCCCGATCGCCATTTTAGCCATCGGGGCTTTTTTATGCTAAACAGTACTGTGCTGTTTACACTGGCCCTCTTGCACAAATGATTTGCGCAAGAGGGCTTTTGCCCGAGCGGGAGCAGCACAATATTTCCGCAAGAACACTGACAATCTTACATGAGATCGTCAGTGTTCTTGCAGAAATTCAAGCGGCCAGTGTAGATAGCTGGCAAGTTTTTCCGCAAAATCATATGATTTTGCGGAAAAACTTGCCAGTCTAGACACAGCCCAGGTGTAGCAATTCCATTACCAATGTTCCTAGTCTACACTAAACTTGTGTTTTTTCGGGTACAGATTTCCAACACAGACTTTTGTTTTGTTTTTGTCTTGTTTTAAACTCTAAACAGCTGAAATGCTTTTATCTGGCTGGTGACACATTACCTATAGCTTAGCAATGGGGAACCTCAGGCCCGGGGGCTGGATGCAGCTGCTGACTTGCTGGATCCAGCTCCCGAAGCTCAGGGCTGCCTCCTGGCCCCCCACTCCCGCCGCGGGTCTGGAGCACACAAAATCTACTAGCCTCCCCTCCCCTCCCAGTCTCTGGTGTGTGAGGGGAATGTGGGGAGTTTCTTTCTCCTTTTCAGTCAGGGGTCATGTCAGTGAGGGTGTGGGCTTTTTTGCAGTGGGGAGGGCTTCTCACTTGTGTGCGAGCCCCAACCAATTTTTTTCTGGGTCAGTAGCCCCCAACCCAAAAAAGGGTTGCCCACCCCTGCTATAACTATCATGTTCTTTTCCCCCTTAAATGCCCCAAGCCAGTTTTATCACATCCAACACCATGATAAGCCGTGAGTGTGTCTGTGTGAATGCCTGTGTTTTGCCTCTTTGAGAAGGTGAGTGAATTTTTATTTTAAGTTCATGAAGCTTAAGTAAGGACATCTGAACAGCTTATTACATTTGTCACTTGTGCCTATTGTTCTTTTCATACTGCAACGGATGGACTTTCCTGCAATTATAATGTAATTCTCTGCCGCGCCCCAATTTAACTGCAGCCAAAAAAATCTGTTTTGTTCCTCGGGCTTAAACAGTCTGTTTCTGCTTTGAGAAGCAGGAAGTTGTAGGCTTCAGTCATGTGTGTCAATCTTCAACGCTCAACGAACTTCCCAGCCAGGCAGGGCTGGATCTGAGGTCTTGCTGATTCTCTTCGCAATTCTGCTCCTTCTGAATTCAGGAGTTTTTGTGGATTTTAGATGTCCGTGATGTTCCAGCTCATCCAGCCTCCTGATTTTACAGTGGTTTTGGAGTTCCCAGCATTGGGGTTTACCTGGATTTCTGTTTGAAATCTTTCTTATATGGGATGTGTAAGTTTGAAAAGTTAAATATCCAAAAGCACCTACCCAAACCTGCGATCTGTGCGCTCTCACAGGGGCATTTGCACATGGAATGCGATAATGGCATTTATAGGTGGCAGTGGTTCTCAAAGTGTGGCCCATGGACGACTAGTGCTGCACAACCGTCTTGCAGGTGGGCCATGGGCTCAGGAATTGCCCCACTCTCCCTGCAGCAGGGAGCCCACAGTGGTTCTCCAGGCCTATATGCCCCCCCTCCCCGTGAGGTTGGCTTCCCACTGGGGGGGTGGGATGGAGCCTTGAGCATCACAGGCCAGATGCAGCTCACGGAGGGAGGAAGTGGCTCTGCACGCTGCCATTCCTTCTCCCCCGGGCTGAGGAAACGGCAGCACAGGAAACCGTTGACCTGGAGGCTTTCCCTGCTGCTCCCATTGGCCGGATTCCTGGGCAGATTTTCCCCCACCCCCAGCCTGCTCCTGCACCCAACCTCCCAGCCAGATCCTCCCACCCCCAGTCCACTCCTGCACCCAACCTCACAGCCAGACCCCGCACGCCCAGCCTGCTTCTGCACCCAGTCTCCCAGCCAGATCCCCCCGACCCTCAGCTCACTCCTGCACACAACCTCCCAGCCAGACCCCCAACTTCCCTCAGCCTGCTCTTGCACCCATTCTGTCATCATGGGTGGTTGGCTGGTGGTTTGCGGAAAGGTCTGGGTTGAACAGGTTGGGCTGCAGGCCAAAAAGTTTGAGAACCACTGAAATATGTGCATGAGTAAGTCCCTGGGAAATTCTGCAATTGTTGCATTTGGAGCCATAGTAAAATTGTAGAATCCCCCCCAGACTAATTAATTTATACACACAGTTGTTGTCTTGGGATGCACATTTTGGATCTGTTTCTTTACCATTGCATGCAGATTTCTCCCTGAAACAATGTTCTGCTTTGCGGGAAAAGCGTATATCCTACCCTTGGTTGTCTGGCATTCAGAAACATGAGGCAATTTGGGGTAACATTTTGCCTTAAATTTGAATGATCTGCCTTTCCACCATTCACCACTCATGTGCCATGGCTGGCCTGTAGTTGCAAAGCATTAAGGGTTAAAGCAGACTTTTATACTCTTTGGCTACGTCTAGACTGGCCCCTTCTTCGGAAGAGGCATGCTAATTTCTAACTTTGGAATAGGGAAATCCACGGGGGATTTAAATATCCCCCGCGGGATTTAAATAAACATGGCCGCCGCTTTTTTTCCGGCTTGGGGAAAAGCCGGAAAAGAGCGTCCAGACTGGCGCGATCCTCCGGAATAAGGCCCTTTTCCGGAGGATCTCTTATTCCTACTTGCAAGAGTAAGGAATAAGGAATAAGAGATCCTCTGGAAAAGGGCTTTATTCCGGAGGATCGCGCCAGTCTGGACGCTCTTTCCCGGCTTTTCCCCAAGCCGGGAAAAAAGCGGCGGCCATGTTTATTTAAATCCCGCGGGGGATATTTAAATCCCCCGCGGATTTCCCTATTCCAAAGTTAGAAATTAGCATGCCTCTTCCGAAGAAGGGGCCAGTGTAGACACAGCCTTTGACTGCAAGTTGATCTAAAATTATGCTACATCTTTCCTATTGGATTCTGTTGTAATATAACCCCCCGAAATGCAGTATTATTAAGGTGCTAGCTACCTACCTATAAAGCAGAAGCTAAAATAAACCAAGAAAATGAACTTTGCCCCCATATTTAATTCTTTCTTTGTTTTATTTACGTACCAGAGGGGTAGCCGTGTTAGTCTGGATCTGCCTTGGGAGGCAGGCCAGTCCTCGTCCACAGACAACCCGCCAACCTGAAGCAAATTCTCACCAGCAACTATACACCGCATCACAGTAACTCTAACTCCAGAACCAATCCATGCAACAAACCTCGGTGCCAACTCTGCCCACATATCTACACCAGCAACAACATCACAGGACCTAACCAGATCAGCCACACCATCACTGGTTCATTCACCTGCACATCTACCAATATAATTTATGCCATCATGTGCCAGCAATGCCCCTCTGCTATATACATCGGCCAAACTGGACAGTCCCTACGTAAAAGAATAAATGGACACAAACCTGTAGGAGAACACTTCAATCTCCCTGGCCACACAGTAGCAGATTTAAAGATAACCATCCTGCAGCAAAAAAACTTCAAGACTAGACTTCAAAGAGAAACTGCTGAGCTACAGTTCATCTGCAAATTTGACACATTGGCTGTGTCTAGACTGGCAAGTTTTTCCGCAAATTCAGCTGCTTTTGCGGAAAAACTTGCCAGCTGTCTACACTGGCCGCTTGAATTTCCACAAGAACATTGACTTCCTACTTTAAGAAATCAGTGCTTCTTGCGGAAATACTATGCTGCTCCCATTCGGGCAAAAGCCCTCTTGCGCAAATCATTTGCGCAAGAGAGCCAGTGTAGACAGCACAGTACAGTTTTGCACAAAAAAGCCTCGATGACTAAAATGGCGATCGGGGCTTTTTTGTGCAAAAGCGCGTCTAGATTGGCTACGGACGCTTTTCCGCAAAAAGTGCTTTTGTGGAAAAGCATTGATGCTCTTTTCCACAAATGCTTTTAACAGAAAACTTTTCCGTTAAAAGCATTTGCGGAAAATCCTGTGAGTCTAGACGTAGCCCATCAGTTTAGGATTAAACAAAGACTGTGAATGGCTAGCCAAGTACAAAAGCAGTTTCTCTTCTCTTGGTGTTGACACCTCCATATCAGCTGCTAGAAGTGGGCCTCACCTTCCCTGACTGAATTAACCTAGTTATCTCTAGCCTTATTCTGACCTGAATATTTATACCTGCCTCTGGAAATTGGATTGATAATTTTGTGCCAGTGTACAGGCAGTCCCCGGGTTACGTACAAGATAGGGACTGTAGGTTTGTTCTTAAGTTGAATTTGTATGTAAGTCGGAACTGGTACATATTGTAGGGGAAACTCTAGCCAAACATTTCTCCAGAGCTCAGTTTTATTCTCCCACACCTCACTTCCCTCAGTCCTTTATTCTCAAGCTGAGGTGTCTGCTGAGAAAAGCCGCGGAGGACGCGGGCGGCGGGACTGTGGTGCGTCTCAGCGGTCTGCTGGGGGAGGGGGCGTAGCTAGTGCGGGGTTGCCTCACCCCGTTTGTAAATAGGGATCCGATGTAAGTCGGATCCATGTAACCCGGGGACTGCCTGTACTTCATAAATTACAATAATCTGTAGAATCATTCAAAGCTCTTTAGAAAATAACACTGAATGAAAATGTGTGTAATGCAAGGAAACCTAGTTAGTTACACGTTGAAGATTGGAAGTTCTGAAAAATAAATTCCCAGGCACCGACCCTCATGCATCTGACGAAGTGGGTCCTTGCCCACGAAAGCTTATGCTCCGATACATCTGTTAGCCTATAAGGTGCCACAGGACTCCTTGACACTTATTTTATTTACAGCTTTTGGCTTTTTCCTGACGGTGGAATAAATGTAAGTTAAGGGAACATGAAGTTGCCAGCCATTTACCAATTCCAGGCCACGCCTGGGGGTGAACTAACTGAACAGGAAGAAAGGAATGATTCCAATGTTTTTAAGAGTCTTTACAGCGTTAGGGACCGTGTATGGAGACCTTCGCTATGTTGATGAGCACATGCTCATGTGAACGGTCCCACTGAAGTCGATATGATGACTTGCCCACACGGGAGCTGACAGGCAATGTGTGAGTGAGATGGTTCCATGCACCCAGAAGGGGCGGGGCCTCAAGTGGGAGTGGCACAGTCACGCCAGCCAGCCCCCAGCGCCACCTGGAGGCACGTCACCCCCCACGCTGGCCCTGAGAGTCGGCCGGAGCGTGTGGCACGGGGCACTGCGGTGGGCCTGCGCTGGATTCTAAAGGGCCTGAGGTACCAGCCACCACTGCTGTAGTAGTGGTGGTATCTGGGAGCCCCAAGCCCCTTAGAATTATTGGGCTTGGAGCAATTGTCCTTTTTGCCCGCCCCTCCCCATCAGCAGACCTGCTTGCTACTTGTCCTTAGCCTCTTTGTTGGGGGTCTTCAGCCATGTTTTCCAAGAAAGAGAAGCTGGTCCAGTGGCTAGAACATACACCTCAGACTTGAGAGATATAGGTTTTATTCCCAGATCTTACAAGACTTCCTGTATAACTTTGGGTAGGTCTCTCAGGCCTTCAGAGATAATCAGGTTTCTATCGTCCATTGTCCGTGCCTCAGTTCCTAACCTGTAAAATAGGGTCAATATAATACTGCGTATGGTATTATGACCTGTGTAATGCTCAGGTATTATAGTATAAGCATCGCAGTGTGGCGGGAAGTGTGTAATATGATCCTACATTGCTGAGTCTTACAGCTGGCAGTTTTACACTTCCTCATCTGAAGTCATTAGATTTCCAGCCGGTGTGTGCCTATATGCACCGCTTTATGGCAAGATGGAGGGCCTTAAATGGCATGTATGGAAAATTCCAGACTCGGAGTTAATGTCACCTTCTAAATCAGATCCTTCAAGAGCTACCACCTCTTTGTAGAAAATGAAGTCTGCTCTGTGTCTCATAGAACTGGGCTTATTTTCTTCTCTCAGTTCGCCTACACAGCACCCTAAACTCGAAATAAGATGCACAATTTGTGCTATGCAAATTGCGTACCTTCTCTCGAATCTATTTTGAAATGAAATTTGCCACATCTACACAGCACCAAATTTCAAAATAACACACTATTTGGATCCATCCCTTATCTCTCGTGCAACGAGGTTTACCGGGATGGCGAAATAGCGTGCTCATTATTTTGAAAAATATTTCGAAATAATAAGTGGCTTTTGTAGATGTGGGGTAGCTATTTCGGGATACCTCCAGTATCCTGAAATAGCCAGGCAGTGTAGACACACCCTCAGATATACCCATGCCAGCCTCTATAGAAAATCATCCCTGCTGTGGACAGAAAATGTTCATAAACACAGGAAAGTTTAAAAATAATTTATCATAGAGATTCATTGACTCTTTCCTGTTCCTTTTGTTTTGTGCCATTGGAGAAGATCTCATGCTGTTTTCTATTCTATTCCATGGCATCTGGGAACTGAGAAGCAGTAGGAGGTAGAGGAAGATCATTACCTTTCTAGCTGTCCCACATTCACCTCAGTCCATTTGATTTTTGACAAGGGTTTTTTTATCACTCTGCCTCACTATGGGTGTGGTCCTTCTCCTGAAAAACAGGAACTCCGTCAGTGGCATCTCAGCAAGGCCTCTGCACTGGCTGGGTGCCTGACACACTCCTGTTACAGTTTACCATGTGCAGACATTGGATTCTTTTGCCAAGCGCTGAAGTGCCTCGGGAAGTCTCCTTATCTGTGCTGGGTTGCAAAACGAGGGAAACTTGAACCACCTCCAGACAAAACCGCAATCAACAATGTGCGTCCTTTGTGTTTGGAATGACTCCTTATTTTGCATGAAACTGTAGCTCTGTTCTATCTTTCTCAGAAAGTCTCTTGGGTTGGAGAGCTTAAAACCTTCCCCAGTAAATTTACGATAATGGACTCTGAGCTCTTTCAAGTGGATTTTCTGGGGCTGCATGTAATCATATTCACACACACTATTAACACGGTTCTTGGAAGCCTTCAAAGGCACACACTTACGTTCGAAGCACGTATGCCAGTCAGAAAGATTTTTCCTTCCTTTGGGTAAAGGCCTAGATCGGTTTGTGGAAAATGACCAGAATGCATTTCGTAAACTTGCATGAGGAGACCACAACAACACATTCTTCCAGGAATACACCTTAAAGAACACATTATACCTTAGGCTTGGCTAATATTTAAATCCCCCTCCCTTTTTTTGCTGAAAAATATACTGTAGGGAGCTTTTCTTGGGAGGCAATGACAGATTGCACTTACAGTACCTGACAGCCTCACAGTAGCACAGATATTTATCTTGATAACTCCCTCCTTCACATGGCTGTTATCTTGATTTTACAAGCACAAAACTGAGGCACAGGTAGGCTAAAGGGTAGATAGCCATGGAATTTGAGTACCTGACCAGTGCTTTAGAGATCTATGTCCAAAATATAGCACCTCAAAACCCCTTCTCATCTGCCACCAACCCTATATCCACCTACATTTGGGCCGATAAAGCCTCCAAGGTACCTAAATTTCTGTGGAGAGGGCTTTATGCACGCCCACAAGTGTTGGCATTGCTCATTATTCAGCACCTAAGCCCCATCAGGGTTCACGAAGGAGGCCTTCTCTTGCCTATCTTACCCGTGGGCCTAATGGGCATAAAACATGGCTAAGGAGGTCATGGAGCAGCTTCTAGCTCATCTCTGCCTGATTTGGAATAGGCACTTGAAGCCAGGTGTCCCACCTCCTAGGTGAGGGCCTTGACAATGAGGCTAGAGGGTATTTTGGAGCAGATCTTTCTTCATACAACACACAGTCAACCTGTGGAACTCCTTGCCAGGAGATGTTGTGAAGATTAAGACTATAACAGGGTAAAGAGCTAGATAAATTCATGGAGGCTAGGTCCATCAATGGCTATGGGCAGGGTTGGTGTCCCTAGTCTCTGCTTTCAGAAGCTGGGAATAGGTGACAGGAGTGGGACTGCTTGATGATTCCCTCTTCTGTTCATTCCCTCTGGAATTGGCCATTGTCAGAACATAGGCTACTGGGCTAGATGGACCTTTGCTCTGATGCAGTGTGGCCGTTCTTATGTTCTCAATCTATCCTGTTTCATAAAGACTTCAGTATTCATTGGGCCAGAGAGATCTGTAAGCGGTTGGTAGGCACACTTACTGGGGAGAGCTGGCTTGCAGTCCCTGCTTCGACAAATACTGAAATATTTCATAACGTAGCAGAGCTGGGATTGAAACTTGGGTTTCCTACATCCTGGATCAGTGCTCTTAACGCTGAGCTCCTGGGAACGAGGGTCATCCCACATCGTCCTACTTAGTTTTAAGCGGGAAAGGAATGACCGGGTTGAGCCGTCTAACGCCAAGTCCAGGTTCACAGCTGTGAATCCCAAGTGTATCCCAGTGTTCCCTGTAAGCTGGGCGCTCATTTAGACACTCAGGAGAGATTCCAATGCTGTCCTGCTGGCTAGCAAAGCATCCATGGCTAGGTTTTATTTCCACAGGTGGTGCGCATAAAATTGATTCCATGCATGGATGGAAGAAAATCTGCACATGGAAGACAAGATTAGAGGACACATCGGTGGATACAAGTGCCTCCATCCAAACCCTTTGAAGGTCAAAGCTCTGCTTTTCTCCTCACCATTTCCTACTGGCTAGCATGGCCAGCTCCTGCATCATCTTGTGGGCTTTTGTGAATCCTACTGAGGCATCCAGTTCTATTGCATCAGGAGCTTTGGTACCTCGCTCAGGGCTGTGGCTTTCTCTGGAAGTCAGGCTGCCTTAAAGTCAGGCATGGCAATGTCAAACCTAAGCCCTCTTTGAGGTTCTAAGTGTAACGGGACACAATTAGATTTAATCAACACTTCTCCTGAAACATTCCACAGCTGACCAACAGATGGCAGCTCTCCATCTGCCATTCACTTGCAAAGGATTCTTTTTCATAATTGTATGGTCCCAGAAATCCATAGCATAGAGTGACAAATAGCCGCGTTCTCCGGTAGTGTTTCTTTAGTGCAGTACAAACAGTTTATATCATTACCTTGCTTGGGCTGAAGGAGGCATAAACTCTGCAAAGTACCATGGAATTAAAAAAAAAAAAGAATCTGTCAAGGGTCCAAGAGACATTGACAACACCCAGCTGACAATTCCATGTAACCGTTCCATGACTCATCCACTGTGTGCCGTTAATTATGCCTTATCTCAGTTTGGGGAGAAGGAATGGGCTCAGAATGCTCTAGCATGTTTTCTAAAGAACTATTGCAAATGCAAAACTGCAGAGGAAAATCAAAGCACAGCAAAAAGGCAAAGTAATCAAAGAATCACCGGGAGATTTGCATCCTAAATATCCCATGGCTAGCCAAAGGAATAATTCACAGTGACAGATTCAGTGGGAGTGAAGTTGCTTAAGGCCTCACTTGATCAGGAGCACAGGTTAGGGGTAGCAATCTGATCCAAGATATTCCCTGACTGTTGCATTTTTCCCATGAGAAGATGCCTTAAGTGCCCGTTATAAGAATTTGCATTGTAGCCTTTCATTGTTACAGGTAATGTGACCTCTCAGGTAGCATTGTCAGCAGATCTAGAGAAGTGATGATTCCCTTTTATTCAGCTCTGATGAGGCCACATCTGGAGTATTGTGTCCAGTTCTGGGCCCTCAATTACAGGAAGGATGTGGATGCATTGGAGAGGGTCCAGCAGAGGGCAACTAAAATGATTAGGGGCTGGAGTGCATGACCTATGAGGAGAGTCTGAGGGATTTGGGTTTGTTTAGTCTGCAGAAGAGAAGAGTGAGGGGGGATTTGATAGCAGCCTTCAGCTATATGAAGGGAGGTTCCAAAGAGGATGGAGAGAGACTGTTCACAGTAGTAACAGATGGCAGAACAAGGTCACTCCCAGGTAATTAGTCTCTCTGCTGCAGAAAACAAGAGAAGGAAAAGATGGAGATGGCTGATTTACTTGTTTGGTCTTGATCTCCAGGATAGCCAAATGGTTCCAGCCTAGGAGATTTACGTTCTATTCCCTGTTCTACCACAAGTTTTTTTTTTTAATGCAACCTTAAACCCAAATGCTCAGCAGTCTTGATTCTTTGGTGCAGAAACTGAAATGCCTGGAGTTTGATTTCCATAGGTGCTACGAATCTGCACCTCCCCTTAAAGTCAAAGAAAGCAGCAACACCCACGTCCGCAAAGATCTGGGGTGTAGAGCGACTTAGATATCTAGACCTAGCTCTGGTCCATAGCCCTGAGTTAGGCAGCCAAGCTCACATACACTGAATAGGGAGTTAGGTACTGAACACCATACACTGAATGGGGAGTTAGGTACTGAACAATGGGTTTCATAACACCCCTATGGTGAGTGGGAACCATCAAAGTTGTCTTGTAGGAAAGTACTGACCCTCAGAAGAACTTAAGTGGGGTTTGATGATTCTAGTATTTAAATACCTTTGAGGTTCTGGGTCTAAGTGCTCAGCACTTATGAAAATCAGCTCCTGTTGGGAAAATCAGCTCCTGTGCCCAAAATTATTGGATGCTGGAGAAATTTGGCTCTGAACTTCTTACAACTCGGAGTGCTCCATCTGTCAACTGAGGTCCTGGCATTTCCCTGCCACAAGAAGATACGTCTACACAGCAGCGTTATTTTGGATGCACATCTATGTAGCAAGCCATTATTTTGAAATAATGTTGAGCTGGAGGACTTCTTACTCAACTCGTATCACCCTCACTTCATGAGGAGTAAGGGAAATCGAAGGAAGAAAGCTCTTCCTTCGACTTCTTGCCTTATATACAGCGCCAAAAGCCGAATTAAGCTATTTCGACTTCAGCTACGCAATTGACGTAGCTGAAGTTGCGTATCATAATTCGACATTTGCCTGCGGTGTAGACATACCCTGAGAGTGCTATGTGGCTTTTTCCCCTGAGATTTGTAAAAATTTCCCTTCTGCCAGGATAAGTGCCAAAGAAGTTGCAATAATTAAATAATCCCACAACTCAGCAATTTGAGCTACCAGAGCCTTAATGATCCCCTTATTCTGTACCTTTTGTCCCTTGTTGGATAAAATAACAGGATGGATGAGTGCACCCTCAGAGAGGTCACTGTGCAATATTTAAAGTCGAGGCAAAATATTGATGAATGCAGAAGCTATGTGGACGTGTGTGTAAAAGATTGCAGCAAATCCCTTATGATCCCTTTAAACACAGCTATTTATTTTTCTTTGGAATTGGCTTATAGAAATGAATGCCCCGGAATCCTCTGTGGTTCTCCGGTAATAAATCTCATTGGTGTAAAGGACAGCAGGGTGAAAAGCTCTCTGGGGTTACTTTTGTTTCCCCCTCCCTTCCAAAATGGCCGGAGGAAAAGTCTCACATAGAATCATTTATAATGAGCTTGCAGTTGACAGCTCTGGCAAGTTCTTGGCGCACCAGCTAGACAAATGGCTGTGCTTTCTCTGGGCAGTGAGAACACAAATGTACCCACAGCTCTCCTGCTTTAATTACAGGATAGCTTTGCTCAACTTGGAGAAGAAAGAAAACAAGGCAGGCAAACAGATGGGGCTCAGCGTGTGTGTGTGTGTGTGTGTGTGTGTGTGTGTGTGTGTGTGTGTGTTTAGGAGCTCCAAGAATTGTAAGGCTATGTCTACACTGCAACCATTTTGCACAAAAATATGCAAATGAGGCAAAGTGTGGACTATCGCCACACCCTATTTGAATAATTAATGAGGCTCCATTTTTGTGCAAGAGGCTTTTGCGCAAGAGCCGTTCTTCTGCATTTTTTTCAGGGTGAACAGCTCTTGTGCAAGAGGGGTTTTTGCAGGAAAAAAAGAGCCATGTAGATGGCACTCCACTGACAAGGAAGAATGATGTTTACACTCCAGCCTGAGCTGAGAACCAGTTGGCTTTTAGCTTTTGCGGCGATGGCTTATGGTGGCGTTAGCCCCTAAGGCCGCAGGTTCAATCCCACCTTCCTGTGACCAAGTCCGTCGGCGTTGCACATTGTTGTTGTGTGCTGAATCCTGGAAACACCTGACTGAGAGATTAGCTGGCTTGGAAAGTCTACACAGCCCAATAAGGCAGCAAGGGGAAAGTGCTTGGATTCCATGATTTACACCTCTGACCCCTCCCTTCACAAGCCAGGAGTGAGAGACATGCACAGAATCCAGACACTTTCCCCTCGCTCCCTTATTGTCAGGGGAACAGGAAGAAAAGCAAGCCGCATCCTAGGGTGTGTCTAGACTACATGCCTCCTTCGACGGAGGCATGTAGATTAGCCAGATCGGAAGAGGGAAATGAAGCCGCGATTAAAATAATCGCGGCTTCATTTAAATTTAAATGGCTGCCCCGATCTGCCGATCAGCTGTTTGTCGGCAGATCGGGGGAGTCTGGACGCGATGCCCCGACAAAGAAGCCTTTCTTCATCGACACAGGTAAGCCTCGTGAAACCAGGCTTACCTGTGTCGATGAAGAAAGGCTTCTTTGTCGGGGCATCGCGTCCAGACTCCCCCGATCTGCCGACAAACAGCTGATCGGCAGATCGGGGCAGCTATTTAAATTTAAATGAAGCCGCGATTATTTTAATCGCGGCTTCATTTCCCTCTTCCGATCTGGCTAATCTACATGCCTCCGTCGAAGGAGGCATGTAGTCTAGACACACCCCTAGTGCCCACGGCTGTTGCCCTCACTGGTCTCTTGAAGCCCTGCCTTTGACTACTCCCTCATCATTCCCCTGCAAATCTCGAAGTCCTTTACAAATACTCATTATTTCTGCTTTGTAATTCACAACTGTAACAGGTAGATACAAACTTCGACAATTGCTTGATGGGTAGGTAAACTGAGGTTAAGCAACTAGGCCAAGTTCACGCAGGCCAGATCTACACTAGACTCGAAAATGTGTAGCTGGAGTCAGTTTACCTTTAGCTGAGCCTTGACAACTCCCACATTGTGGGAGACTCATGGGAGCAAACTTTCCCATTGGCTTTGCTTATTTCTCACAAAAGGAGAAGTATTGTACACCGGCGGGAGCTGCCCTCAGCCAGGGCTGGATTACCCAATAGGCAGACTAAGCATGTGCTTAGGGCACAAGCAAAGCAGGGGCACCAAAAAGAAATAAGATTTTATGGTATAGTATTGTTTTTATTTTGAATTACATAGGGGGGGGCACCGTAACTTTTCTGTGCCAAAGGTCTTAATCCGGCCCTGCCCTCAGCATTTGATTTAGCGAGTCTATACTAGACCCGCTCAATCGAACACCAGAAGCTCGACCTCCGGAGCGTTGATCTTCTGGTAAGTATAGACATGCCCACCATGACTCATGTAAAGCAAGAATGAGGACATGGGATAAAGTTCTGACCCCTGCGAACTTCTGCCACTGACTTCAGTGGGATTAGAAATTTACCACAGCAGTCCTGCTTCTCATCCCCCTGGATACTAGTCAAACTCCCTCCTATGCCAGTGGCCCATGATAATTGGCAATGGTATTGCAAATTCTTGCAGCTCATAATGGCTTATGCTCCCTTCGCAGAAAGTTCTTTGAAATGGTAGAGGACAGCAGTAGCCCACAATAGCACTTCCCTTTATTTATTTCATCCTAACAGATAAAGTTCTGTCTAATCGGTCTCAGGAACTATTCTTAAGGGCTCTTTCATGGTAGCATTTGTGTCCTCGATGAGCCTACTGATGTTTATTGGCTCGCTTAATGTAAACTTGATGAGTAATGGTAACAGAAAGGAGCAATCCCGGTAAGCAATCCGCATCTGCTCTTGGCTGTAGTTTGCTCCAAATTGTGTTCGGAGCAAACACACTTTGTGGGCTTTTCTAAAGCACTTTGTGGCTTTTCTAAAGAATTAAGTAATATAGCAAGATCATCTACTGACTTCCATAAGAGAGTCTGGATGCCTGGGTTCTCCTCCTGACTCTGCTACTGAAGTCATCAGATGATCTTGATAGAGTAAGGGTATGTCTACACTGCACGTTATTTCGAAATAAGCTATTCTGGAAGAAATACTCCGAAATAGCTTATTTTTAAATATTGCATCTGCTCTACAGGGAATCCTCAAAATTAGTCCAAGACAGGGTCCCCTAATGTGGACACACTACCTCGATCTAGAGCCCCCCAGGCATTACTGGGGAGTAATTAGTTTGAATGGTCCTGGCGAGGAGCTATTTTGAAATATCAGCCGTGGAGCATCCATACTACAGCTATTTTGGAATAGCTATTTTGGAAGAGGGGTTATTCCTCATGGAATGAGGTTTACAGAATCCAGAATAAGCCACCTGTTATTTCTGATTTATTTCGAAATAACGGAATTGCTGCATGGATGCTCGCATTATTTCAAAATTACGTCAGTTATTCCGAAATAACGGTGCTGTGTAGACGCATACTAAGGAAAAGATCCCAGGGGTCCTGACGCTCCAGAATCTTGGTCTAAACCACATCAGATACTTCCCACCCCCTACTTGTCTTTGGAAATATATTCAAAAAGTGGGGCTGGTTTCAGCATCGTTTACTGACCACAATTCACAAGGTTGATGTTAGTAACACAGTATTCTAAAAGAGCTAAGTGTGCTGGGTGGTTCCTAAGTGTCATTCCCATTGGCTTCAGTGTGACTTTGCATGCAGATCAAGGGCAAAAGTAATGTGTCTACTCAAGGTTATTTCTCCAAACCCTCAGTTGATCTCCTCTGCTAGTAGCAAGAGCGGGATCCCTGTGAGTAGACAGGCTTGGGTTGGGCACTAGCTTTTTAAGCTGCTTGCTCTCCAACCCTGCTCAGTATTGTGAAGGGCTGTTAAAGTTTAATAGAGTTGAGAAATGCAACGTGGTGAAGAACAGAACACTTCATAACATGGTTTCGTGGAATGGTTTGGACAGGGTTCAAGGTTTGTCTTCATGGGACTGGTCGTTTGAGCTGGAACATACATTTTGCCCTTCAATTAACGCTGTCCACCGGCGTTTGAGGTCAGGTATGCTTTGAGCTAGCTGGCCTGTTGAGGGACGAGTTGAAGCTTGTGTTGCTGACATTGGAACAAGTAATGAGCAATATTCCTGCTAATCTTTTTCATGTGTGGAATAATTTTTTTGTGTGCGCTGAGGCATGTGCACCATCAGTAGAAACACAAACATAGCAGGTGGCACCATGCTAATTAGCTGGGCAGCATTTGAATCTCTCCTGAGTGGCTCCCCAAGCACTCAGCTTACAGGAAATGCTGGTAGTGAGGAGGCATCAGCCTGAGTTTCAGCAACTCGGCTACCGCTAATCCAGTCGCCGCACACTGTGAATGCGGGCACTCCAGACATGTCTATGTTGCAATTAAAAACACAGGATTGACCTGTGTCCGTAGGCTCAGGGGCTGTTTAATTGCAGTATAGACTTGGAGTTCAGGCTGCAGCCCGAACCCTGGGGCGCTCTATCCTGCAGGATTTAGAGCCCAAGTGAAAACCTGAAGTCCTACATCTATACCATAATTGTACAGCCCTTAGCCTGAGCCCCAGCCGGCTGAAAGCAGAGTGATTTAACTAGTCTTTGTCTAGCTGGAGGGCTGTTTTGTGGTGTGGTTCCTGTCTTTCCACTAGCACTCTAGTTAGGCTCGATAGCTTGAGTTATTTCACGTAAACCATTGCAGTGAAGACAAACGCTTAGGTTTCCATGGTAACAGGAGATTTGGGAGGAGTCATTATGACCCTGCAGAAAGGTTTGAAAGAAATCAAGTCAGCTGTTATGCTCAAAAGTACAAAGCATGATGAATACAGTTGCATTGGCTAAGACGTACAAAGGTGACGTGTGACTTTTGGGGTGCTGAATCTGAGATACCCTGAAGGATCTAAGTTGGAGCTCCCAAATCACTCATCACTTTTGAAGAGCTTGGCTTTTGTTTTGTGCCTCCTTCTCTGTGTGGGACCCAGTCAAACAGGTGTTTCACCCTATGAGCAAGATACAGTGCTCCTGGGCCAGGCCAGGGATAACTGAACCAATACTCAGAAAATAAACATGGGACACGTTTATGTTTTGCAAGCAGGAACCGAGAAGTTTTCCCCATATCCAGGCTCCACCCCTGGGGGAATAATAAGAACAATAAGAGGTTTCAGCAGAGCGTGATGCTTAAGTAGACTTTTGCCAAGACAATCTAGGTTTGGGGGGTCATGTCTTGCAAACAGGCTGCTTTGGCAATGATTGGTTTTATTACGTGTGGAGTCTCTGCTGAACCACATTACTGAAGGCTAATGTTACAGCTAATTCAGTATCAGCATGTTGCTTGCAAAGGAGTAATTTATTCCAGATGACTATTAAGAATAACTGTCCTTTCTAGAAGGGGATTTTTTGTCTAAAGCGTTTACTCTAGGAGTCTTTGGGATCATTTGGATTTCTGACAAACAGTTTATAAGCTTGAAGATTAAAACACTTGCCAGAACAGGAAATCTGCAAGGCTATGCAAGTTCAATAAAATTAGATGGACAGATTGATCCTCTGTAGTCCCACACTCGGGATCAGACCAGTGCTGAACCAGAGAATTTGCTGGACCACGGGAGGTCAATATTGCAATGAGTGAGTCTCTTTTTATTTTTTATTTTGCCGAGGTGAATAAATGGAACAACACAGTGATGTGTCTTTTTCCAACTTCTGCAACAATTCCGCCTTTTGTTGTATCAATTCTGTACTGACACAAGCTCACGCTCAACAAGCAGTGGAAGTGTTGGTAATACTGTTAATCTCTGAGAAGACATATTTAGGGCAAATTTAGAGCTAAATAACAGCACAGAACATTGAGAACCTGGACTGGTGGCTGTAACAAATGTTGCCAGATCATGAGAAATTTGGCTCCCATTTCGGCTAAGTAGACATCCAGCTGATTAAAATCATGCTAAACCACAGATGCTGCTGGACCAGAGAGTTCTGGACTACAGAGGTTCACTCTGTGTTTTCCTATTGATATTTCTTTTCTCTAATGTCCATCGTATGCATTGTATCAAATTTCATGCGGTGAGGGATGGAGCAGGGTTTAATGGCTGCAGGAAGCCTCTGGACTACTGAATTTGTGGTACATTCTTCATGGCTCTCCAGCAGTATATATGAGCAGCAGTTGATAATGCCAAGGTCTAATTTAAAAGGTTGTGTAAAATTCACTGCTCCGCTTGAACAGGTTTAAAGGAGCCAAGATGTTGGCTGGGGTGGTTTAATTTGAAAATAAGTGCAATGGATGTTCAGTCTCCAAGCTATGATTCCTTCACCTATTTGGGTTTTTCCCCTTTCTGTCTTTTAGTAGACCATGCATGTCATACCGAGAAGCAAGATCTGAGGAGATACTCTAGCTCCTTTTCATTTCCAAAGTGCAGCCAGCTTTCTGGTGTACAAAGTCACTGGCATGCATGGGGCACCAAGTGATGGAAAGCCAGTAGTACATGTTAATGAACATGATCTACAGGTAGGTCTTTCTCTATACTGCAGTTTTGGGGACTAATTAAGTGGAGTCTTTCAGGCGAAACTCTTTCACTTACTCCCTTGCTTTTTTTTAGTTTGGCAGGATGTTAGAATGGATGACTTGTCTCCCTCGTGGGCTGCTATTCCTATGCATGACGGAGTGAGCTAAGGATGCACTGAAGTATCTTAGCTATTTGTCTCCTGTTCTGCTGAGTTTGGATGTCTTCTAAAGCATTTTCTGAGGCAGGTCAGTGGCGATCTCCATTCGTGTGATCTCTCATGCACACACCCACGCCTCTCCCTCAGTTTTCAATGGCATCCTCTTTTTTTTTTGCATCGGATTTTCTCTTTGAGAACAAAAGGCTTTTGCAGAAGTTCCCCGTTGCTTGTTCCTCTGTACTGCAGAGCAGCACGCAGTGAAAGAATGTGGGGAGAATTGTTAGTCCTGGCAGGCCTCAGTCCTGTGTCACATTTGCAATAGATCTGCTGTGGGTTGGTTAAGAAAATAGTCTGATCGGGATAAGTACCTTGTACCACCATGCCAAGCTAAAGAGTCTTAATGAAGATTCCAGCAAAGTCACTCAATCCAAAGACATTGACATTACCACGCAGGCCTAAATAATCTCCAGCTGAGTTTGGCTCTTGCCAGCAGCATTGAAATTGATAGTTTCTTTTTAACAGAGGAAAGGATGCAGGGTGAATCAAATGGGACCATAACAAAGCCTATATTTCTGGTGGCTTTTCTCTTCTCAGAACATAAGAATGGCCATACCGGGTTAGGGCAAAGGTCCAGCTAGCCCAATAGTCTGTCTTCCGACAGTGGCCAGTGCCCCCAGAGGGAATGAACAGGACAGGGAATCATCAAGCAATCCCACCCCTGTCACCCATTCCCAGCTTCTGACAAGCAGAGGCTAAGGACACCATTTCTGCACATCCTGGATAATAGTAATTGATGGATCTATCTCCGTGAATTTATCTAGCACTTTTTGGAACCCTATTATAGTCTTGGTCTTCACAACATCCTCTGGCAAGGAGTTCCACAGGTTGACTGTGCATTGTATGTAGGGTTGTGAAGGACTAGTCGCCCCCATGCTTTGCTGCCTCTATCAGAAAGAGGCAACAAGGGGGGAAGAAGGTAGTACTTCAAAGCGGTAGTGCTGCATGGAGCCTGTGTCAGCGGGGAGACCCCAGCTGACCCCGGGTTCCACGTGGCGCTTTCATCTTTAATGTGTAGCAACAGCCCTAGGGCTTTTTCTACACTTCAAAGGTGAGACACCCTATTGGCTAGTTGAATAGTCAATGCAAAATGCATCGACTATTTGATTAGTCAATTACCCACAATTTAACACCCCTACTTGTACGAAGCTCTATCAAGTTCAATGTCTGACCACAGTTCAGCACATTTCACTTATTCCAAACATCTTTCCCATAGGCCGCTAGACTGAATATTGCATCTTTTGCTTTACAGAAACGGGTATCTAGCTATGGTGAGGTAGGAATATAACATATATGTGGCAGGCCATACAGGCTGGGATCCTAAACTGAGCTATTAAGAGAGGTGAAAGTGTGTAAGTATAAGCAGATGGAATTGTGGAAGCTGTTGTCCTAACAAACAAACACTATGAAGTGCTAGAATTCAATATGGAGAAAGATGCATTCTAGGTTCTTTTTTTAAATCAGGAAAATGCTGTACAAATGAGAAATCGGTCCTAGTGAACAGAATGCTTTTCAAGGCCAATAAGGCAAATATTTGATCCTACAGCTGTGATTTGCACTGAATGCATATTCACTGTGTCCATCTGTTCTGTGGTTCTGATGAAACTCAAACTCAGTTTAGTATGTAGAATAGTGATAGAAATGTAGCCGTGTTAGTCTGGTGTAGCTGAAACAAAAAACAGGACTATGTAGCACTTTTTGATCTGAGGAAGTGAGTCTGGCCCACGAAAGCTCATCACCTAATAAACCATCTTGTTAGTCCTGTTTTTTGTTTCAGTTTAGTAGAGAGAGTACAGATCAACCTGAATAGTGCGATATTCACCAATGTAAGCTATTGGCCCTATTTCAAACAGAAATGTCCCAATAAACTAAAAACTTTAAGTTCTATACAAATTCCTAGCCTCAAATATATTTCTAGGTGCATACATGCCTCCTTTTCTGGCATCGACTAAATCTTTTCTGTCTCTACAACATCAAAGTATCCACAAAATATTTGTCTCTCTGAGAACTATGTTAAAGGCTCCACCTTTGATCAGCTGTCTGAAGGAACCAAGAGAAAGGTCTTGAAATAACTTTTCCCAGAAGTGCAGAAAGATATATTTTGGAGAACTTGTCATCTGTGTGTCCATCTGTCTGTCTGTAAGTCCATTTGTTTAATAACTCCTAATAAACAGTAAGGGTGCATCTAGACTGGCAAGATTTTGCGCAAAAGCGAGTGCTTTTGTGGAAAAACTTGCCAGCTGTCTGCACTGGCTGCTTGAATTTGCACAAGAGCACTGACTTTGTAATGTACAAAATTAGTGATTCTTGCGCAAATACTTTCCCGCTCCCGCTCAGGAAAAAGCCCTCTTGCGCAAGAATACTTGCGCAAGAGGGCCAGTGTAGACAGGGAAGAACTGTTTTGCGCAAAAAAGCCCCGATGGCTAAAATGGTGATCGGGGCTTTCTTGCGCAAAATCGCTTCTAGACTGGCCAAGGATACTTTTGCGCAAAAGCATCCGTGCCAATCTAGGTGCGCTTTTGCTGAAATACTTTTAACGGAAAAACTTTTCCGGTTAAAAGTATTTCCACAAAATCATGCCAGTCTAGACGCAGCCTAAAAGCTGGGACCATCAAATTTGGTATGCAACTTCTTCTCCTAACATAAAGCAGGGTCAGGGCTGGTTGTGCCAGGACAATGGGATGTGCCTGGAATTCAATGTTTTCATACTGTAGAATAACCACAGCAGGGACACCGAGGCTATGTCTAGACTGCAGGCTTCTTTGGGAAGCTTTTCCAGAAGAGATCTTCTGAAAAAACTTCTGAAAGAGAGTGTCTACACAGCCAAAGTGCATCAAAAAAGTGATCTGCTTTTTTGAAAGATAGCGTCCACACTGAATGGACGCTATCTCGCATTTCAGCTGTGATTACTATAGGCGGATTGGCCATCAGGGCACCTGTGCATTTTCTTCTTTCCTCTTCTTTCGAAAGAACTCCCTCTTCCCCATCCACACACGCCTTTTTCGAAAAGAGCTCTTTTGGAAAAAGGCTTCTTCCTCATAGAAAGAGGATTACCGCTGTCGGAAAACCTGTGCTGTTCTTTAGATTTTTTTGCGAAAGAACACGATTGCAGTGTGGAGGTAAGTGAAGTTTTACGGAAAAACGGCTGTGTAGACATACCCCAAAGGGCCAGAAATGGAGACCAGAACAGCTGTAAACTCCATTGGGCTAGCAGGGGGGCAGGAGCAGAGAAAGGGACAGCTAGGGATGTTAAATATCGGTTAATTGAATAGTCAAGTAACCTCATGAATTCTTATTGGAAAAAACAACAAATAGTCTGGTAGCACTTTATAAACTAACAAAACAATAAAACAAAACAAAAAATAAAGTTCTACCAGACCATTTGTTGTTTTTTTCTGTACCAGACTAACTCGGCTACCCCCTGAAGCTTCTGAATTCTTATCGGTTAGTCGACTATTCTATAGCCCCTGGGGGCAGGGCTGGAAGCCAGTGCGCTCTGGCCTCACTCCTGAGAAGACTCCTGCCAGGTGGGAGATGGTCCACGAGGGGATCCCGTTTAAAAACCAGTTCCCCTTGTGGACTGGCTGCCTGTCGCTTTGTGCTGCTGCCTCTGATAAAGAGGCAGCAGCGCAGGGTGGCAGCAGCCCCTGTCTAAGGGAGGGGAGATCTGAGCTCCCGAACCCGGCACAAGTCGGAACTGAGTTGGGCTGCCTGCTCGCCCAGCTCCTAATACACTTCAAATGCAGAGCTGCAGCAGGGGTAGTTTCTGGACCCGTTGCAAGCCAGGACAGAGCCGGGCTGCTGGCCAGCCTGCTAAAAAATGTACTGGCAAGTGTGGCAGGGGTGGCCAGCTGGTGGCTCTTGAGCTGCATGCGGCTCTTTGCTTAAAGAAATGCGGCTCTTGCTAGTTCTGAGCTGCATGCCTGTACTGCTCACGGCTGGCCGCTCTGCACCTGCGCCCCAGCGCCTGGAGGGAGAAGGACCATAGGCGTGCGCAGCACATTTCATTAGCGTGCACCCAGGGAATTTTATTTTTTAAAGGCGAACATTTATTGAATACTCAATCATAAAGGACATTATTTTTATTCATCAAACAAACTAAAGAAACTAAAACTTAACTAAACTTAATTTTTTTTAAATTAACAACTAAACTTTACTTAAAAGAGCGTCTCATGTGATTCAATTAAAATGCAAAGCCACTTTTTTTTGAGACATTAGGGTGTGCCTGGGCACACCAGGCCCACCCTCTGCTCATGCCTATGAGAAGGACCAAGGCATTGGATTAGAGTGGGGGGGAGGCTGGGGATGCCTGGCTCTGGGGCAGGAGGAGGGGAAGGGGATTGGGTTAGAGCAGGGGGACTGAAGCACCTTAAACTCAAAGTCTTCATGATGCAGAATAAGAAAGCCAACACAGATGTCATATTTAAATTCCAGGGCAAAAAAAGAATCAGCATGAACCTGGTTTACAATGTGCTTCTTTAAAGAAAAAATTCAAAGGCTATTGTTTGCCAGGGCAAAGCAATTATTCTGAGTTATGAGTCTCTCCCTTATTGTTTTTGAACCTCTCATATTTGCAGTCTGGTACAGACGTGAATTTTTAGAACTATGTTTTGTGTTATCTATCTATCTATCTATCTATCTATCTATCTATCTATCTATCTATCTATCTATCTATCTATCTATCTATCTATCTATCTATCTACAAGGAGTAACTGTTAATCTGAACGAAGGACTTAGTTTGGATTAACTTTAAACTGCCGCGTGTAGCCGCGGGCAGTTCGTTCAAACTAAGGGGATTTAAAAATGGCACCCACCCGGGAACATGCAAATGAAGCCCGGGATATTTAAATCCCAGGCTTCATTTGCAAGTTTGAATGCCTACATTAGCCACCCTAGTTCAAACTAGGGGGCTAGTGTAGACATACCCTTAGTCTATGAGGTGCCACAGGACTCCTTGTCGCTTTTGCAGATCCAGACTAACATGGCTACCCCTTTGATAGTTCCAGAATATGTGCATGCGTGCATGTGTGTGTGTGTGTACAGACGCACAAACGTAAGAATGTTGCACTTGGCTAATAATACTGTGAAATGCTTGCTAAGTTCTAGATGGATAAATCAGCATCACAAGTTGAGTTGTTACCCCCAAAAGCAGATATCAGGTGGATTAGCTAGTGAGGTGCATCTGTTTCACATTCTCCCCTTCTCCTCTTCCAACATATTCCAGTTCTTTTCAGACATCAGAACCCTGAGACAAACCATTCCTCTAATCAGGCTGTACAAATGCCATCTCTTTCCAAGTGGAAAAATATGGAGGAGGCCAAGTGCAGCAAGATCCAAATACATGCCACCCAGAAGGACCAGGAAATATCTCCTTACTATATTTTCTTTGCTACAGGTTGAACTTCTCTAGTCCGGCATTCTCTGGTCCAGCAATATCCATGGTCTGGTATGATTTTAGTTAGCCAGATGTCCACTTATCATGGGTGTGGCCAAGTTTCCTGTGGTCCTAGAAAGTTCGTTTACAGCCACCAGTCCTGGCTCTCAGTGTTCTGTGCTGTGATTTAGTTTTAATTTACCCCTAAATGTCTCCTAAGAGCCCAATAAGCAGTGGAAGTGTTGGTCATGCTGCTAGACAATATTGACCTCTGTGGTCAATATTCTCTGATTCGGCACTGTTCGGGCCTGAGGGTCTGGACTACAGAGGTTCAACCTTTAATTGATTTAGCCTTTTCCTCTTGCTTTTTGCCCTTTGTCCGGAGAAAAGTGAGATTATAACAGGATAATTCACATTTCCATGTAGATTACACCAGACAGGGGTTCTTTCTCATAGATTCTCATAGATTTTTCTGGGCTAAATTCTGTTCTTTGACTGGTCTAGATCCAGAATGGACTTCAAGAGAACTGATTTCAATGATTCTGTCCCTCTTACATCCTGTTACACCTACTTCTCCACAGGTAATTTACTCTTCACTTATTTAATTTGGTTCATTCTTTAGTACAGTATCCCTTATTTCATTTACAAGACTCATGGTTTTGATTCCCAAGAATGGCTTTTCCCGAAAGTCTCTCATCATTGTTGCTTTTGTCAGGGATTGATTTATTCTGTAGCCAAGGTTTAGAATAAATTGCTGTATAAAATTAAAATTTGCTGTCTCAGAAGTGGGTGGTTTGGTAGTGCATTCCATAATGTCATCTTCTCTGCATAGAATAAATGTGTGTCTGCTTCACCCGTAACACCCTCAGTGCAATTTGGCTATCAGTTACACCAAAGAATTCCACTGGAATAATGCCACGTAAATCAGTGAAGTTACTCCAGATTTATTCCAGTGATATATAGAGTTTCCAGTGTTACATAAAATGTGCCGCCTTGTATGTGTGCACAGTGTAACTCTCTCTCCCCTCAAATGCACACACCGCACGACAGCAAGTCTCCGAGCCCTGTGGGGATAAAAATAGGAGTGTCCTGTAGACATAGGGTTTTGGGCTGGAGCCTGGAGGGTGGAGCATCTCAGAGCCTGAATGTCTATCCTGCAATTTGAAGCCCCAGATCATCAACCCGGGCTCTCAGACTCGCTGCCGTGGTTTCTTTTTCTGCTGCGTAGATGCACTTTGAGTCATTCCTCACCAAAAGTAACATGGAGACGGTAGAAAATGGCTCCCCCATGAAAAGGGTTTTAAGGTTTAGAATTGTCATGGAAAATGCAACCCGTGTGGCGGTAGCGTGGATAGAGAAAGCATGCAAAAGGTGCTTAATAAATCCCTAGTTCATCAAATGAAAATGCCAAGCCAGCTCTCTGGGGTGCTTGACACACTATGTTTAAATGTTAATGAGGTTCTTTCGTCCAGTCTCCCTGTGAGAGCGACTGAAGAACAAATATTTCTAAGATAGACGTAGGGGTTTGAAAGCAGACTTGCCCCGGTGGAAATGGGGCCCCCTGCCTGTTTTTTTTTTTTTCATTGACTCTATCAAACAACAGGCTTCGTTGCTCTTCAGTACTTTGCAAAGTAGAAAACTGGGCCAAAGAGGTTGAGCAACATTTAAATTGAATTGTCTAACAGCTGATGGCAAAGCCAAGCATCTAGAGCTGTTGGGCTGAGTTTAGTCTCTCATGGGCAGCAGGGTAAATTAGAACACACTCCCCTGAAGTGACCAGAGTTACACTGTGGGAAAATTGGTCTGAGATCAGAGTCGGGCCAGTAGTTTCCTTTATAGCCTAGGGTTCTCTGTGCTCTGATCCTGTGTATTCTGAGGTGGTTTAACGGGTGACGATGACCTGTATTTATTTCATTGGCCTCCTTCGCAGTGCTGCATAGGACACGCCATGTCAGCGCATCCTTATCTAAAGGCTTGTCCGGATGTAGAGGGAGTGTGTGGCAAGCGGGGGACTAAATCTACAGTGCACTAGTGCAGCGGTGTTCAAACTACGGGCCACAACCCAGGGCTGGGTCGTGGAACGTCGGGCACTGGGGCTCGTTGCTGCAGGGGGATCAGGTGACAGTGGGGGGGTGCTAAGGCAGCTACCTGCCTCTCCTGGCACTGCAGACTGCTGTGTCCCAGAAGAGGCCGGCAGCAGGCCCGGCTCCCAGGTGAGGGAGAGGGGAGAGCACACAAGGCTCTGCGTACCGCCCCTGCCCCGAGCACTAGCTCTGCACTCCCACTGGCTGGGAACCTGCTGCTGGCTGCTTCTGAGGCGCAGCCTGGTCTGTGGTGCCAGGAGAGGCAGGGAGCTGCCTTAGGCCCCCTGCTGCACTGCTGACCAGGAGCCCTTTGAGATAAGCCCCTCCTGCCCCAGCACTGAGTCCTCCCCAAAGCCTGAGTCCCTCCTACACCCCAAAGCTCTCATCCTTTGCCTCACCTGGGAGCCCCCACTCCAGTGAAATGATGTTGGGTCGAGGGCATCAATGATTGTCTTCAACTGGGTCATGAGAAAAAAAGTTTGAAAATCCTTGAACAGTGTGTATGCAAGGACTGACCTTGTGGGCCCAGCTACTGTGCACTGAAAGCTCCCTCAGAGTCATTCAGCCTGTCCTAGGGAACTTTTAGTGTGCAGTCCAAGGGTCCATATAGCCAGGTAGTGCACAGCATGCTGGTGCACAGTAGATTGACACCAGGCACTAACTCTCCATTTCAACAAGCCCTAAGGCTACGTCTACACTGGCCCCTAAAAACGGAAAAGTGATGCAAATCAGGTAAGTCAGCATAGGGAAATCCGCGGGAGATTTAAATATCCCCCGCGGATTTAAATAAACATGTCCGCCGCTTTTTTTCCGGCTTGGGGAAAAGCCGGAAAAAAAGCATCTAGACTGGTGTGATCCTCCGGAATAAAGCCCTTTTCCGGAGGATCTCTTATTCCTACCTCAGGTTTTTAGGGGCCAGTGTAGACGTAGCCTAATAGTTTTAGCCTTCACTGAAGGCCAATGTGTTACACACACTGAGTAGTGTCTCACTCACCCAATGATTTCAGCCTGGCTACTTGCAGAGAGAACTACCATTCCTGAATGGTCTGGAGCCAGTGGCAATCAACATTTTCCATCCATGGGCGGAATAATTTTTGTTACGTGCACTGAGGCATGTGCAGATGTGCACCACCAAGAGCACCATGCTGCTAGCTGTGGCAGCTGTGGGTGTTCTGACAATCAGCTAGGTGGCACCTGAATTTCTCCCGGGTGGCTGCCCAAGCTCACAGAAAATTGGTGGCAATCTCTGGTTCCTCTTCTTGATGACTTCACTCCTCAGCTACAAGGGTCTGGCTAGGAAAGACAGAGAGGGAAGATGGCACTTCTGCACCTAACATGTGTGACTATCAAGCCCATATAGTGGCAGCTCCCTGGGTGACTTGGTGGCGGAGTGAGTCAGGATAAGGCAAACTCCATGCATGATGGCATGATCTGGAGAAAACTCTGAGTAGAAACATGGCAGGAAGCTGTATTGCTGTGCTGCTTTTCAGGATCACACAGGATCTCACTTTGGAAGTGTTCACAGATCAGCTGGATCATGCAGTACATGCTGGAGACATGTCACCTTCAAGGCGGAAGGAATTTTACCTGCACTTGGTGAACTATGCTGTGCTTGTAAATCGGCAAGAGCTAAGCCGTGGCACTCACATTCCTGTGGATCAAATGCTCCATGATCTCTTAGCTGGTTTATGAAATTCTGGCCCGAGACGATTATTTTAGGTGCATGGTGTTCTATTCTGCGAACTCTCAGAGCGCTGTTTCCTGAGAAATAAATGAGACATTTCCAGGAGGGGCGAGTCATCTACATCCAGTAACTCGTCTTATGGATCTTATGGAACTGGGAATTTGTGGGGGACTGTTCAGATCCAGGGATTGTGTTAGGCCCATTACAAAGAGAAAGTGCAAACTTTTCAATCTGTATCCATGTGAATCTTACAATAAGGGTTCCTGGTACAGTGGGTGTCACTAATAAATAATACAAAATACAGGACTATGTAGCACTTTAAAGACTAACAAGACGGTTTATTAGATGATGAGCTTTCGTGGGCCAGACCCACTTCCTCAGATCAAATAATGGAAGAAAATAGTCACAGCCATATATACCAAAGGATACAATTAAAAAAAAGTGAACACATATGAAAAGGACAAATCACATTTCAGAACAGAAGGGGGATGCGTGGGGGTGGGGGGGGGGGAAGGAAGGTGAATGCCTGTGAGTTAATAATATTAGAGGTGGGGAAGGGTAGATGTCTGTGAGTTAATAGTGTTAGAGGTGATAATTAGGGAAGCTATCTTTGTAATGGGTAAGATAGCTGGAGTCTTTGTTCAGGCCTCCGCGGAGAGTGTCGAATTTTAGCATGAATGCCAGTTCAGAGGATTCTCTTTCAAGTGTAGATTTGAATGTCTTCTGAAGTAGGATGCAGGTGATTAGGTCATTGAGACAGTGTCCTTTCTGGTTGAAATGGCAAGCAACTGTTTTTTCTTTGTGATCCTGTCTAATGTCTGTTTTGTGGGCATTGATTCTTTGGCGAAGGGTCTGAGATGTTTGTCCAATGTACATAGCAGACGGACACTTTCGGCACATAATAGCATAGATTATATTTCTGGAGGTGCAGGAATATATATTCTTGATCTTATAACTCACTTGGTTAGGCCCAATAATGGTGTCAGCAGAGTGAATATGTGGACAAAGCTGACAACGGGGTTTGTTGCAAGGGAAAGTACCAGGGTTGGTATTAGTGTGGTATGTCCTGTGGTTGTTGGTAAGAATCATCTTGAGGTTAGGTGGTTGTCTATAGGAGACTATGGGTCTGTCTCCCAGAGCTTCTTGGAGTTTAGTGTCCTGTTCCAGTATAGGCTGTAATTTATTGATAATGTGTTGGACAGATTTAAGTTGGGAGCTGTAGGTGATGACAAGTGGTGTTCTATTGTTGGTTTTCTTGGGTCTGTCTTGTAGTAAGTAGATGGTTTCTAGGTATTCGTTTGGCTCTTTCAATTTGCTTTTTTATTTCTCCGGGTGGGTAGTTGAGGTTTATAAATGCTTGGGAGAGATCCTGAAGTTTCTGGTCTCTGTCAGTGGGATTGGAGCAGATGCGGTTGTATCGAAGGGCTTGGCTATAGATGATGGATCGTATGGTGTGTGCTGGATGGGAGCTGGAAGCATGTAGGTAACTGTATGAGTCAGTGGGATTTCTATAGAGGGTGGTGTCTAATTTTCCATTGTTGATTTGTACTGTGGTGTCCAGGAAATGGATCTCTCGTGTGGAATGGTCCAGGCTGAGGTTAATGGTGGGGTGTAGGTTGTTGAAATCTCTGTGGAATGTCTCCAGTGTTTCTTGGCCATGCGTCCAGATCATAAAGATGTCATCAATGTAGTGTAAGTAGAGAAGTGGTAAAAGGGGACGGGAGTTGAGGAAACGTTGTTCTATGTCAGCCATAAAGATATTAGCATACTGTGGGGCCATGCGTGTACCCATGGCTGTGCCGCTGATCTGGAGGTATAAGTTGTTCTCAAACTGGAAATAATTGTGGGTGAGAACAAAGTTACATAGGTCTGCTACCAGGTTGGCAGTAGTGTCCTCTGGGATAGTGTTTCTAATTGCTTAGTAATCCGTCTTCATGTGGGATGTTGGTGTATAGTGCTTCTACATCTATGGTGGCAAGGATGGTGTTATTGGGGAGGTTATCGATGTTTTGTAGTTTCCTTATTAGTAAATAATAGTAATGGGACACTGGATTAGGATGCCTGGTTTCCTTCCCTGCCCCCAATCTGCTGGACAGTTCCCTTTACCCCATTGTTTTCCCTTCCACCTTTCATCGGTGTTGCTTGCTGGGGCAGGGACTGTCTTACATTATGCTGGTTCAGTGCTAGCACAGTCGTGCTCTGTTCTTGGTTGAGGCTTGCATTCACTACTGTAATGTAAATAAGAATGACAAGCTTTCCTCCTGCCTTACAGTTTCACTGGTGTTTTGAGCAAGGGCGAGCCGCTTTTAACTGTGAAGCCCCTTTCTGCACTATTACAGGGGGACTGCAGAACAGCAAGCCCATGTTAAACTTTAAGCATAAATGGACTCCGAAATAAAGTTCTGGGTTAAGAGTCCCTCTAGGGATTACTCTGTTTTTCTTGGGCTGAAACATCTGTCAATATCTAGAGGATGGTGGTCCGGTTCTTCCACAGGCAAGGTCTGAGAATTTCCATGCAGTATCTGGTATTTATTTCTGGCTGATGATCATCAGTTTACCAGTTTTTCTCCTAATTGTTTCCTGAAAGTGATTATCTCCAGAAAATCTCTGTGGATTTGCAGGGACTGGAATGTTTCCCCACCAAGCTGTATGCAGCCCGACATCAAAGTAAACTAGGAAACTGTTAGCAAGCACCAACTGGGTCTGCGAGGACCAGTTAATGCACAACACTTTAGTGCAAAGAAATCACACCACAGTAGTGCACATTGCTGCTCGGTGCAGATCAATGTACGAGCACTGAAAGGCATTGAATTGTCAAAACTGAAGTGGCACAAAACAGAGTCGGTTTCATCCAATCTTCCAACACAAATCATTTTCTTTCGAAGGTTTAAAATAGAAATATTTCAACACTTTCTAAACAAAAAAAATCCAGTTTTACGGATCAAAATGACTATTTGTTTCAAAATGTAAGCAAAGTGGGAAAATATATTTAAAGAAAATAAGGTTAAACTCAAAACAACCTTTTGATTGGTCTCAATGGACAATTCTTCAAAAGTCAAAAGTTTTGATTTTTCATCTCAGACAGGAAAGCTACTTCCTACAATGCTGATTGCAACAGAAATAGTTTGGTTATATAACCCTTGTCTGTATGTGTGGGCAGGGACTGGAATTAAGGGGCAGTGGGAAAGATAATCTGTATAACTTACTTGCAGCACTGATGGTTATTAATGTTGTGGACATATTTGAAAATAAAACCTTCCTGACACAACACAATGTAGTCTCCCTGTCTGTCATATTCTGTAGTGACAAAGAGTAAACCCACCATAACTATTTAACTTTTTGCAATGTGTTTCTACTTTCTGGCAGACTATATCAGGGCTGTGATTCTTCAGGATCAACAGGCTGACCAAAAGACATGACAAATTGGAGGAAAGACTTTTTTCCTGGAATTAAATGCACACTAGTATTGACCCCGGGAGTTAAGAAAACTCGACCAACAGACATTTCCCAAAGCATTGTGGTCTTCATAAACTTCAGTTTAACCTGAGTGAGAGACAGCATCTTCTCCTATTACTCTTAGGGAAGGGGAAGTGGTCAGAGGAGTCTTAAAATTGTGAACACTTTCAACAGCTGGAGAATGCAGATGGTCATTTTTGACTCAGAGAATTGGCCTGAGAATATTGCAGGATGTTTTGTTCAGACTAAAACATAGTGATCATAATGAAAAACACCTCTTTCTAAAGAGGACTGTGGAGAATGGAGATGAGTCCTTTCTTTTAATACATTCTTGTCCTTCCCGCTTCCAAAATTATTAATAACTGGTGTCATGAAAACCAACGGCAAACTCCCATTGACTTCAGTAGGTTCAGGATTTCACCCAGTAGCTTTTCTATTAAACAACTGGGACATACTCATTTTGGGATTGGGCCTTATTTATAAGACTCACGTCTAGGTTTCCTGCTAAGATTTTCCATCCTTGAGCGGGGCGAGTTTTGTTTTGTGCACCAATTTTGAGGTCGTGTGCACTTGTTCCGATGTGTGCCACCATGGCACCCACCAGTTACTAGCAGATATCATATCTATTTAAATGTTATGGCAGAAAGAATACTAAACCAGCCTTTTCCCAGTCAAAAAGAGTGAAAAGAGCTGTTAAGCCAGAACTTTCACCCACACATCCTTATTATTAGGGCTGACCCTAAGTGCCAATGTATTGTATCATGCCATCAGTTACAGATAAAGTAAAAAGACATCGCAACCTCCCCCCACAACACACACACTCATACCTGCAAAGTTTGACCAATATGCTGTTTTTCTGAAAGGCCTGTGCTGCGTCGCTACACAACACCAGCAATAAATGGTGGCACAGACCCCAAGGAATCAAACCTCAGGAGAAAGATTTCAGGTACTTTTCTCCCCAGCAACATCAAATTTTAGGCAGCTCTATTCTTCCCCTCAACTAGCATAAATTGTCTTCAGTTCCAGCTAATGGCTCAGCACAGCGGGGTTATGAAATGCCCAGGGGATGAGCTAGCAGGGTAGGCAGGCAGGGGAGGGGCATGTGTTTACAATGTTGTTTCCATTAACAGTTGAGGGCCAGCTCAACCCATTTTAGGGATGAAGTTTCAAAGCAAACCTGGGACTGGACAGGACACAGAGGAGAGACAGAGGCAGCGGGGTCCCTGCCCCAAGGAGCTTAGAACATCTGTTGATTATGATTTATTTTTGCTACCAGGCTCCTTCAGATCTCCCAGCCCTAAGTGTTGGGCCACTCGCTGCCAGTCCGACCCCATGTCCCAATCTCCCTGGCCCTGGACCAAGGGATGAGCTGGCAGCTGCTGTCTCTGGGGAGTGTCTGTGGCAGAGGGCAGCCAGAGGCGAGACCAGAGGTTGGCAGCCCAATCTGAAACGGGCAACACCATGTTGTGCACCATGAGCTCCTTGGCTGCCGCCATGTCCCGCTGCCAGGTCACACCAGCGGTGACACCCGCAGGTGGCCGGAGCCAGAGGCGGCTTCCAGCTGTAGCCGTGACAGCTCTGGCTGGTGGAGGAGCCGCCGCCAGTCACGCGGCTCTGGTCTCAGCTGCAGCCACTGGAACAGCTGCTGCCCATCATGTAGCTCGGGCCTTTGGAACAGCTGCCACCGGCCACGAGGCTCCAGTCCCGCAGGTCAGGGGTGGATGAGAGTTTTGCGGGGCCCAGAGCTGCACAATTTCACGGGGCCTCTCTCACCTCTCACTGGGCATCTCCTCTCTCCCCTGTGTTGTGCGGCGTTTCAGCACGCCACCCACGCGCTCCTCCACCGTGCGGTGCGCAGCGCCGTTGAATTTAAAGTGCTGTATCCCGCTGGGCCTGTCCACCCCTGAGCGCGGGGCCTGGGGCAGCCGTCCCGCTCACCCTGCCCTATATCCACCGCTGCCGCAGATCCAGCCCTGGAGCAGCTGAACAGCCACTGTGTGGCCCTGCTGAGGAGGTGGGAGGGGCTCAAATTCTTGGTGCACACCCATGCAGACACACCTCAGAGGGAACACTGCTCACAGCTGTGAGTTTGGGTCCCCCACATGGTGACCAAAGTTCTTGTTTGATTTATCGGGCTCTGATCCTTCAGTTGACTACCCTGTCCCTGCTCCGAATCCTAGAACTCAGGACAGGCTGGGCCCCATCCCTTGTTATCACCCTGATGTCTAATCTTGCAAGCGACTCCTCAAACTCCGCTTGCTCTGCATGGCTCTACTCCGCAAGTAAATGGCTTTGTTTCTAGGATCAAAGCCTTTAAGCATCCTACCAACAAAACTACCGACTTGAATTGTCCCCAGGAAGCTGCACTTGCCATCATATCCACTGATGGAGCAGAGCAGGGACAGCACTCCTGCTCTTTTGAACTTGTATGCACTGTGCATGCGAAGTCCTGCCACACACAGAACGCCATTTTATACAGAAACCTGGTGGGGATTGCGGTGGTGGGGCAAGGTCATGCTGGCAGAGTACTTGCCCTTAAAACATTAGGGCTGCATCTAGATTGGCATGATTTTCCAGAAATGCTTTTAACGGAAAAGTTTTCCGTTAAAAGCATTTTCGGAACAGAGCGTCTAGATTGGCACGGACGCTTTTCCGCAAAAGCACTTTTTGCGGAAAAGTGTCCGGGCCAATCTAGACGCGCTTTTCTGCAAAAAAGCCCCGATCGCCATTTTTGCGATCGGGGCTTTTTTGCAGAAAACAAATCTGAGCTGTCTACACTGGCCCTTTTGCACAAAAGCTTTGCGCAAAAGGGACTTTTGCCTGAACGGGAGCAGAATAGTATTTCCGCAAGAAGCACTGATTTCTTACCGTAGGAAGTCAGTGCTTTTGCGGAAATTCAAGCGGCCAGTGTAGACAGCTGGCAAGTTTTTCTGGAAAAGCGGCTGATTTTCCAGAAAAACTGGCCAGTCTAGACACAGCCCAGGGCTGTGCCATTGTACCACTTCAAAGGGCTACCAGGTCAGCAACTAGACTCACTTGAATACATTTCTGCAGTATTAAGGGGGCGGAGAAATAGTATAACTGAAAAAGGAAGCGCATATTTCCAAATCCAGCCCTGGAGATCTATTAGTGTCAGGCTGCCTGTCAGAACTGCTTAAGTGGCGTTGTCATGCTGGAGGAGTAACAAGGATATAATTTACATATATGTCTGCTAACACAAGAGTATAGCTCATGTCCCCTTTGTCCTACCAACTGTCTTGTTATTTGGCTTTTTTCAGAGTGGGAGTCGCACAGCTCTTTGGACACTGCTTGGAGAGCACTGAGAACTTTCTACCAACAATAATTAAGAAAACCATTGCATGTGTAATATGTCTATCCTACTGGGGGCTGGATTTCTATTTATAGTGATGCAAACTGTAAGGGTACGTCTAGACTACAGGCTTCTGTCGACAGAAGTTTTGTCGACATACTGTCAACAAAACTTCTGTCGACAAAGCGTCTAGACTACATTGAGTTCTGTCGACAAAGCGTCTAGACTACATTGAGTTCTGTCGACAAAGCAAGCTGCTTTGTCGACATGGTAGTGTAGACGCAAAGGACAGTTTACATTCAATAACACCTACTGTCGACAGAAGGTGTTATGCCTCGTAAAATGAGGTTTACCAGCATCGACAAAACTGCTGAGTTCTGTCGATATGTCGACAGAACTCAGAGGTAGTGTAGACGCAGGTATACTCCACTTTTGTCGACAAAACTGTAGTCTAGACACACCGAAAGGGACCAAGGTTAGAGCCACACTATAAACAAGGGGTGGGAACTTTTTTTAGGTTGGGGGCGCCACACCCCCAGAAAAAACAAAACAAAAAAAAAACAACCCTCACTGAGCAGCTCCCGACTGAGAAGGAGAAAGACACCCCCCACATTTCCCTCACACACCTTGGGGGGCCCAGGCTTATGGTGAGGGGCTGGGCTGGAGTACCAGCACAGTCTCGCAAGTGCTGGGCAGGAGGAAGCCCAAAGTCTTGGGGGCCCAATCCAGGCGAGCCAGGGGCTGCATCTGGCCCCGGGCCTTAGGTTCTCCACCCCTGCTATAAACTTACATCAGTGTAGCTACATCATTCAGCAGTGTAGCCATCACTATATTGATGGAAGTGTTTCTTCCATTCACATAGCTACTGCCTCTCACAGAAGCGACTCTGCACTGAGGTAAATGTCACATGCAGTAACTTTTCTGAGTGGAATAAGCTGTAAAAAGGTTTCCTTGGATTTCAATGTATCTCATTCAATGTCATATGTTTGTTGGGATAGGAAATCACACCAATTTAGGCCACATGTACACAATATCAGACTATAGGATATATATATAAGAAAACAAACATTTTCCCTGTGCAATTAGGGCTGCCAGCAGCCACAATGCCCCCCCCCCTCCCACATACACACCCCACACTATTTCACTATCCTTAAAAATACATCCATAAATATTATTAATCACAGTGGTCTGTAATTGAGGATTGTCATTTTCTGCAAACATCTGCGAGACTAGAAGTATACAGACTTGGATGTATACAGACTTGCCACTCAGTAAACAGGCACTTCTATTTATTTACAAATTCAGTAGTCTAGGGGGACAGCAGTTATGAACAACAGAGGCAGATAGAGTGAAAACTGTTTCTAAAAGCAACTCACGTCCGGAAAATATAGGGATATTTACAATAACCTTGCCAATGTGTCGAAGGAAAAAGCGTCTTTCATCACTCCACTACATTTGTTTATAATGTTGTGTAAGAAAATACTCCAGAAAGAAAATTGTCTGGATTGTGTGAGAAGTACTTAGTCAATAATGTACACAGAATCCACGTATGGCGTTATAAAACAATATTGATATTCCAGGAAAATACATCTGGTTTTCACTCAATAAATTAACCAATTCTTGGTTCCTAGAAGTCATTGGGCCTCTACGTTTTATACAATTTCTTCATTGTTGTTAAAGCATTTTTTGAAAGTGGACATGTCTGCTAAAAATAAGGGTAAGAGATAAACCTCCATCAATCTGTGAACTGTAGTTTCTTTTAAAAAAGCAACTGCATTTAACCTACAGCATACCAAGAATGAGTTTGACATTATCAACATACTAACGAGTATTGTGTGTTCCTCCTAGCACCCAGTCCTGCAGTCCTCTCAAAAACCACACTCCTATTCTCATTACGCTCATATTTCACGGTGCCTAAGCTTGGTGAATCAGAGCCAGGAGACACAGGCCAGCCACGGGAGTTTAATTGAAACGTAGACATATCCTGCGGTCCCGCAGCATAAACCCTCTGGTGACTTTTTACCAGATTAAATAATTGCCAACATAATAACTCCTCTCTGTCTGCTTCACGCAGGGCTGAGGGGGCTAAAAGATAAAGACTATTATGGGATGCATGGTTGAGTGGGAGCAGGAGGCGGTGGATCTTAGGGAAAGGTGTATTTTCTTGTCTTTGGTTTTAAAAGCAGATAAAATAGAAAACATGTTTCTATTTTCCTATGCTGTGTTTTCTTCTGTTAATGGTTTCCTTATTCTCTTTGGCTTTTATCCATTCAAGAATATACTGCATCTCCTAAACTCATGTCATTTTAAACTTTATATAGAAGCAATAATAATGACATTGATATTGTCTTCAGAGTGATAATGTGTTGGATATACTGTCAAAATAGAAAAGTTGTTTTCTAGGGTGAGCCACCTGTTAGAAAGCAAACAGGTTAATTAAAAGCTATGAACTAAGACCCGGTCCTTCATTCTTTGTGCAACCAAAACTGCCATTGATTTCAGTGAGGATTCAGGATCAGGCCTAAGTTGATATATCGACATAATTATATACATTCTCCTAAAAAAAATCCATCTGGTTTTCTTAAAGGTGTCTGCTGGAACGTTGTATTCCCTGAATACTGCATTCAGTGTTCATTGAAAAATCTAGGCTGCAAAATTTCTCCAGAGAAGCTAAGAACAGAGTGTGCATCCAAGATGCGGGGTGAATTTAGAAGCAACTTAAAACCAGACAAATGATCAAAGATTTTTCCCTTCGCCCTGGTCTCCACTAGGGATGTAAGCGACTAGTCGACTACTCGATAAGCATATGCAGAGAGAGGCAGTGGCAGTGGTGGGGGGCAAGGAGCAGGAGCCAGTGTTGCGGGGAGCCAGCTTAAACACCGGTTCCCCCCAGCACTATTTCTGCAGGGAGCAGGGAAGGCAGAGGCATCCCAACGGCTGCGCCTCTTCCTTTGAAATGTACAAGAGCCACCTGCTCTTATACATTTCAAAGGAAGAGGCACAATGGGACTGCTTAGGTCCCTACTCACGTGGGTTCCCCACTGCACCTCTGCACCCGTGGCCCTTGTACATTTCAAAGGCTGAAGCGCAGTGGGATAGCAAGCACCCCTTTTATCGACTAATCGAGTAGTTCCATTGAGTAATTCCATCGACTACTTGATTAGTTGATTAATCAAAATTTAACATCCCTAAACTACACTAGGGCTTTATTTCAAAATAACCCCTCTTAGGCTGAATTAATAAGTGGAGCATCCATACTACCAAGCCGGTTATTTTGAAATAACGGGCAGCTTATTTAGAAATTTGTATTCTGGGTTTTCTCAGGGAATACCATTAAATTAGAAATAGTTATTATGAAATAGCGGAAGTGTGGACGCTCCGGTGCTGCTATTTTGAAATAACTCCCCAGAGTAATTCGAACTCATTACTCCAGTGTGTGTCTTGGGGGCTTTAATTTGAGGTAGTGCATCCACACTAACGAACCTGTCTTGGACTAATTCCAAGGCTTTCCCATAGTGAGGACACACTATTTTGATTTTGTTATTTCGGGAGTTATTAAATCAATTTTAGTTGTTTTGAAATAGTTTCACAGTGTAGATGGGCCCTTCCTTTGGTTTGGTTTTTAAATGAACATGAATGGGACAGACCCATTTAATGGGTAGCAGGTTTAAAACTAATAAAAGAAAGTTCTTCTTCACACAGCGTGTAGTCAACCTGTGGAACTCCTTGCCAGAGGAAGCTGTGAAGGCTAGGACTATAATAGAGTTTAAAGAGAAGCTAGATAATTTCATGGAGGTTAGGTCTATAAAAGGCTACTAGCTGGGGGATAAAATGGTATCCTTGGCCTCTGTTTGTCAGAGGCGGAGAGAGATGGCAGGAGACAAATTGCTTGATCGTTGTCTTCAGTCCACCCTCTCTGGGGCACCTGGTGCTGGCCACTGTCGGCAGACAGGATACTGGGCTAGAAGGATCTTTGGTCTGACCCAGTACAGCCATTCTTATGACCCTTTTCCTTGAGAAAGAGAGACTCGCATAATCTGGTCTCTCCCTTTAACACTTTGACGCCAGAGTGTAGTGATTTCCTTGGTACAACCTCTAGGAGATCAAGGAAGAATGAGGAATGGTAAATAAAGACGTTGTGTTGGGGATGGTACAGATCATCTGCCCATCAAAAGGGTGCTAGCAAAATGGAAGGGAATTCCCAAGTGAAGTAACAGGACAGGGATCAGCAGTTGTATTGACGAGTCTGTGGAGCTCTGCCAGCTACACCAGCTAGCTATCCAGTTCATTAACCCACAAAGTGATTTTTTCCTCATGTAATGGGAGCAAGGAAGGGCAGGCCTCTGTATCAGTTGGCCAAGAAAACGTGGAGGGATTTTCCCTCCTGTGAAGCCTCTATACACAGCTACAACATCAGATGGGGCCATTTAAGCCCTGCGATTGGACAGGGAAGATCCCCCTCCAGGGGCGGCCCAACTTGGCCGTTGCCTCGGGCGCCGCCTTCAACGGGGCACCCGGGGCGCCTGATGATGACGTCACTCCATTGAGGGCCGTGCAGGCGGGGGTGCCGAGCGCGTGTTCCGCCTGGGGTGCCAGCTGCCGTAGCCCGCCTCGGGCCGCTCCTGTTCTGCTCAGTCATAGGCCAGCTCTTTGCTGCCGCAAAAGACCCTCTCACTGCAAGACCTGGCCTAAAGGCATGCTGAGGGCGGGGAGCAGAGGGCAGACCTGTAACACTGTGCACTATGAGGCAGTAGCGGCTGTGTGTCTTAGGGCAGCAGTTTTCAGGCCTGCTTTCTCATGACCCGGCTGAAGAAAAGTGTAGATGCTTGTGAGCCAACATAATTTGACTGGCGTGTGGGCTCTGGAGTGGGCCTGAGGAGGAGAGCTTTGGCTTGTAGGAGAGAGCTGTGGCGTTGAGGGGGCGGTCAGGGCTGGCGCAGGAGGGGCTTCCCTCCAGCAGCTGCCAGTCAGCGGTGCAGCAGGGGGGCTAAGGCCTCTCCTGGCACCGCAGACCAGGCTGTGCCCCAGAAACAGCCAGCAGCAGCAGGTTCCCAGGCAATGGACATGAGGAGCAAGTGCTCAGGGCAGGGGCAGTGCATGGAGCCCTGTGCACTTTCCCCTTTCTCCTCATCTAGGAGCTGGGCCTGCTGCAGGTTGCTTGTGGGGCACAGCATAGTCTGGGGTGCAGGCCAGGCAGGAAGCTGCCTAAGCACCCCCACTGATCACCTGATCCCCCTGCAGCAAGGAGCCCCAGTGCCTGACATTCCACCCCCCATTCCTGGGCCGCAACCCCTACTTTGAAAACCCCTGACTTAGGGCATCCCCCCCAACTGCACACGCTCTGCTTAAATGATCCCAGGGGCGGTGCCCTCCCCTTGAAACTCTCCAGACCTGGGCTGTCCTAAAAGCAGTATCATGCCACCTTTCTTCACCATCCCCTGCAGCTGTCAGTTCTGCCCTGGGCCTGCCAGCCATGTAGCTTGGATTCTCATCCGAAGTTCTTAAAGGGCCCGGCTTTTGTTCCTGTTGAATTCAATGGCAAAACGCCCAAGGGCTACAACAGGAGCAGAGTTGTGTTTTTGTGCCAGACCCACCACTGTCTTGCCTTTCTGCCCCCCATCCTCAGGCACAGAACTGATCAGGCTGAAATAATGCAGCGTTTCAGAAAGTGGAACATATTTTCTGTAGGTCCATGACCTCTTGCAGTCTCCCAATCAGCTCGGATCTTTTTGCCCCACCCTTTGGCAGCGTACTTGGTTAAATATATAACTGCATGTGCTGATTAAGACTGACAAGCATTACAAACAAACATGAGCCAGCACAGCCAGCTTTGAAATCATGTTTATTGAAGTATTTTATAGCTTTTTTGTTCTCAGAGCGCCTTTTATATTTATTAACTTAGAAGTGACTATTTTTTTGGCCCAAGCGCTCTTTCAATAAACTGCATCTTACATATTCAAATATTTGCTTTCAAATTGTTCAGAGGGATTATAAAAAGCCTGGGGAATGTGGCTGGAGCTTTACCCCTTGGCTCACAGTTTGCCTAAGCCTAAGCGGAAATTTATTTTAATTTTTGTGACGTGCTGGCCAATGCGTTACTTGACACTGGAAGGTGGATGTGCCATCTTAAGCATTGATGGGGCATGGAAATTGGTTTTCTATGGTTATTAAGAGGGAAAAATAAAGCATAGATCCCCTGGGTAATTTCACAGAGTTCTGGATATGGCTGGGAGAAAAAGAATAGATGTTACCGGCAGTAAACCTTTTAAAGATCAAGAAGTTGATCACAAACTAGATAGCCAGGACGTGACGCTCTTCTCACACTGCGGAATGCATTGATGTACGTGTAGTTACAGAGTGAAATCCTGGTTCCATTACCATAAGTGGCAGGGCTTCCTCTAACTTCAGCAAGGGCAGGGGGCTGTGATAGAGCTCTATAAAATCACAAATGGTGTGGAGAAAGTGACCCTCTTTGCATAACACAGGGATTAGGGGTCACCCAATGAAATTAGTAGGCTAGAGGTTTAAAACAAACAAAAGGACGTACTTCTTCACACAATGCTCAGATAACCTGTGGAACTCCTTGCCAGGGGATGAGGCCAAAAGTATAGCTGGGTTAAAAAAAAAAAGAATTTGCTAATTTCATGGAGGATAAGTCCATCAACAGCAATTGTCCAAGATGATCAGGGATGCACCCCCACGCTCTTTGTATCCCTAAACTTCTAACAGCCAGAAACTAAGACTGGACAACAGGGGATAGATCACTCATAACAGTCTTGTTCTGTTCATTCCCTCAGAAACATCTGACACTGGCCGCTGTAAGAAGACAGCGCTAGATGGACCATTGATCTGACCCAGAATGGCTGTTTGTATATTTTAGTGAGTGAAAGGAGAATAAATTCCAACTGACACATCTTCTCCTCCTAGATGTGTTTCTTCAGGGTCTGATCCTGCCTGCTAGCACACCTACATTCATGGCTTTTCAGACCATTATGATCAGCTGGTCTGGCCTCCCTGTAAAACATAGACCATAGTAACAGCTGCATCAAGCCCTAAATTCCTATTGGTCACTTTGGGTGCTCCAGGAATGCAAGCCAAGTCCCTGTCTTTTCACAATGCTGTAACGTAAGCGTGAAAGCCTTTTAAAGCCTGTAGATTATTTGAATCGCTTGGGGGAGTTAGGGAGGGTATTGTTCTAACAAAGAACAGTGTACAACCCAAACTCTAGTGCTTTCTTTGCTGGTTTCCCCAGTAAATCGCAGAGCAAGACCTGCTCAGATGGGGCATGTCTACACGGCGGGCTAAAACTGAATTAAGCTATGCAACTTCAGTATGTTAATTGTGTAGCTGAAGTCGAAGTAGCTTAACTCGGCTTTAGGTGTTGTCTACACAGCAGGAAGTAGAAGGAAGAGCGCTTCCTCCTTCAACTTCTCTTACTCCTCGGCTGTGTCTACACTGGCCCCTTTTCCGAAAGGGGCATGCTAATTTTAAACTTCGTAATAGGGAAATCCGTGGGGGATTTAAATATCCCCCGTGGGATTTAAATAAAGATGTCCGCCGCTTTTTTCCGGCTTGTAGAAAAGCCGGAAAAGAGCGTCTAGACTGGCCTGATCCTCCGGAATAAAGCCCTTTTCCGGAGGATCTGAAGGTAGGAATAAGAGATCCTCCGGAAAAGGGCTTTATTCCGGAGGATCGGGCCAGTCTAGACGCTCTTTTCCGGCTTTTCTACAAGCCGGAAAAAAGCGGCGGACATCTTTATTTAAATCCCACGGGGGATATTTAAATCCCCCGCGGATTTCCCTATTATGAAGTTTAAAATTAGCATGCCCCTTTCGGAAAAGGGGCCAGTGTAGACACAGCCCTCATGAAATGAAGGTTGCAGAAGTCAGAATAAGAAGCCTGTTATTTTGAAATGATCTCGAAATAACGGGCTTGCTGTGTAGTTATTTCGAAATAACGCTGCTGGGTTGACAAGCCCATGGAAACCAATAAGGCGGCATGTTAGTAGAAAAGGAATATTTCATCCCTAAAGGCTGAAAGCAGCTATGAACTGAGGCTGGAGGGGAAAGCAAAAATGTCATCAGCTGAAATATCTACAGGTTACTGTGGGTGAATGAGCTGGGGTTTAGCAAAGCTAATGATTTTAATGTGGTAATGAGCTAAGGGGGTGTGTGTTTGTGTGTTTGCCATCTCCTGGATGGCAGCAAGACTGCTCAGCGGTTTGTCATATATCCTACACTGCTCACAGCTCATCATTATGTCACAAGAATGTGTCTAGGCCAGTGGTTTTCAAACCAGGGTACATGAGGGGATAGATGAGAAAAATCTGACAATGGCGGACAATGCCTTTTATGTAGTAAGATGTGTGGCAGTCAAATCATAGGTCTATAATGGCCCTACCTCAGATAGGGGTAAGTGGTAGATTTCATTATGTGGAAAGGGGTACTCAGCCTAAAATATCTGAAGGATGCTCGTCTAGGCCATAGTTCTCTTCTCCAGCGGCGAGGGGCCACACCACCGTAGCCAGTGAATAAATCCTTTCAGGAGAACATCACAGCCCTGATATTTAGCTGCCGCCTGACTATGGGACTGTCATCTGTTGTTGAGCCTGGCTTGGACCTCGACAGCAATTCCCTACTGACATTGCAGGGTGACCCCTCCTTCACATTTGCTAAGAGTGAATCCCTGAGACTGTCGTTGACTTGCAGTCGCAGTGCGTCCTTCTGCCGTTTGCCTGTCTCACTGCATTATAGCAGCCGCTGACAGAGTGACAGTCCCCTTGTGTTCTGACGGTCACTTCTCTGTCACTTCACATTCTTCACCGCGTGCCATGCTGACATCTCACTGACTTCTAAATTATAGTCCCCTTCAAATCACCTGCAGTGCCAGAGCATTTTCTGCTCAGCATTCCCCTCCCATGTAGCAGGGACTGAGCCAGGATCCCCTTCCCCTCTAGCAGAAGGAAGGGCAGGCTGGTTATGAACCCCATGTTAAGAACCCAAACTCAGATATGGGCTAGAACCCTTTAATCTCCAGCTGTAAACACAAGGGCTGTGTCTACATTGGCACCCTTTTCCAGAAAAGGGATTCTAATGAGACCAGTCGGAATTGCAAATGCCGAGGGGGATTTAAATATCCCCTGCGGCATTTGCATGAACATGGCTGCCGCTTTTTTCCAGCTTGGGGCTTTGCCGGAGAAAAGCACCAGTCTAGACACTGATCTTTCGAAAAATAAAGCCTTTTCCAGAAGATCCCTTATCCCTTATTTCAAGAGCCATTTTTATGCTAATGAAGCGCGGGAGAATTAAATCCCCGCTTCACTAGCAATTGCGATACGTCTAATTTACATCCCTTTTCCGAAAATGGATGTAGTCTAGACATAGCCAAGGACTCTGGTTTTTAGCCATTTGTGGCAATTCAATTGGGCTTGATTCTCCGCGGTGTCTAATCCAGGGGTGGGCAATGAATGTGAATGATGGGCCGCTCCAAGAATTCGGTAAGTGGCAAGGACTGAATGGAAGAGGTGCAGGGCCTGGGGTGGAGGTTGGGTGCAGAAGGGAGCTCAGGGTAGGAGACTGGGGTGCAGGAGAGAGTGTGGGGTCTGAGAGGAGTTTGCGTGAAGGAAGGGGTTATGGGCAGCGTTCTCTCTTTGTGCGTGGCAGCACGGCTTCACAGGGGGTTGATCCGCCTCGCCCAGTCAGTCAGCTCCGTGCAGTCTGAGCCTCTGACTGGGTGAGGCTGATGAATCGCCTGTGAGCCATGCTGCCACACAGCTTAGAGGGAACACTGCCCATACCCCCATCTGCCACACAGCTTAGGGGGTCATGGGCAGCTGGTATGTTGGGGGAGGGGAAAGCACTTCCTTCCCAAACCGCCAGCCCAGCCCCGCCCACACTTCGCCCCCAGAACGCCTAGTGCAGGCATTTTGTGGGTGGAGAGTTGCTACCCCCAGCACCCGCCTTCCTTGTGCTCTTCGCTGGGGAGGCTGGGACATGCACCCTTGGCCCTTCCCTTGCTCCAGGGCCAAGGAAGCTGGGGCGTGCGCATGCCTGCCCTCCCCATGATGGGGGTGGGCATGCACAGGGTGCTGCCCCGCTTCCACCTGGTGGGAGGTAGGGGAGGTGGCTTGGCTCCATTGCGGGATGGGGCCTTAGCAGAAGGGGTGGGGCTTACCTCTTCCAGCCCTACACTCACTGGCCACCCGTGGAATGGGCTGTGACCTGGGGCTGCAGAAGGCTGGAGTGTGGAAGAGGGGGGGTGCCAAGTGCAGGCTCTGGTCAAGAGGCTTTTATCTTAGGCGTTTCCCGGCCAGCAGCCCGGTGGGATCCTCGGGGAGGCTTCCCACCTGCCACGTCCCTGCATGCCACTCAAAGTAGCCAGCTGGCAGGGGCCACGTGCATCTCTGCACCACGCACCCGTTGGAGTGGGGGAGTTCTGCGTACTCCCTGCACCACAACCACAGCCCACACAGCGGCCGGTTTATGGCCAATGGGAGCTGCGAGTTTGTGCTGAGGGCGGGGCAGCAGGCCAAGCCTCCCCACTCCTGGATGTGTGATGCACAGAAAACATGTCCCCACAGCTGGCCACTTTGAGTAGCGTGCGGGGGTGTGGCAGCCAGGGAGCCTGCCCAGGGTCTCGCTGGGCCATGGGATGATGGTGGGCTGAATCCAGCCCCTAGGCTGTATTTTGCCAGCCCCTGGTCTAATCAGAGGCAGTTGAAAGCTGAGCAAAGCTTTTTGAGTCTCTCATTCTGCCATTATTTGTACTATTATTTACCAGGTCATAAGATCCCTGATCATTTAATGGAACGTTTTATAAACAGGAAGAAGGCTTGAAGAACTCACTTTTTTGTGGGAATGTACATAAACATGAACATGACCTGTGAAGAAAGACTGAAAGAATTGAGCTTGTTTAGTTTGGAAAGGAGAAGACCAAGAGGGGACATGATAGAAATTTTCAGGTATCTAAAAGGGTGTCCCAAGGAGAAAAATTGTTTTCCTTGGCCTCTGAGAACAGGACAAGAAGCAATGGGCTTAAACTGCAGCAAGGGAGGTTTAGGTTGGACATTAGGAAAAACTTCCTAACTGTCAGGGTGGTTAAACACTGGAATAAATTGCCCAGGGAGGTTGTGGAATCTCCATCACTGGAGATATTTAAGAGTAGGACAGATAAATGTCTATCAGGGATGGTTGAGATGGTATTGGGTCCTGCCATGAGGGCAGGGGACTGGACTCGATGACCTCTCAAGGTCCCTTCCAGTTCTAGTGTTCTATGATTTTATAAATAACAGACCAGGATATGAAACAGGTATCCTACTTGTTTTGTTTGGGGTTTTTTTGAGCTATCAAAAACATGTCCCAAATTGAGAATAAACGTCAGTATCTCAAAAATTTTCATACGCCAAAATCAGAACATTTGTTCCGAGCAGGTTCCATTTCAATCATTTTGAAATGCTTTGTTCTGGTTTTGACTTTTTGCTCTCCTTTCAAATCCCTTCCTAATGTGAATTAATTTAAATTTCTAAATGAAAGGTGTTTTGAAAAGAAAAGAAAAACATTTTTTTGTGTTTTATGAAAATGTCATATTGGGTTATTTTCTACCATATTGAATCTTTTCTATTTTTTCAGAAAAAAAAAATCTAGTCAGGCACTTCATCAAAACTGACATCGCTTCACCGAACAGTTTCCATGTTCAAGAATCAGCATTTTTTTGGTGGTGGTGGTAGGCGGGGGAATTGTGAGGGGACTTCTCAGCCAGCTTGAATTAACAGAAGTATTTATGGTGGTTCTGGTGTGGACATGACACATGGGAGCAAGAATATTTGCAATACTTCCTCCTGCTAAGAACTTATTCTTGCTAATAAAATGTTATTTATAGAGAGCAAATAAAAGAGCTTGTGATGAATATGGTATGGGAACAAATTCACTGCAAATTCACTGTCTGTGGGTATTTTTTTTTCCTTTCAAAAGTCACTCTGCTTGAGCTAAAAAGTGTTTTCCAGAAGGTGGTTGACATTCAGCCAAATCTGCTGAAGAGTTGAAAACCCAGCAGCCTCCAGATAGGCCATTAAATATGTAGCAGTATTGCAAAAGAGATCAGGTCCCATTTAAGCACCTAAAATAAACAGATGTTAGAGATTTACTTAGACCTAATAGTTAAGCTCAGCAAGATCAAAAGCCCATTTCAACTGATCTAAGAAGGTCAAGTCATTTTGTGACCCTATCCCAATGTTTCCTCCTGAACCTGAGTCTGTGCTGTCCACCATGGCTAAGCCTGCCCGAGGAGTCAGGACGGGAGCACCCACATGCACCGTACCTGCTGGCTGCTGCCCCCTGCTGCTCAGTATGGCTGCATCTAGACTGGCATGATTTTCCGCAAATGCTTTTAACGGAAAAGTTTTTCCGTTAAAAGCATTTGCAGAAAAGAGCGTCTAGATTGGCACGGATGCTTTTGCACAAAAGCATGTTTTGCGGAAAAGCGTCCGTGCCAATCTAGCCACGGTTTTGAGCAAGAAAGCCTCGATCGCCATTTTCGCCATCAGGGCTTTTTTTGTGCAAAACAGTTTTTAGTTGTCTACACTGGCCCTCTTGCACAAATACATTTGCGCAAGAGGGCTTTTTCCCGAGCGGGAGCAGCATAGCATTTGCACAAGAACACTGACAATCTTACATGAGATTGTCAGTGTTCTTGCGCAAATTCAAGCGACCAGTGTAGACAGCTGGCAAGTTTTTCTGCAAAAGCGCCTGCTTTTGCGGAAAAACTTGCCAGTCTAGACACAGCCTATGTGTATTGTGGCAAGGGCCCCACTTCCTCAAGCCACTACTGGGGAGGCCTCCTCCTCTTAGCCCCCCAAGTTAGGGTTTTGCAGTGGGTCTCAGTGGTAGGGAGCCCGGGCCAGGTGCCCACAGGCTTCCTCCTTAGCTGCCTTGACCTAATGCTGGTCAAACTTGTTCTCTCTGGTTTCTTCCTCTCCACCACCTTCCTTTCATCCTCTCCCTCTCCTCCCCAGCCTTCAACTGCTGAGGCTTTTAAAGGCCCTCAGACAGACAGCAGAGAAGTCATCTGGCCCCAATTTGCCTGAGCCAGCTCCCTTACAGCTGCATCTCAGGGTACGTCTACACTACAGCGCTAGTTCGAACTAACTTAGTTCGAATTAGTTAATTCGAACTAAGCTAGTTCGAACTAACGCATCTAGAACTAAAAACTAGTTCGAACTAGCGTTTTGCTAGTTCGAACTAGTAAGTCCACATTGAGTGGACTCTGAACAGGGCTTAATGATGGCCGGAAGCAGTGCCGGCAGGGCATAAAAGGAGGACTTAGAGCATGGAGATACTGTCTCAGGCTAGCCGAGGGCTGCGCTTAAAGGGTCCCGACCCCCACCCCGGACACACAGTTCTAAGGGGTGCCCCGCTTGCAAAGAAGTTCTGGCTTGGAGTGCCCTGAGTGCCCACACTGGGCACATCACACCACTCGGCCATCAGCCCGGCTGCACTTGCCGCAGGCTGCCATCTGGGGAGAGGGAGTAATTGGGGGGCTGCAGGAGAGCTTCCACCCCCAGAAGCCTGCAGAGCCAGCCCAGTCCTCCCCATCGGGGGCTCGTACCCCATTCCTCCCTCACCTCCTTCCACTTGCCCTTCCCTAGCCCTCCTTCTTATTGATGTACAAAATAAAGATAACGTTTCTTCCAACATTGACTCTGTCTTTATTGAAAAAAACTGGGGGAGACTGGGAAAAGGAGGTGGGAGAGGGGAAGAGAAAGGCTGGGAGAGGGGAGGGCAACTAACATGATCAGGGGTTGGGAACAGGTCCCAGATGAAGAGAGGCTACAGAGACTGGGACTGTTCAGCTTAGAAAAGAGGAGACGGAGGGGGGACAGGATAGAGGTCTCTAAAAGCAGGGGTTGGGTGGAGAGGGTGCATTCAGAAAAGTTCTTCCTGAGTTCCCATAAAGAAGGACTAGAGGACACCAAAGGAAAGGACTGGGTAGCAGGCTTGAAACTAGTAAGAGAAAGTTGTCGTTCTTCACAAAGCAAATAGTTAACCTGTGGAACTCCTTGCTGCAGGAGGCTGTGAAGGCTACAACTAGAACAGAGTTGAAAGGGAAGTGAGATCAAGTGATGGAGGTTGGGTCCATGGAGTCCTATTAGCCAGAGGGTAGGAGTGGTGTCCCTGCCCAAAGTTTGTGGAAGGCTGGAGAGGGATGGCACGAGACAAATGGCTTGGTCATTGTCTTCGGTCCATCCCCTCCAGGGTCCCTAGGGTTGGCCGCTGTTGGCAGACAGGCTACTGGGCTAGATGGACCTTTGGTCTGACCCAGGACGGCCATTGTAAGCTCAGGGCTCAGTGTCGGGGGTCTCAGTGGACCCCCTTGATTTTCATGCACACCTGGTCCTGGGTGGCCAGGCTGGCAGCTCTCCTGCCCTAGCCGGCCACTTTCCTGTGCCTAGTGCGGAGATCGTGGACGAGGTCCACGATGTCCGCACTAGCCCAGGAAGGTGCCCACCTCTTGCGGTCCAGGGCAAGCTCCCGGGAGCCGCCAGCCTGGTCCCGGCAAGAGGGGGTGGGCTGGGGGGCATCGGGTGGGTGGCTCTGTGCCGTGCCAGGTGCAGGGTCTGCTAGCTGGGTGCTGGCAGGCTTGCACCTGGCACGGGCACCGTAGCCAGCCCGTGCCCCTTTAAGGGGTCCGGGGCCGGGAGGGGGGCATAGAGTTTCCCTGGTGTTGGCCAGAGTGGCCACCAGGGAAACCTGGGGAGGGCTAGCCTCCCACTAGTTCGAACTAAAGGGCTACACAGCCCTTAGTTCGAACTAGCTAGTTCGAACTAGGCGTTAGTCCTCGTAAAATGAGGTTTACCTAGTTCGAACTAAGCGCTCCGCTAGTTCGATTCAAATTCGAACTAGCGAAGCGCTAGTGTAGCGCATAGGAAAGTTAGTTCGAACTAACGTCCGTTAGTTCGAACTAACTTTCTAGTGTAGACATACCCTAATTGTGCTGCAGTTCTCTGCTTCTCTAACAGGGGGTTTTCCCTTTTGCGCTGCCTTTTCCCCTCTCTGCAGCAGCTCCCTGGCCTGACCCTGTCACAGTATGTCTAGACAGTGGTGCTATTTTGGAATACATCTAGTGTCCTGAAATAGCATTTTCCGTGTCTTAACAGCACGGCTGTTATTTTGAAATGCAATCAAAATAACGGGCTTGCTATTCCGACATCCCAGTAAACCTCGTTCCATGAGGATTAAGGGACTTGTCAGACAAGCAGTCTATTTCAAAATTTGGCACTGTGTAGATAGCCCCAAATTTCAAAATAGACTATCTCGAAATAGGCTACACCATTTGCAAAGTTCAAATTGCGTAGCTTATTTCGAGCTAGTGCTGCTGTGTAAATGCACCCTAAGGCTGTATCTACACTGGCACCCTTTTCCATAAAAGGGATGCTAATGAGACACTTTGGAATTGCAAATTCCGCGGGGGATTTAAATATCCCCCGCGGCATTTGCATGAACATGGCTGCCGCTTTTTTCCAGCTCGGGGTTTTGCCGGAGAAAAGCGCCAGTCTAGACGGGATCTTGCGGAAAATAAGCCCTTTTCTGGACGATCCCTTATTCCTACTTGAAAGTAGGTCCCATCCCTACTTGAAAGTAGGAATAAGGGATCTTCCGGAAAAGGGCTTATTTTCCGCAAGATCCCGTCTAGACTGGCGCTTTTCTCCGGCAAAACCCCGAGCCAGAAAAAAGCAGCAGCCATGTTCATGCAAATGCCGCGGGGGATATTTAAATCCCCCGCGGAATTTGCAATTCCGAAGTGTCTCATTAGCATCCCTTTTACGGAAAAGGGTGCCAGTGTGTAGACACAGCCTAAGTGTCCTGTGGAAGCAGAGTGGCTGAACACACACAGCATGGTGAGGTGGCAGTGGCTGGTAGGCGCAGGACACACCACCATCAGAAGAACAGCCATATGGATCAGACCAAAGGTCCATCTAGCCCAGTATCTTGTCCTCCAACTATGGCCAATGCCAGGTGCAGTCAATCATCTCTGTCACCCATTCCCAGATTCCGACAGATGTGCTGACGCCCTGGGCAGGAAAAGGTCACCAAAAACCGTCCTGAACTGAGCAGTGATCAGGTCGGGTTGCTTTCCAGTCTGAATGATGCTGAAAGGCAGGTCCTATCAGGTTTGGGCTGGGTTGCAGGGCTTTAGAGGACATATTTTCAAGACCTGAACTGCCATTGAAGACCCTTTTGAAAAATCTGCTCGGTGGCCTCAGCATTTCGGAAATCAGACCATTCCATCGGGATGTCTAAATGGGAGCTGAGCTATTTTGGAAATCGGGCCCTGAAACAATACATTGTAATTCTAGCACCCTAATCAAGGAATGCACGTTAAAAGAACTCACAAAGGGCAAATCTTCAGGTGACCAGCAGGCCACTGGAGGAATGCAAACCCTCTCAATTTCATTCCCAGAATACAACCCATGTTGTTTCTCCTCAGCTGAGCAATCTGAACTGTGCAGAAATTACTGGGAATTTGAACAACTGAATTCATTAATTTTAAATCTTGGCAGACACCAGGGCGCTTGTGTGAGCTGTGCTGGGCTACTTGAAAGTGCTAGAATCCATCATTGAAGCCTCATGGCAGAAGCACTCAAAGGCAAAAAGAAGTTAGCAAAATAATTTTCATGCTAGTGGAATTTGCTCAGTGGCCAGATTGTGCCTTGCTGTCTCTGTTTCCCACTGGAGACTAGAGTTGAAGCTGCAACTTTGAATTGATTTACAAGCAAAAGAATTAATTAAGTGAATCTGACTGCAACAAAGCAAAATAAGCTTTTGAAATAGAAAATGAAGCAAGTGACCTGCTAGTCTTATTTTAGTTGACATGGTGGCACTGAGCTCATTGATAAGGGAGAGTGAAGTTTGGTCTCTAGCCTTAGCTAAGAGTCAATTGGCTTTGAATTTGTGTGGTGGTGGTACATGGCTTTAGCCCCCAAAGTTGCAGGTTCAATCCCGTCTGCTGACAACCAACGTCAGTCAGCTTTATATTACGTAGCTTTAAAGATCCTGGAAATTCAGGTTTTGAGAGTATGGTCTTGCTTCAGAGTTAATTCTCGTTATTTAAACGTGAGCTAGCCTAGTTCAAGTGACAGCGGCCACCCTGTGAAGTAATATTCACACTGGTCCTAGACTCACTCAGTGTGTCACTAAAACATCTGGGCTGTGTCTAGACTGGCCAGTTTTTCCAGAAAATCAGCCACTTTTCCGGAAAAACTTGCCAGCTGTCTACACTGGCTGCTTGAATTTCTGCAAAAGCACTGACTTCCTACTGTAAGAAATCAGTGCTTTTTGCGGAAATACTATGCTGCTCCCATTCGGGCAAAAGTCCCTTTTGTGCAAAACTTTTGCACAAAAGGGCCAGTGTAGACAGCTCAGATTTGTTTTGCGCAAAAAAGCCCCGATCGCAAAAATAGCGATCGGGGCTTCTTTGCGCAAAAGCGTGTCTAGATTGGCATGGACGCTTTTCCACAAAAAGTGCTTTTGAGGAAAAGTATCCTGCCAATCTAGACGCGCTTTTCCGAAAATGCTTTTAACGGAAAACTTTTCCGTTAAAAGCATTTCCGGAAAATCATGCCAGTCTAGACGTAGCCACTCAGTGTGTCACTAAAACGTCTGGAGCACACCCATTCTTTACCCTGCAGTAAAAGGAGCTGTTTTAGGCAGTTTCCCAGTGAATTCTGGGAAAACGTGTCTGTGTCTTCTGGGCCCAAGGGAGGAATTGTGCAAAGGCACTGAAGGACTGATAACACTCAAGTGAAGCTAGCCTGCATCCATACTAGAGTAAGTGTATTCTCTGCCGAGGAGCTATGCTCATGCTAGCAGTAGCTTTTAGTCCCAATAGGCCTGCCAACTTGATTTAAAAGCATTGCCACCCTTTGAGTTAAGCTTTTTTGTGTGTGAACAGGATCTGAGTTGGGGCAATTGAACTATGGTTTGGTGTACAACTGAAATAAAGTGAACTGCGCAGAGAAAACAGCCACTTAGCTTTGTGTCCTTACTCATCCTGAGTAATGCTTGACACTAGCAGTACTACTCAATTAAGTTGTCTGTGAATTGTTCTATCCTCTGTGATTGGATGCACACACAATATTCTGGGCAAAATTAATGTCAGTGCAGAGAATAAGGATTAGGCACCGTTAATAATTTCCACTTAAGTATGTTTAGACAGTATCTAATCCTTGTGTGTTCCCTCTCTAAGGGTACGTCTACACTACAACGTTAATTTGAACTAACTTAGTTCGAATTAGTTAATTCGAACTAAGCTAATTCGAACTAACGGATCCAGATTAAAAAACTAGTTCGAATAAGCGGGGTTAAGGATGGCCGGAAGCAGTGCCGGCAGGGCATCAGAGGAGGACTTAGAGCGTGGAGATGCTGTCTCAGGCTAGCCGAGGGCTGTGCTTAAAGGGTCCCGACCCCCACCCCGGACAGACAGTTCTCAGGGGTGCCCCACTTGCAAAGCAGTCCTGGCTTGGAGTGCCCGGACTACCCACACTGGGCACATCACAGCACTCGGCCATCAGCCCGGCTGCACTTGCCGCAGGCTGCCATCTGGGGAGAGGGGACAATTGGGGGGCTGCAGGAGAGCTTCCACCCCCAGAAACCCTCAGAGCCAGCCCAGTCCTCCCCATCGGGGGCTCGTGCCCCGTTCCTCCCTCACCTCCTTCCAGTTACCCTTCCCTAGCCCCTCTTCTTGATGTACAAAATAAAGATAACGTGTCTTCCAAAATGGAATTTGTCTTTATTGAACAAAACTGGGGGAGACTGGGAAAAGGAAGTGGGAGAGGGGAAGAGAGAGGCTGGGAGAGGGGAGGGCAACTAAAATGATCAGGGGTTGGGAACAGGTCCCATATGAAGAGAGGCTAAAGAGACTGGGACTTTTCAGCTTAGAAAAGAGGAGACGGAGGGGGGACAGGATAGAGGTCTCTAAAAGCAGGAGTTGGGTGGAGACGGTGCATCAAGAAAAGTTCTTCATTAGTTTCCATAAAGAATAACTAGAGGACACCAAAGGAAAGGAATGGGTAACAGGCTTCAAACTAGTAACAGAAAGTTGTTCTTCACAAAGCAAAGAGTCAACCTGTGGAACTCCTTGCTGCAGGAGGCTGTGAAGGCTAGAACTGGAACAGAGTTTAAAGGGAAGTGAGATCAAGTCATGGAGGTTGGGTCCATGGAGTGGTATTAGCCAGGGGGTAGGAATGGTGTCCCTGCCCAAGGTTTGTGGAAGGCTGGAGAGGGATGGCACGAGACAAATGGCTGGGTCACTGTCTTTGGTCCATCCCCTCCAGGGTCCCTAGGGTTGACCGCTGTCGGCAGACAGGCTACTGGGCTAGATGGACCTTTGGTCTGACCCAGGACGGCCATTGTAAGCTCAGGGCTCAGGGTCGGGGGGTCTCAGTGGACCCCCTTGATTCTCTTGCACACCTGCTCTTGGGTGGCCAGGCTGGCAGCTCTCCTGCCCTAGCCGGCCACTTTCCTGTGCCTAGTGTGGAGATCGTGGATGAGGTCCACGATGTCCGCACTAGCCCAGGCGGGTGCCTGCCTCTTGCGGTCCCAGGCAAGCTCCCGGGAGCCGCCAGCCTGGTCCCGGGAAGAGGGGGAGGGCTGGGGGGCATCGGGTGGGTGGCTCGATCCGTGCCAGGTGCAGGGTCTGCTGGCTGGGTGCTGGCAGGCTTGCACCTGGCACGGGCACCGTAGCCAGCCCGTGCCCCTTTAAGGGGTCCGGGGCCGGGAGGGGGGCAGACGAGTTTCCCTGGTGTTGGCCAGAGTGGCCACCAGAGAAACCTGGGGAGGGCTAGCCTCCCACTAGTTCGAATTAAGGGGCTACACACCCCTTAATTCGAACTAGTAAATTCAAACTAGGCTTAATCCTCGTGGAATGAGGATTACCTAGTTCAAACTAAGCACTCCGTTAGTTCGAATTAAATTCGAATTAACGGAGTGCTAGTGTAGCGCCTATGAAAGTTAGTTCGAACTAACGTCCGTTAGTTCGAACTAACTTTGTAGTGTAGACATACCCCAAAGTAGTGAATTTCACCCATAAGAATAATCTCTCCAGCACAAACTTCCAAACATGTCCATCAAAAGAAATCAGTTAAACTAAAAAAATACCCTCATGTGGCTGACAGTGCATCAAAATGACGCAAGCATAGAAACCCAGAACATATTTGCATGCAGTAGTAGTAGTGCCCTAACCGTGAACATTTCAAACTCTGGCTGATGTTTCACTGGAATAGAATGTGTTGATTTCATTTATTTTCGACACGGAGGAAAGGTAGCAGTATCAGTGGAAGAAAAGAAATACCTGGGCGTTAACTTCCGGTGTGAATTGAAGTTTTTCATGTGAATTTAAATAGCTTTCCCTGTTTATTGGGTTCTCCATCCCCCCCTCTAGAGCACATACTACTAAATACACCAACTTCATCAACCCTTGTATTTCCAGGTAATGTGTTGGCTCCCTTTACTATAGGAGCCTCTGACTTTTACTGGGAGGATCCTTTGTGCTGCAATCTAGCCCTAGAGACTACATCTCCCATGAGACCTTGGGAAAAAGGAGGAAAACTGTTGCTCTCTTCCAGGCAGTGCAGGGAGAGAGTTGAGTGGCTCCAAGTTGGTGAGAGGAGCCAGATTGCTGGTGTAGAGCCTTTTCCAGTCCAGGAGCTGTTGCCAGAAGCTAGAGCCTGCTGCTGAGAGCCTGCTGGGGCTTGGATCGAGCAGACTGCTTCAGGAGCTGTTGGTGGTTGTCCCTGCAGAGGAGAGACCCTGGCTGTGGCTATGGCTGGGAAGAGCCTGCATAGAGGTAACTGTGGGTAACTGTGGCTTTTTGGGAAAGCGCTGTCTGGGATGGAGCACCAAAGACAGATGGACTGAAGAGAGCCAGAGTGAAGTAGGAATAAGAGATCCACTTTGAAGTAGGAATAAGAGATCCTCCGGAATAGGACTTTATTCCGGAGGATCGGGCCAGTCTAGACGCTTTTTTCCGGCTTTTCCCCAAGCCGGAAAAAAAGCGGCGGACATGTTTATTTAAATCCCGCGGGGGATATTTAAATCCCCCGCGGATTTCCCTATTCCCACTTTCAAAATTAGCATTCCCCTTCCGAAGAAGGGGCCAGTGTAGACGTAGTCTGGCTGTGTAAATGCCATTTAGACAAGTTTCATTTATTTCTGTGTACTTTGTTAATTGATTTTATTCAATTTTAGTCCGTTAAACCCTGTTTCTTTAGGTTGTTAAGTAAAGGTGTGTTCATTCTAATTTATTCAATTGGATGTCTATTATTTACAATTGTTGGTTTGGAGTTAGATCCAGATTATTACTGGAATAAATTATTCCTGGAGCCTCCCAAGGCACACCATGAAGGGTACATCTAGATTACATCCCTCTTTCAACAGGGGGATATAAATTAGGCACTTTGAAATTGCAAAAGAAGCCGGGATTTGAATTTCCTGCACTTCATTTGCATAATGGTGCTCTTTCGAAAAATACACTATTTCAAAAGTAAAACCATGGTCTAGATGTGGTTATTTCGAAAGGGGAAGGCTTTTTCAAAAGATCCTGTAAACCTCATTTTTTTATGTTTACGGGATCTTTCGAAAAAGCCTTCCCTTTTTGAAAGAACCGCGTCTAGGCCGTGGTTTCACTTTTGAAATACCCTTTTTCAAAAGACCGCCATGATGCAATTATGCAAATGAAGTGCAGGAAATTCAAATCCCAGCTTCATTTGCCATTTCAATATGTCTAATTTACATCCCTCTTTCAAAAGAGGGATGTAGTTTAGACATACCCTAAGTGTGTACAGGACCAGTCAGATGGAGGCACTGCCATTGTATATTTCTTTAGAAGCATAGGGGCTAGACAGGGGATCCCCAACTATCCAACATCACCACTGGGGTGCTCAGGATCTCCTTTTGTGTTTAAAAACATCAGGTGTTCAGGTACACAGGTGAGCATAGCCTGCTCCCGAGTAACCCAGGGAGGAAAGAGGAGGTTACATTTAGAATAGGAGATACTTTGATATACTAACTGGGATGTGGAAATTATGATTAATGATTAATGCCATCACCACTGTAGGTCAGAGAGAAAACCCATGGTGCAGTTGTAGCAATGGTCTGGCTGGTGTAGTATGTGGTCTGTGTCTAAGCCTTGTGGGGTCATTTTTTGGCAAGGAATCAACAAATCATATTGGAGAGCTCTTAGACCAAATCCTGCTGGGCTTAGATTTTATTTGGACCCTTAGTCAGGTTGTGACTCCCCAGTCCTGATTGTGGGCTGTTCTCCCAGCACTCTGAGCCCCTGTTAGGAGCCCCATGGCTGGTGGATTTAGTCTATGAAGTATCTCCTGTTTGTAGGGAAATGTTTGGAGAGCAAGGCCCTACTATTTCTGCTCTGAGTTAGTGGTACAAGATGAAACAAGAGCCAACCCAAAACTCACAGCAAACCGAAACCGAGATTTATTTGAGGTTTGGAAAAAGTTTTGACTAGCTATTCCGTAGGGTGAGTCTTTAGTCAAAAATGGCCACTGCCTTCAATGTGAATGTTGTTATCTCAGGATGGCTTCTGATGGGCTCTTGTATACAACGTGAAGAGCAAAGGGGGTATCCCCATTTTAGTGGTCCATAAACTGAGAAAGTGCAATCACAGTCCCTGTGTTTGGGAAGAGCGGCTGCTTCTCTTCATCCCAGAGGAATCTGGTGCCCCAAAAAGCGCAAGGAAAAGGAACAACATGACTCTGCCACACTGTGATCCGGCCTGCTAAGCAGATCAACTAGACCCGCAAAGGAGGCCACTTCCATCCATACAGGAGCTCCAAGGGGCATTTTCACCCTTCAAAGACAGTATTGTCTCCCAGGGCTCTCTCTGGAGATTGCTGTTCTTTCCTCTGATATGTGCTCAAATGGGGCAGTCAACATTTGAATGGGGACCGAATAAAAGCTGCTGGATTTTGCTCTCTGCTTGGATGAAATTCTGAAGTCTTCAGTTAAGCAAGCCTTCTATTGAAACCAATGGGAATTTTGCTGTATTGGAACTAGGGGATTTAGCCTTTTGTTTGAATGTCCTCTTCATAGGATATACGAGTTCTGGCCAGGCCTGGAAGCAGCAACACCAGGAAACCATAGAAAATACTGTTTCCTCATTGGATTAGTGGCAATCAGGACATGCAGAAAATTTCAGGCCAGGAAATGACCTCCCATGATTTCCAGTTCAGTTTCAATACCAAGGAAGTTCACAGAAGTCTTAGGTGTTTATTTAATATTCTGCATGGTTGTCCAAAGGACTATGTGAGATTCACCCGTCATTCAGATCTGCCGAAATTAAAAGCTACATCCGATCAGTATAGGTAAGGACTTTTTGATTTGAAAATAATGAATCCTGACTAGCGAGCAGCTTACTATGCAGTGATTACCATCAGAGACATACTGGGTAAAGAGAAATGTTTCATCTTGAATAACTTTCCCTGTCTCTTAGAAACCAAAATAACACTAATGATCTGGAAATGTGCACCTTGCTTCTGCTACACATGGCCTTTTAATGCCAGTTACAGCAGCTCATTGATAGCTAGCTGCAGAATAGAGACCCTGTTCCCTTTGAAATCAATGGAAAATTTGAATGGATTTCAACAAGAAGAGGCTAAAGCCCCGGAGAAAGAAATATGTCAAAAAATAACATCTCTGCCCTTAGCCTCATTTCTGACAGTGCAGAACAAGAGCTGCAGGTTTGAACTTTGGGCCGAAGTTTTCAAAAACTGTGCATGGAATTTGGATAGAGCTCGGCAAAATTTTTCATTCCATAACATTTTTTTGGTGGGTGGGATGTTGGGAAAAAACGCCAGATTTTGTGACATTGCAACATTTTCTGAATGCATGTTAGTTTAAAAATAAATCCAAATATTTCCATCTACTATATATTTGAGAGAGTTTGCGTATCCGTCTGTTTGTTCAAGAACTCCTCCTAAATGCGAAGAGCTAGGACCGCCAAATTGGGTAGGCAGCTTCCTCTTATCATAACTTAAAGCAAGGTAAGAGTTTGGTTGAGCCAGGAAAATAAGAAGTGCCTGGAATGGGATTGCTTCTCAGAAAACCATTCAGAAAAGAGACAGAATCACTGGACAGGAGCTGGCTGAGGGCGTGCTCCCCACCCTTCTCGCGGGAACTGCCCCTGCCCCGAGCCTTCCCTTCTGGGCATCCTTTATTAGGGAGGATGGCGGGGACTGAAGCTCCTCTCCCTCAATTTTTATGGGAACATTGCTGGCTGTTCCCCTTCATTAGGGAGCAAGGGGAAAGTTCACAGTTTGCTGCATTCCTCTTTCTGGCTGAGGAGCGCAGGGGGCAGATGAGTGTGCACTTTGTTCTCACTTCCTGATAGGGTCAGGAAGAGGAAGAGCCAGCAGTCCTGGTACGAATCTCCAAGAAGGGGGCAGTCTTCCCACCTCCCCCACCCAAATCCAAAATAAAATTAACTTCATAAAAACAACACTGTATTTTTGGAAAATACAATCGTATAAACAAAGCATGTACATTTTTCTTTTTGTTTTCCCAAACCTAACCGAGTTAAGGACCTGAGCAACACCGGGTAAATGAGCTAGTTAGATATTATTTAAGGGCCAGAAAGTGCAAGACTTTGCTTCCTTTGACTTAATGATGGATACTGACCTGCATTCAGTATATTATGCAATTGTTACACCATAGTTACAGTATATAATAAAGATTAGTTCTTCCCCTAAAAAATTAACCTTTGGTGCATATGCTAATTAAATTTTTCTTGTTCCTGCTTGTGTAAGTGTTTATAAATGCTCAAGGGTTGCACCAAAGAGCCCACATTTAAATACTACAGAGAAAATCTTAGTACCTTTTAGGATGGCAGAATAACATTAACGATAGGATTTCGGGGAGTCCTGTGGCACTTTAATGACTAACAAATTTATTTGGGCATCGGCTTTTGTGGGTAAAAACCACTTCAGATGCTGTTTTTTACCCATGAAAACTGATGTCCAAATAAATCTGTTATGTTATGTGTACACCGCAGCGTTATTTCAGAATTACTGACATTATTCCGAAAAAACAGAGTCCTTGTCTACGTGCAAGCGGTATTTCGACATAAAGCGAAATACTGTCAAGCTGGAGAATGGCTTAGTCCGACTCCTGTACCCTCATTGTATGAGGAGTAAGGGAAGTTGGGGAAGAGTGCTCTATCTCAAAATAACTGCTGTGTAGATGGCACCAGAAGTCGAAATAAGGTATTCTGACGTAAGCTACGCAATTAGCATAGCTCAGGTTGCGTAGCTGATCTGCAGTGTAGCCTTGCTGTGTACATGTGCCCTTAGTCGTTAAGGTTCCCTAAGACTCTTCATGGTTTTTGCAGATCCAGACTAACACGGCTACCCTCCGAGACTATTAACCATCAGATAGTTTTAATGCTTTTTTGTTATGTTTATCTGATCCAGCCAAATACAGACAGACAGCACGTGCATTAATAGAAATAAACAAAAGATCAAAAGGTCACTTACGATTAGGAATATAAAGTCCCATTTAATTGGCTAACCCGTTAAGCATGATGTCTCACTAGTTAACAATTAAGAGCGGGGTGCTTCAGCCCAGCTGATCTTGAGTGCCCCCCTACTGTGGCTGGGCTGAGCCCGGCCAGAGCAGCCCCCGCCTGTACACCCACTCCCCTCCTGCCCCACGGCCTGCTGCAGACCGGGGCTGCTCTGGACATCTGGAGCAGCCTCTACCTGTGACACATCCAGGCCACCATGAACAGGGGCTGCTCCAAGTGCCCAAAGCATCCCCTGTCCGTGGCAGGCTCCATGGGGCTGGAGCAGCCCCCTGCCCACAGCTGGTGGGGAGCTGCTCCAACCCCCACCCAATCAGAACTGGTAAGCATCACCCATTAAGGGTGATACTTACCAGTTAACCAGTTAACCTTTCACATCCCTACTTACTATACAATAAATGGCACAGCACAGTTTAAGCAGAATAACAACTTTTATAGTGATGGGAAATACCTTAGAAGAGCGACAGAATTTGGCTGCTAACTATGCCCTAGGAATCTAGTCAACATTAAATACAACTCAAGCAGTAAAAAATTACACTGTAGAAACAAGGAGTCTGATTTTATAGCCATCTGGTCTTGGTACATTTATGTCTGCAGCCATAAAATTATCCGCTGATGATTTGATTTTACACTGCTTATTATTTCAGCAGGGCGCTGTTCCTAATTATACATTACTCACAAATAAATGGCTTACTGGTTTCTGTGTCTTGGCGATGGAGCTCACCCAGAGACCACCTCTCTAAGTAGGTAATTATATGGCTCTCATCACTTGCGGTGTTGGAGAACCTCTGAATGTACCCTCACAAAACCCTTCTTAGGCAGGGAAAGTTTGTTAGTCCCACTTTGCAGAGGGAGGGCTGGGAGACACTAGGACTGATAATCTGGCCAAAATATTCAATCCTACATGCCTAACATTAGGCTTTTCATTCTATATTTAAGAAGCTAAAAAAAGTTAAAAACTAAAAGTAAAGTAAAAATAAAAGAAGTAAAAGTAAAAGTAGAAAAAGTTATATTTAGAGTCTGAAATCTATATTGAGATAACTAAATTTATCTATTTTAGGTCACCATAGTATCTGAGCACCTCCCTAGTTTTTATCCTCTCAACATCTCTGTGACGCAGGACAATGCTATTGCTCTTTTATAGATGGGGAGATGAGGCACAAACATGAAGGCCTATATCTGGTATTTAGGCTTCTAATTTCCATTGTACTCAAAACACTTTTGAGGATTGGAATCAAAGAGACTTGGTCATGTCACTTAACCTTTCTGAGTTTCAGTTTTCCCATCTATAAAATGGGAAATCCCATTTTGTTGAAGCATGTGTAGTTCTAGGGATGTGAAGTACTATGCAGTATTAGGCTATATTACTGTGATACTGACATATTAACTGATGATTGGAGGAAAAAGTTGAGTTGAAGCCTGATTCTGCCCTATGCTTTATATACAGTTCTAGCTCAGGATGTAAGTCCGGCTTTCTATTTGAATTTCCTTCCTTATGTCATGTTCTGTGATATTATTAAATTCACTCAACTGTGCAGAGATCTGCACTGGGGTTTATAAGTGTTGGAAAATGTATAGCATCATCTCTGTTAATATTTTAGCATCTTTTTGTTTTTTCCCCCAATAATTACTTAAATATGTGAGTCAATAACCATGTCAGTGATCTATCTACCTGTACACACAGTACAGCCTCATCTTTATTTAAACATAGATCCCACTGATCAATAAAGAAACACTGCAATCTGAAAACATTTTCTCCTAGCTATAAACATTTGAGCTTTGTATCAAACTAAGATCTCTCTGAAGTCAGTCACCTGACTTAATTCATCAAAGATATTTTACTTTATCTCAACCATTCTCTTTGTTTCTAGACACAAGCATGTCCTATCATTTCCTTCTCAATCCTTCAATACTACACATGGGCAGTATTAGGAAAATAATTATATTCCACTCTGTTTTTATTTAACTTTATATTATAGAGTCCTGATATCAGTTTGAAAATTTGTGTGCCAATATTATGCCAGCCGATTTCATGCGCGACCACTGTACAAAGCACCTAACACCATTCATTAGTTGGTAAGAGTGTCTATATGGCACTCTACATATATATGTCAGCTTACATTGTAAGAAAAAAAATGGTGTGCACTTTTTATTTATTTATTTATTCCACGCTTTCTCGCCGAACCCCTGGCGGTGGTTTGTGGAACCCCAGGGTTCCGCAGAACCCTGGTTGGGAAACACTAATCTGTGACATTGTACATTTCTGGGGGCTGCACTTGAAAAAGGAGCATGGAAAAGGGTTCTGAAAAAGAGCTAAACATATGATCTGAGGTCTGCAAAACCTGCCTTGCCATGTATTTCAAGAGAAAGTTAAGATGTGTCTTGGTGATGGTTTAGATAGGTACCTAGATAAGGAGAAGATTTCTGATAATAGCGGCTCTTTAAATGAGCAGATAGAGGCATAACAAGAGCCAAGGGCTGGAAGCTGAGTCTAGACAAATTCAAACTATAAATAAGATTCAAATGTTTAACTATGAGGGTAATTAACTACCAAACAATTGGCTAACAGATCTCTTGTATTCTTCATCATGTGCCATCTTTAAATTAAGATCAGACATCTTACTAAAGGATGCGCTGCCACTCAGCCAGAAGATATGGGCTTGAAGCAGGAATCACTTGTTAAAATTCTCTGACATATGCAGGAGGGCAGGTTTGACAGTCATCTATCTAGTTCACAGCTAATCCAAGGGTGATGGTCGGGAGGCCTAGGGGAGGGGTGGGATGTGGATTCTCCATGACTCAAACATTTAAACAAGGATTGCCTTTCTAAACCATTTAAACAAGGATGTCTTTCTAAAAAATGCACTCCAGCTCAGCCACAAGATGTGGAGTGGGAAATATTGGGTGAAATTTTATTTATGCAGGATCATCTCAACGATCCCTTTGACCTATAAATCTCTGGACAGAAAGATCATTGTAACAATCTAGTCTGACCACTTGCATGCATCTGCTGAGGCCTAAGATGGAATGATTGACACCCACGAAAGCTCATGATACTATATATTTTTCTTCATCTTTAAGGTGCCACAGGGCTACTCATTATTTTTAAAGTTACAGGCTAATACTACGCCCCCTTTGAGACCTCTGTAATTTATTACTTTACATTTCTCTTTTTACTATACTACACAAAACATACATAACTTTACTTTTAGTATATAAACACAAAACCCACACATGGGTGTTCCCTCACTAGAACTAATTAGACCAGAGATCGTGAGCACTACGCTCCACTGGATTTCCCATGGTAAGATAAATCAGAAAGCCCTTGGGAAGACCTTTTTCCTCCACTTCACGCTAAACATGTGGAAGGAAGAACTTGCATGGGTGGATTCTGCCGTTTCAGGGAACAATTCAAATGAAACAAAAGAAATAATAAAAGTTAGATTAAGGGTGTTTTCCTCTTTGGAAATGCTACCTCCTGCCCCAGTATCTATTAACAATTCATCTTTATAATCGGTGTCAAGTAAAGGTTTATGATATTTACACACCAGCAGGGAGTGATAATATCCACTTGATGCAGCCTGATTTCATGCATGGGTCCCCTTGAAACATTTGGCTCCCTTTCTCTGACACTTGACTTTGGCGGGAGCATAAAGAAACTCACGAGCCGCCTGCTGCCCCATGTTGGCAGCTCACGACCCTGGAAATAGTTCTGTTGCATGATGGTGAAAACATTTCATTCCTACACAGTCTAAATCAAATCCAGAGCTAAAGATAATGTCACTGAGACAGATAATTCCAGGTAACTGGAGGGGGTCTTGTATTGGCCTTCCCGACACTGTGAGAGGCTGGAACCTGGGATTTTGGGCCGTGGTGCACTGCACAGGTACAGTGTAAAAGCCCTGACAGAAGATGCATTGTCATCTCGGAGTAGGCTGCTGGCTCTCACCTTGGCTTTGTCTACATTGCAGGGTTTCTGCACAAGAAGCTTTTAGTGGAAGAGATCTTCTGCAAAAACTTCTTGCCCAAAAGCACGTCCACACCTCAAAAGCGCATCACAAAAGCAATGTGCTTTTGTGCAAGAGAGTGTCTACACTGCATGGACACGCTTTCACAAGAAAGCTCTGATGGCCATTAACAGAATGGCCACCAGGGCACCTGTGCTTTTTCTGATAGGCTCTTTTTGCGCAAGAAACCCCTGTGGAGTGTCCACACCTGCCTTCTTGCGCAGGAGCTGTAGCGCAAAAAGGAGTTATTCCTCGTGAGGAGAAGAATAACTCTACTGGCAAAAGCCCTCTGTTCTGTCGATTGACTGTATTTTGTTTTGCACAAAAACGCACTTCAGGTGTGGACGCTCTGCTGGGTTTGTCGCAAAAACCACTGTTTTTGCGCAAAAACCTTGTCGTGTAGACGTAGCCGTGAGACCTGCTCCTGTGGGTTATTTCTGTTCTTAGCTTTTCAAGGGAAAAATCACCCACTCAGAGGGCCAATAATGGTCTTGATATCGCTTAAGGCTCACATAGATCTTAAAAAAAGAGGGCGTAGGTAGAATTTAAGGGTGGCTAGACCTCGAGTTAGTCCTCTGCACAGGGGTGAATTTCCCCCTGGGGACACGAGCCCATTCTGTTTAAGGATTTTAAAAAGGCCCTTCTCTGGGCAGAGAGGGATGGGAATCACAATCAATGATCCCTCTAATCTTTCCCATCCATGTGCAGAATAAATTTTTATGTGAACCGAGGCATGGGTGGATGTGCACCACCAAAAGAAACACAAACCCTAGCTGTGGGCGCGCTACTAATCAGCTGGGCGGCATTCAAATCTTTTCTGAGCAACTGCACAAGCGCACAGCTTACAGGAAACACTGATCACAGCGTATGTAGAGGTGGAGGCAGGTGCCAGAATTCTGTTTCTTTAGTAGAAGAGAGGGGCAAACAATGTTTTCCTAGACAGGTTATCATAACATTGTTCGCCTTTCAGCCCAAAGTTCAAACCACAGGGCTCACCTGAGAGACTTTTCCTTTATATATTCTCCTATACACAAAATAAATTCTCTCTCTCTCTGAGATAATAGAACGGAAGCAATCCAAATATTACCCAGCTCTCTCCCCTTACATTTTCCTTCCTTGCCAGTGTCCCTCAGCATAATTGACTCCTCTTCCTGGATTTCATACGGCTACACTTATGTGGCTAGCTCAGGAGTGCGGGGGGGGGGGGGATGCCCTTCTCCATCTGGGATTGCCCCAGCCTCAAGCTTCCCACCTCAAGGTGTCCTTTAGGGAGGGTGTAGAGGTGCTGAAGCTCTCTCCACATCCAATTCTTATGGGAACATTGCTGGCCATTCCCCTTCATCAGGGAGTGAGGGGAAAGTGCACAGTTTGCTGCATTCCTTGTTCTCTCTGAGGAGCACAGGGGGCAGACAAACCTGAACCCACCCCAGCACCCCAGCCAGGGACATGAACAACTCATCTGGCCCCCAAGCTGCTGTGGTGAGGGAGGGCTGGGGTAGGCCGCTCTCTCTGGGGCAGCCTGCGACCTGAACCCCTCAACCCCACCCCCACCCCAGAGCAATGATTTAAATGAAGCCTGGACATTTTCATTGTATTTGCCAAAAAAACCCAAAAATAAATGGCGTTAAGGAAACAAGCAACACCAGGCAAATCTTCTAGGTTACCTGGCGTTGCTTGGTTCTTTAATTAATTTTTGTTTTTTGGAAAATAAAATGGAAAATGTCCATGCTTCATTGAAATCGTCTAGTAATAAATACGACGGTAATGTCCTGGGAAGTGGGGGAAGCTTGGTTCTGCTCTGAGAACCTGTCTGTTTACCATGCTTTTTTTTTCCTCATAAAATCATATAAAAATGGGTCATCAGCAGAACAGCCCCACAGTCCCCTCCTGTATCTGCAAGAGGAGCTTTTATGAAGCAAATAAAATGAGATTAGTACGATTCATTTCCTTCCCTGAATGCTTTTCAGCGCCAGGCTAATCTTCTGTTATTGACCATCTAAGAGAGCCGGATCCTGCTAGGTGCTGAGCACCCCAGAGAAATACTTCGCATGTTTGGGTCTCATTGGCGCCAAAGGGGTGCTCAGAACCTTGCAGGATTGGGCCCGGTGTGCATCTTACAAAGAGGTGCCAAATTAATAGAACTAGTCAAGGCTGGTTTTGAGTAAAGTTGCGAGAATGACTAATCAGATGCTAATTTAGCTGATGCTGGCATTACTTTGTGCCTTGGGGCACAGTCCAAGGATAAAAAAATAAATCTTATCTAAGCAGGGAGTAATCTCTGCAGGATTAGTTATAACGTATTCTTAAAAAAAAAAGATTGAGAGGGAGAGTACTAAAAATCGAAGAAAATCCCACCAATGGGTAACACTGCAAAGCCTACAGAACCTCTCAGAAACATGGGAGAATGCACCCAGCCTGGAAGGCAAATTCAGCTTGAGGAAATGAGGTAAAGAGAGTGAATCTAATGCCACAGATAGAAAGGTGCCAGAAATCAGGGTTTGAAAAATCTTAAAGGTTTTGCTAGGTTACATTGGGCCTCACTCATAATGGTTCATTCAGAGTGTAGGTAGGGTTGCCAGGTGTCCAGTTCTCACCCAGACAGTCTGGTACTTATGGCCCCTATCCAAAAAAAAAAAAAAAAGAAAGAAAATACTGTGTGGCTACGTCTACACTGGCCCCTTTTCCAGAAGGGGCATGTTAATTTCAGAGATCGTAATAGGGAAATCCACGGGGGATTTAAATATCCTCCGAGGCATTTAAATAAAAATGTCCGCCGCTTTTTTCCGGCTTTTAGGAAAGCCGGAAAAGAGCGTCTACACTGGCCCTGATCCTCCGGAAAAAGCGCCCTTTTCCGGAGGATCTTATTCCTACTTTAAAGTCCTACTTTTCTAAAAGCCGGAAAAAAGCGGCGGACATTTTTATTTAAATGCCGCGGGGGATATTTAAATCCCCCGCGGATTTCCCTATTACGATCTCTGAAATTAACATGCCCTTTCCGGAAAAGGGGCCAGTGTAGACGAGCCCCACGTGTAAAATGTCCGGTATTTTCTGTTTTTCTCGGATGGAAGGCTGATGGGGACATTTTTCCCCTACCGTGTGTGGAGGGGGCGGGGGAGCGTGGGCCCAAGGTGCAGTGACTTCTTTTTTTTTTTTGCTCAACAACTTTAGTCCCCCCAGCCTTTTATTTTTGCTCAACCAATTTTTTTCCCTGCCATGTTTGGGATGTTTTGTGAAAGTATCTGGCAACCCTAAGTACAGGCAATCTGGTTTAATAAATTAGGCAACCCTCTCACCATGACCAAGAGTCTTTCTTTTGGAAAAGCCTCTGTTATTCAAGATCCTTCTCTCTTCCAAATTCAAGAGGATTTCAGATTGTATCACCTGTGTAGGAAGGTGTCTCTGCACCACAAGCAATGTCATTGAGGATGGAGTTATAAAACAGGGGACGGTGGCAAGACACCGGGACGGCGTTAATTCCCCCCATCGCAAACACGCAAAGGTACCTCGCAGTAGTAACAGACAGCACTGCACGTCAGTGTTACATTCCCCTTCTTCTGGCTCCCAACTGCTCAGTCTTAACATCGAAAAGAGTCTATGCAGACCTCTGACATCAAAAGAAAAGAAAACATGGAGCACTTGGAACTCCACAGGAGAAACTGGAATATTGCCCGAGACTTTGAAACAAAGGCAGTTCTTGAGAAACAAATGTTTTTACTGGACTGATCCTGTACTACCCCTAACCAAACACCACATGCAGCTTACAACGATTTTAATAGTTTCAACACTTCACTTTGACTGGTACCTTCCCCGACAAGGATCTTTATCAACAAGAGCTTAGACCAGGGGTGGGAAATAAATGGCTTGTGGGCCAGACACCGTTCACCAGGCTTAGCCCCAGGAGAGTCACCCGACTCTTCATTCACCTATGTGTCTGCAGGTATGGCCAATTCACATTGACCATAGTTCACCGTTCCCAGCCAATGGGAGATGCAGGAAGTGCCACAGACTTAGGTCACCACTTCCTGCAGCTCCCATTAGCTGGGAACGGAGAACTGTGGCCAATGGGAATTGCAGAGGAGCAGGTGAATGAAGCGTCCGGCGGCCCGCCAAGGGCTAATGCTGATGAACTGTGTCTGGCCCTCAAGCTGCTTATTGTCCACCCTGGGATTGACCAACATCCATGATTTCTGGAAGACTGAGCCTGGACAGCCCATAGAACGGAGGAAAACAGCAAGGCTGTAGGTAGCGGGTGTTGGCTGGGGAAGTATTGCTGACAGAAGTGTTGGATGAGAATCCAAACTCAGGTCTTGATGACTGTCTGTTGTTGTTCATTTTTCAATCATGGGCTTCATTTCTCGAGGGGCCTGTGGACATTAATTGTCCCCTGGCTCAAAACTAGGGATATCCACTCCAGTGTCGTGCCCAAAATCTGGGTTGGTTAATTACATCTGCCTACTCGCCTGTCCTCTGTCGTTCCAGCTGGCTCATCTTCATGCCCATTCTAAACTGAGCAGTCTACTTTTGAAAAGTGCCATGGTTACCACGGAGATGGCAGCACTTCAGCGGTGGGTCAGGTTCCATCGACACAACTGTGCAAAATACATTCCTGATCCTACTCTTTTTATATTAGCAGTATTTCTCTTGCTAAAGGAGGGCAGGGTTAGATCCAGATATCCAGATGCTTACATGCTATTCTGCAAATTATAGCTCTAAGTGGCAACTAGAAATGGACAAAACACATAGGACAGGCTTACCCTAGATCTGGCAGCTCGGCTTAAAGTATGCAACTGCAGCTATGTAGAATATGTAGCTGCAATTAGCTAATCTCAAGATGAGTTTGGTGGCATCCCCACAATGGGAGGTTCCCTTTAACACTCCCATTGCCTTCCCTTACTCATCACGAAGGGAGGAGTACCAGATGCTGGCGGGGGAGCCCTCTGCATTCAATGTAGTGAGTCTTAGCTAGACTGGCTAAATCAAACTCCAGAAGATCGAACGCAGCAGCAACAATCTTCCTTTTAGTGTAGACAAGGCCACAATGTGTTCCATTAAGTTAGTCCTGTCTTCTGTTTGCACGTTATCCATGAACAGACTTATCTTATTATGAATTTGCTCATTGTTCAAATGTTTTATGTAAGCAGCTCTCTCAGTTTGAGGTTCATTTGCAAACTATTTGCATCCACTACACCTTTTCACGGTTTGCGCTTTGTTATTCTTGGTGTGTGATTGGTCAGCTAAATCTCACATGGTATAGTTTGTAATCCCTAATTGGATATATGAAACTCTTAATCAAGCAGAAGAGGAAAATGAAGGTGGGTTCAGGATCGCTGTGTGATTACTTCTAACGAGAGTCTTCATGCAAACACATATTTGCAGGAGCATTTGCAAGTCTTCATTTTCCGCAAACATCCTTCCAAACAAGTATAAATGACCTTTGTGAATATTCACGAATGGGAAGGAAGGGTGGAATAATGGTTAAGTCACCGACCTGGTACTGGGAAGACCTACATTCACGTTGCTGCTGCCATGGATTTCCTGTGAGACTTTGGATAAGTCACACAGGTCCAAATCCTCGAAACCATTTAAATGTCTAACTCACATTGAAATCACTGGGCCACTTTTGTGGATCTGGGCCTTAGTGTCTCTGTGCCAGTTCCACATTTGTCAAATGTAGCACCTATAAAAGGCTCCTTCCTACCTCACAGGCTAGACGTGAGTATAGATACATTAGACTGCTCAGATGCCGTGATTACGAGAGCTACATAAACACCGTAACGAGACTGCTCGCAGCAAACACATAAAACAGGTTGTGAATCAGCCAGACGTGAGGGGAGGACGGAGGGCTAGAAAGGAAGTCTGAGAGTCCCGTTTATATATTTATTTATTGTGCAGTACTCTCCTGTCTCTATAGCAACAATGGGCAACCGAGGCGAGTGAATGGGCCGCACGAGTGGCCCTCCTTCATCTCCATGGGCCACAAGATTGTCGTAACGAAGGTGGTCTCCCGGGATAGAGCAGTTGTGCTAATTGCACTTGCGTACCTTGAATTTGTGGGGCGTGCCCATGGGTGGTAAGTGAACCTAGGGCCGGGGGAGAGAAGCCTCCCAGCCCTGCCCCTGCCTCCAGAGTCCAGCCATGGAAGCTAAACCCCACCACTATGGGGCAGGCCCCACGTGGGCAGTGCATGGCCCCAGAGCACAGGGAGGATGGGTACCATCAGCCTTGCCAGCCCTGGAGCATGAACAGCCCCAGCGTGGGCATGGCAGAAGACTGGAGGGAGCCATGCTGAAGCAGGGTGGGGTGGAGGTTTGGGAGCGGTATGTGGGCGGGGCCACACCGGGCAGTTTGAGAAGGCAACGCCTTCCCTTGCCTCTGATACCCACCGTCCACGGAAGTGCCGATTGAACCGTAGCAGCGCTTTGATCAGATGCAGAGAGAGTACATGAAGCTCACGGTCAATGTGGTGTAAAATCAGCACACACCTCATGTCATGGGCCCTGGCTTTACGTGCGTGGCACTTCAGCAATACCGGTCGGGAAAAAAAGTATGTGGCTTGAAAGCAGCAGAAACTAGCAACCCTGCATGTGAGCAATGGGAAACAAAACTTCTTGCAGGCCACACATAGGACCCCGATGGTCCGAGGGCTGCAGCTTGCCTACCATGGCTTGATAGCTTTGAAAACTCACTGAAGCCGATGGAAACCTTTATACTGACCCCACCCCGGTTTGGATTAGGCTGAAGTACTACACAAATGTGAAGCCTCATATGTTCTGACATTCTGTGGGAATGACTCTCCCTCCTCCCCCCACTGGCTCAAGTGACACCACCTGGTATTTTTGCAAGGGCACGTGGCAAATGGCAGAGAAAGGGGTCATTGAAGTGACCCAAAAGCTAAGTGACATGACCCAGAGCTGGAAGAATGGTTCAATGTGTGAATACCTCACAGCTAACACGTTTCAAAATGTTTACACAGGGATTGCCATAAACCACACTGTATTGAACTGAGGATGCAATCCAAGCTGATGTAGCCCAGGCCTTATCTGCACCATATAATCATGGTACAGGATACAGACACGCAGGTAGTGCGACAGGAGAGAGAGAGAGAGAGAGAGGTAAAGACCGTTTCCCTTCCAGCCTTCTCTTGACACTGGGAGGGGACTGTGGGGGAGTTAGGTAATCATTTGTCACATCAAGGTCCTGGGGTTGTCTCTCTTTGCAGAGGAAACCTTGGCCATGATTGACAGCGGGGCTGTTTGGACCTGTTCCGTTGCTGTTGACAAATAATAATGAAGCTTTGTCAAGCCATAATGGATATGGATATGCCAGATTATGTGGAATCCCTGGACTCCTCTTACACCATGCTGGAGTTTGAAAACCTGCGGGTGCTGCCACCAAACACTGGTGAGATTTCTGCTCAATTCCTCTTACATAGCCCGTCACCTTTGCAGAAAAGTTGGACTCCTAGGAAAGATAGATAGGCGGTGCAGGGCAAAGGGTGGAAGGGGCAATCTTGAAGCCGATGAACCTTTGTTGCGGCTGTGGTTGTGTTCAAGCCAGAGTATGATCTTTCTCTGAAAGGCTGACATGCGATGGTGGTGCTTTGAATGGCTTATTCCGCATCCCAGTTGTCTAGGTATAGTGCAAATAAAGACCCTGCCCAGAAGAGTTTGCAACCGGTTGTGAACAATTTCAATATCTGTGGTGTTCTGTAATATGAATTCTGTCTTATTTCTAAGGAGGAGGAAAATTACTTCACACACCAAGAAAAATTGTTCTCTGACAATGACGTATGTTCTCTGACAAACGTATGGTGGGAAAAAATGTCTGTATACGTAGTTGGAGCAATTTCATCCTTATAACCACCATCTTTGTTGTTACTCATAAAATATGCTGTGAACTGGGGCTGCTTATTCAAAGGTACTTAGCTAGTAAAATAACTAGACAAATGGCCGGATCACCTACCTGGGAATTGCAGTTCATTTTTAACTTTACTAAGCTTGATCCAAATCTTTTCAACACACAAAGGCACTTGGCTGTAATATGTTCTTGACCCCAGCCACCATCTGCCTTGTTCATAGAACTCCAAGAAACATGCATCGCGGTATATAGGACTACAGCATTCAGAAGTTTGTTTGATGTTGTTTTAATAGTAAACACTCTCTACAAACATTAGTCGTCTATTTCCTGGAATGTGAGGATGGACATTGTAGATTATGCAGCATAAGGCCAACCTCATAAATAAAAGTGGTTAAAACAATTAGTCCAGCCTGCGTGGATAGGCTAAGTAAGTAAAATGTCAAGAGGCTTATTTTAGTTAAGATTAATTTCTTACTGCATCACTTCTACTTACTCATTAGTGGTTTCATCAAAAGGAAATCAGGAATAATAGCGTTTCAGAGTGTGTTTTGCCAAGAACTCAAAGTTATTATGCAGGCTTACGTGAGACACAAAGGATTTCAGATCCTCTGTCCAAAAGAAAATGAAAAGGCCCAAAAGAAAATGAGAACTGTAAACTGTTCTCAAGGAAAGTTCTATGCACATCCCTTGGAAAAGGACTTTTGAAAAGTTTGGCAGCTCAAAGCTGAGTCTATCGGACTTCATGTTATTGTCACTGAACGGATTCTATTTGCTACCGTGCGTTATTCGATAGAGACATTTTGCCCTGTCATTTTACTCTTGAACAAGATACATTGTTTTTATCCATTGCACAAAATGTCCCCAAATCCAATGTAACTGTGACATAAGCCCCTGAACTTTTGAGTTTTTTTCATTATGTGAAAATTACAGGCTTGTTTTTTTTCCAAAGGCTATCTAGTTTGATATTGGGCTATTTGCCTTATTGTTAATGAATAACTGGCTCTCCCGGGAACTAGCTGTTTTGAAATTAGCTTGTTTGTCTTTGGTAAGTAGCCTTTTCTACAATTTGTAAGAATAATTTCAAAAAGAGAGGTAAAATCTCTACCCATGAAAATGTTCCCAAACCTACAGTGTTTAGGATGCATAGCTTCCTCATCAGACAATTTTAGCAATGTTTTTATGAGGTATTAAAATAGCAAAATAGTCTCACTTTAGATAATGCTTAAAAAAACAGGGAATGAGTTCAAATTAAATATATATTAATTTATTTAGGAGCCTAGTTTGTCCCCTGAAACAAATGGAAATTGGGCCCTCAATTTCAGCGGAAATAGGATAGAATAGGATCGTGTCTTCAACATATATATATAGAGAGAGAGCTTGCAAGATTCTGATCTTCTTTACAGTGGTATAAATACAATGACTTCAGTGGAGTCACTCCTAATTTGACCTGGGGTAAATGAGAGCAGAATCAGGCTCTTAATCTTCTTTCTAAAATCTACAAATCACTTAATGAAATTTAATGGCAGCAAGTTGAAAATGGAGAACAGGAAATACTGGGTCCTTTTGCAATTTATAACTAACCTGTGGAACTCACTACTGCAAGATATTATAGAAGCCTTAAGTGATTATGTTTTTTTTAAATATAAAATATAAAGATATATTTAAAAATAAAATGGGTAATCTATACTTAAATTAAAAAGAAAAAAAATAAAATTAAAAAAATAAAGGTTCCCAGTCCCCATATTTCAAAGCAAAAAATGATCAAGAATTAAGAAAAGGTACTTATTTCCTTTGTGAAATAAATTAATATACTATATTTGGGTGGAATAGTTCTTTGAAACATATAATGTTAGTGATTCTCAGGCCATGTCTTTACTAAATGGAAGATGGATGCTGCTGTGATCCATCTTCTGGAGTTTGATTTGGTGAGTCTAGTTAAGACTTATTAAATCAACTCAGAGGGCTCCCCTGCTGAGGGTCCATACTCCTACTACTCCAAGGAGTAAGGGAAGCCAATAGGAATATTTGGTCCCATTGGCATCCCACTGTGAGGATGGGTGAGGGGGACACGAAAAAAAGTACATCAACTCCAGCTACGTAATTAATGTAGCTGGAATTGCATATTTTGACTTGGCCTTCCCAGTGTAGACCTGTCATAAGGGAGAGAGGATACCAGACGAGCAGGAACATTGGTCTGTTCCAGTATGGCAGTGGTAGAAAGTGTTTCTTAATGGTTAAAATCATCCTAGTTTTGTGTTTGTATGTTTACAGTAGCTATGGGTAAAAGGTTATGTTCAAGGTAGCTGACTGTAGTTGTCTGTTCTTCTGTGTTAAGCTGGTGGAATTGGATACTTGTCAAATACTGTAGCAATATCAGAAGCACCTCTTGAAATTTGGCTTGCCTGTAAAATCAGTATTTTCTTTATACAGCTTATCAAATATAAATTGTACCCATGAGCTAATAAGTGGGCAATAAGTTAAGTGGAGTTAGTTAACCAAAACATGTGTATATATCATGACAAACTCTAAAACAAATGAACATTTTTCATTTATTTCAAATAGTTATGTGATTTTAATGAGCTATTTCGAAATAAAATATTAGAATTTTAAAAAATTGTATTTTTAATTTTCCTATGGAAAAAACGATCTTGTCTTGCTTTTCTATCTCTTTGGGAAACAGGAGGAGAAGCAGAAAAGCAAGAGAGAGAATTTTTCCCAATGAGAATTAAATATTTGTCGAAAATGGGAAATTTCAAAGAAACTAGCTTTTATTGTGCAAAAAAGTTTGATTTGTCATTAAAATCTGCCATTGATCAATTTTAACCAACTCTTAGGTTAACCCTACTTACTTAGCTATGATAATTTCCGTTTACGTAAGAGAAGCCCATGAATTAATTCTGAAAGGGTGCATCTACATTGCACCCATAGCTCAAAATAAACTACGCAATTTGAGCAACATAAATTGCATAGCTTATTTCAAGTGAGTTTTGAAAAAGCTTATTTTAAAATGTGGCATTTCGAAATAAACCGCTGTTCCAAAATGTCCCTTAATCTTCGTGGAACAAAGTTTAGCGAAATAGCAAGCCCATTATTTCGAAATCTATTTCGAAAAAATGGGCTTCTTTAAAAGACACGGAATAGCTATTTCGTGATACTGGAAGAATCCTGAAATAGCGCCACAGTGTGGACATACCCAATTTTCAGTTTTCTTTGTACTTTTATATATACCTGAGAAATGTGATGAACGTAGCAATGCTTAGTTCAGAAATGAAGAAAGGAATATGTTGCAGGAGTAGAAGAGAGCATTAACATTTTGTCCACTTCAGATAGAAAGAATATCACACAAAAAAAAAAAAAAAAAAGGAGGCGGGGAGAGGAAAAATCAATGTTCGCTTTTTCTTTTCTTTATAAACTACCTGTTCTTTTAGTGCCAACAGGAAACACTGAACCTAGGACCTCTGGAGCTTAGTGCATGAGCGTCTACAGCCTGAACTAAAATCCGGCTGCCGCTCAGCTAAGGCTGCAGAGCAGACTCATTCTTTCTCTCTGTAAGTGGTCTAAGTGCCACTCTATAGGGCAGTACCACACCCAGTAGGTGTGTTGATTACTTTTAACTGGAGAAATATTCCTGCTTGGTACAATCCTGTTTACTTTACCTTGGCTACAATTGCGTCTATTTTTTTCCTCGTAGTCCTTTATGTGGTGCTATTTTTACCCACGCACTTTCTGGGTGTGGTTCACTGTCCCATGTAGTGGCACTCACGCCACGTCCAGAGAGAAAGAATAGGTCTGCTCTACAGCCTGAGCTGAGAAGCAGCTGGCTTTTAGCTTAAACTGTAGAGGCTCAATGCACTAACCTCCAGCGGTCGCAGGTTCTATTCCACCCGTCAGTGTAACACTCCAGCACATCAGAGATTTCAATACAGTTACAATTTTTCTTGTAAATTTATACTAATCACTTTGCCAATTGCACTATAAATAAGGCTCCCATCTGTGGTGATGTTCTTTTATCTATCGTAGCATTCAGCCACCAAATTGTCTTACTCTTAAAGCAGGGGTGGGGAACCCCAAAACAAACCAAACCAAACCCTCATTGATGTGGCCCCTGACTGAGGAGGAAAAGGAAACTCCCCACGTTCCCCACTCCAGAGCCTATGGGGGTCCACACTAGTAGATTTTGTGTGTTCCAGCCCTGGGATGCGGCAGGGGAGGACTGTAGCACCAGCAGTGGGTTCCTTGATGCCGGAGGCTGGATCCAGGCAAGGCAGGGGCCCCATCTGGCCCCTGGGTGTAAGGTTCCCCACCCCTTGAAGAGTTCAACTTGCCCCTATTAAAATCTCACTCTCAGCCAAGCAGCAGTCTGACCCTTGTGTAGTCATCGTTAAGGCCAAGTCCAGCTAGTGAAGATAACTATAAAGCAATAAGAAACATTTTGCCAGTCAGAGGGTGTGTATGTCTGCATGTTCCACAGTCTATCCATCTGCTTGTAAGAAGATTTACTCATGCTCATAGGTCTCTGCTAGGTCAGATACTGTGTGGATTTAGGAACAATTAATCTAAATTGATTTTGATCTTTAAAATCCTTCAGCTTCTTGGAGGTTGCAAAGCTGATTTATAACCTATGTGAATTGCATCAGAGCAACATTACATTGCAAAATCTGAATTTGCATGTCACCATTTTGGAGCTGACAATAGTACTCACATTTTTGTGTGCCCCCAAATTTAGATTTACAAATGGAAACTGCAAATCTGGCACATTTTACATCAGTTTTAGTGTGTACAAAATTGGCAACTAAACACAATGCACCCCTTTGGAATATGCATCTTTTCATACATCACTTTAGGTGCATATACAGTTTTTAAAAAGGTGACCTATTATGTCTTTGCAGTGATCTAAGTCCTGCATGGGGCCTGGAAGGAAGACTTTACCTATTAACCTTCTTTAGGTATCCACTTTATCATTAGTGGAAGTAGATCTTTAAAGCAAAATTTGGATCTCAAGTGAATTCTGAGCCCAAGTACAAATTTTGGGGCATTCAAACCTTGGATGTTGATAAAGGCTCATTTTCCTTTTTATGTATTGTTTGTATTCCAGTAGTATGCAATGGCCTCCCCTCCAACTCATCGGATGACATGGTGCTTTCTACTTTTGTTAGTCTCAAAGCTTGGTCTACACAGGGGCTTTATTTTGAAATAACTCGTCACCCTAGGTCAAATTTATAAGTGGAGCATCCACATTGCTAAGCCCGTTACTTTGAAATAACGGGCCATGGAATTTGAAATCTGTACTCCTGCTTTTCATCGGGAATAACGCTAATTCTGAAATAGTTATAGTGAAGTAACAGTAGTGTGGATATGCCAGTGCCCCTATTTTGAAATAACTCCTCCTCAGAGAAATTCAAACTAATTATTCCCCAGAGCTTCCTGGCATTCTAAGTCCTAGGTAGTGTGTCCTCATTAACGGAACCTGATTCACACTAATTTTGAGGTTTCCCCCTAGTGCGAAAATGCTAGTTCGCTTTTGTTAAATCAGGAGTTAAGTCGAATTTACTAATTTCAAAATAGTTTCCTAGTGTAGACATGGCCTAAGGTGCCACAGGACCACTCATTGGTTTTAATGGTCTTCACCACCATCTGAGCCCCAAACTAAATAAACAAAACTAAAAGGTTGTGGGGGGGGGGGGGGGGGAAGGGGGGAATGTGACTATCCAAGGTCAAGTGGCAGGTCACTAGACAAGATGAGAAATTAAATCTAGGTAGCATAAGTCTTACAAGGAGCAGTAGCTAAGTAATTAAGGCCCTCGACTGCAATCACAAAAGTCATGGATTTGTTTCTTGCTCAGACTCATACTGAATCCTGCTCACCCCCCTGCAGAATGGGTACCAGATCCCTAAGGCTTGGGAAGTCACAGATGGTTAGACGTGATGGTAGGTGCATCGCTCCCTTGCGTATTGTTGGTTGTGGGAACAGACCTGTTGAATCATATCAGAGAGAAAAGCCATTTAAGGCAAGCTGTGATCTTCAGTCTCAACCACAAGACCACCCTTCCTCTCCTTTGCTATAACTGCGTAATTTAATGTCTTCCTTTCAGCCATGCTTTACTATTGACTTTTACACAGAATTGACTTACTGACTTATACACCGAATATACCAGTGCTCATTTCTAGTCTCCCATCTAGACCTGCACTTTCCTGACTGAGGGTTTCAGACAATTTTTCAGATATTAGGCTAGGCAATAAATTTCCAGATTTTATGTTGATGATACATGCCATCTGAATCTCAGGCAAGTCTTGGACTTTGAGAGTAATTTTTCTGCCAGACAATTTTGGCAGTGAATACATTTCAGTGATGCTCCCTGAGAGTAGACTGATGTTTTGATGCAATGACCCTTTTGTTCTGCCCAGAAACCATCCAGAACTAGGATCAGCTTTTCAGACTGTATCTAATGATTAGTCTTTGTTTAGCAAGAAGAATGTAGCTAATGGAGTTTTTTCAAAGCCCAACAGATGTCTCACAGGAAAAGTGTATGACAAGTTTTGTTTAAAGACAATACAGTGATATGATGGAGACAAGCAACTATAACTTTTACACAATGCTGTGATTTTGTACTTGATATAGGTCCTCTAGTGACGACGTATCTCTGCCTTTCTTTCAGTCCAACCCCAAGCAACCCCACATAGATGTAGGTTGGAAATCCAGATCAGGTCCAATGTTTGCAACGTGAGCACGTTGTCTGGTAATGTTTTCATGAAAACAGGACTTTTTTGCTGTTCATTTTCTCCTCCGTATTCAGAGTCAGTCGGTAGTTTGTGACAGAGGTATAAATAGTGTTTTGACATCTGTACTTACCCTGGCTGAACTGCTAACTACTGACAACCAGATCACTATTATCTTCTGAATAGGACACGTCATTGCACACGGTGACCTGGACTTTGGACTGAGTTACACTGCATTGGGTTAATGAATCCCAGCCTAAGTTACAGCTCCGTAATTCTATTCAAGTCAGTGGTGTTTTTCTGGGTGTAAATTAGGGCAGAATTTGATCCATTAACTTCAAATAAATTGAATCATGAAACTTCTGAGATGACCTATGGGTGTTTCAGCCAGAGGGAGACGCTGTGATGAATCATGGGAGGTATAATCTGTCCAGAACTGTGAGGACAGGGCCTCCAGAACTACAACCCTCACGAGGTAGAGATTAATGTCAACTTGAAACAAAACAAAATGTTTAATTTTCATTTTCCCAATGGAACATTCTTCTAACTTGTCTCATGGAAACGTTTGATTTTGATGAAACCTCCTCTTCCAATGAGAATTGTTCCTTTAACAATTTTTTTGGTTCTAATGATCATGAACAGTCTGGCTATATTTATATACAGAGAACGACTATTGTTTTTTAAAGGGCCAGATTCTGCTATACTTACTCACTTTAAGTAAAGCCTTGTTCAGTGAAAATCACTGGAACTGCTGTTGAGGTGAGTAACGCTAGAAGAACTGGGCCAAAAAAATATCTAAAACCAAGCACTGCAGCCTTAGCCTGAGCAAAACTCTGAGGCCTGGTCTACATTACATGTGAAGGTCAAAGTAAGATATGCAAATCTAGCAATGTAAATTATGTAGCTGGAGACAGTGTATCTTACATCGCATTTCTGTGCTGTCCACACAGCAGGAGGCCAACAGGAGTAAATGTTTCCATTGGCTTCCCTTACTCCTCATGAGGAGCAGGAGTACTGGTGCTGACATGGATGCCCTTTGAGTTCAATCTAGTGGGTCTATACTATATCCAGTAAATCGAACCATGGAAGCTCAACCACTGTAGCATCGATCTTCGGTGTAGTGTAGACATGCACTCATTAACTCAGGGTCAAGCAGTGAAACCCTTACTCACATTGTGAACAGTTTCTCACCTAGTGACTGCCACACAATTACTCTTGGGCGTAAAAGCTCTCTGGGGTTTCACAGTCTAGCCTTTTGATGGGATATTAGCTTTTAAGAACTGGGCTCTACTGAAAACCAAAAAGCCCTCTGGATCCAAATTCTGTCCTGAGTTGCCTTGCTCCAACTCCTCTGAAGTCAATGTAGGCTGCATGGGTGTAACGAAGAGAAATGGCCTCCTTAATTATAATTTTTGTCGTGCAATTGTTTTTTTTACTGGAACTCAAAATCAAATAGCCAATGAGACTGTTTATTGCAGCCAGGGTAACCATATGCTTTCCCAGCAAAGAAGTAGGTGGATTGTGAAGCTGTATTGACATTTAGCTAATATTGACAACATACAGCATACTGGAGATATTGTTCCAATGGAGTTCATTCTATGTTGAACACTCACAAATGTAAGACTGGCAAGATGAATACAAACTTGGGTTATCTGCTGCCTAAGGGCTTTCCCTTGAGAGAAAATGAGCACCTTCTCCAAAATGCTGACCATTCACCACCTATAGACATCAGTGAAAACTGAGGGCACTGCACCTCATAGAATTTGAAAAGTAGTGAATTGCTATTTCTGCACATACTATTGGCTAAGGATTATGCACATACATATTGTTATTATTACAGGCTGAACTTCTCTAGTCTGGCATCCTTAGGACCTGACCACAAACTATGTACTCCACTCAAAAACTGGGCAATTCTTATTGCAGAAAATTAATTTTTCTCATTGTATCCAGGGGTAAAATAAACAGATACAGGTGGAACCTCTCTAGTCCTGGACCACAGGAGGACAGTAATGTCTATCAGCATGACCAACATTTCTTCTGCTTACTGTGCTCTGAGAAGACATTTAGGGGTAAATTAGAGCTAAATAACAGCACAGAACACTGAGAGCCAAGACTGGTGGCTGTAAACAAACTTTATGAGACCACGGGAAACTTGGCTCCACCCCTAATAAATGGATACCCAGATAACTAAAACTATGCTGGACCACAGAAGTTGCAGACATCTGGACTACAGAGATTCAATCTGTATTATGCTATCTTTTATCCCACATCCCATTCTATGGCTTACTTGTTTGCCTCATCCATCTGTTATACCTTGTCTCTTAGCTGATAAATATTTTGGGGCCAGTGCTGTTATTTATTATGTTTATACAATATCTAGCATATTGGGGCACGGACCTATTTGATCACTAAGTATTACCACATAATAAATAGCAATTAAGTCATTAAAGCTGGTAGAAATGTATTGGGTGAAAAAGGAATTTTGATAAAAATATATAGCTTTTCATCAAAAACAAATGTCATGTTGGAATTTTTGGTAAAAAAAAATTCAATTTGCAATAAAAATGTTTGGATTTTTGGTAAAAATGTTCAGTTTTTGAAAACTAAAGGCTTTTAGATTTTTACGGGACAAAATTTTTTTCATGTGATATTTTGATGACAATGAAGTACATTTCTTTTTAAAATATCACTTATAAAACAATCTGGAATTTTCTGACTAGCACTGATAGTCATCCAGTATAACTGGGAAGAACCAGATCCTAATTGTATGCATTACAGATTTGCAAGTATTCCAAGTTTTAATTGAAGATTAAGACTGAAGATCCAGAAAACATGATTTATGAAGGATTAGGCCTCAGATGGAGTAGTGTGTCTAGCTCTGGGTACCAGAGGAAAGATGTGGAGAAATTGGAGAAGGTGCAGAGAAGAGCAACAGGAATGATTAAAGGTCTAGAAAACATGACCTATGAGGGAAGACTGAAAGAATTGGGGGTTTTTAGTTTAGAAAGAAGACTGAGGGGGGCATGATAGCAGCTTTTAAGTACTTAAAAGGGTTGTCACAAGGAGGAGGGAGAAAAATTGTTCCGCTCAGCCTCTGAAGATAGGACAAGAAGCAATTGGCTTAAACTGCAGCAAGGGAGGTTTAGGTTGGACATTAGGAAAAACTTTCTGGAACGGCAGTTACGCACTGGAATAAATTGCCTAGGGAGGTTGTAGAAAATCCATCACTGGAAAATTTTAAGAGCAGGTAAGAGAAGCATGTGTCAGGGATGGTAGATGGTGCATGGTTCAGCCATGAGATCTCTTGAGGTCCCTTCCAGTTCCAGCATTCTATGATTCTTTTCTTCAGCGACCCATGTTACCTCTTCCTGTTCAGGTCTGCTTTCCTCTCTAGGGTTTTCTCCCTCTTCAGCATACTATAAACTGAGGTTCTCCCCACCCCACACTGATTTGATCCTGGGAGGTGCTGAATGTCCTCACATCCTGTACATTTTGATGATCTCACCACATAATGGAGTCAGGCAGCAGACACTGCTGGGCCACGAACCGCTGGTTGCCGGGCCACGGCAGCTCTGGGAAGCTGGGGGACACGGCCCAGCGCCACCCCTTCCGCCGCAGCTCTCAGGAGTGGTGTGTCCTGCCCTGCCTCTCAGCTCCGGACAGCAGCAGAGTTCCTCCTGGATGCAGAAGAGTGGTTTGCTGTGTGCTGGAAGGGTCGCGTGGAGCCTGGCACAACAGCCTTAGAGCAGGCGCAACCCGGGCAGGAGCGCTCAGCTGGCAGCTGGGAGGCAGCACAGGACTAGGTGAGGGGGGTGGGGCAGGCATTGAGGATTATGGGGCGGGGATAGTGCTGAAGGACTCTGGGGTTGGAGGGCTCTAAGAAGCGGGGGGCAAGTACTTGGGGAGCTCTAAGGAGGGAGGGGCTCTAAAAGGTGAGGGGCTGACACTGGGGGGCACTGGGACATCTCGGGAGGGGAGCTGGCATTGGGCACTTCGGGGGTGGGGCTAGTCGTATGGGCTATGTGAGCAGGGCTGGCACTGGGGGGCTCTGTGGATGGGGCTAATACTGGGAACTGGGAGCTGGAACTGGGGTGGGGTTCTGGGAGGTTGGGTGCAGTGGGGTTCTGGAAACAGGAGGCTGGCACTGGGGGTCTGGTGGTAGTGGAGCTCTACAGGGTGGGGGGCAGCCACTGAGGCATTTGGGATGGGAGGCTGGCACTGAGGGGCTCTGAGCGCAGGAGGCTGGCATTGGGGGGTTTTGGTGCGGGGGACTCTGGGTCAGTGCCTGGTACTGGAGATTATTGGAGGGGTTGGAGACTCTAGGGATTAGGTCTTGTGCTGGGGGGCTTAGAGGGTTGGGGCGTACCCTAGCCCTGGCCCCCAGAGCTGCCACGAACAGCCAGCGTCATCTGCAGCAGCCACCTGCCATGTGGAGACTGCCAGAGCTGAAGCAGGCTGTTCTCAGCGGATCTGGGGCTGGGGCTTTTGTTGGACATTTTACTTGCATATTTGCATATCCATTGTTTACATAATGAATATGCAAATAACATGATACTGGTCCGCCAATAGGTGGTGAATGGATTTGTTGGTCCGTGGGATGAAAAAGGTTGGGAACCACTGCGATAGACCTAGAAACACTGTTCTGACTCATGCTAACAGCAACATTCCACCTGGCTACCCCTGTGGAAGAAATCTTCATCATCTGGGTCTTTTCCAAAGTGTCTCATTTCCAGACCGGACCCTAAATTACCAAGATTAAGTGGAAGGCTGGTTGTGTGGTCAAAGTCCATGAAGAATTTTCAGAAAATACATGTCAGGGCCAAATTTTCACAGCGATGTCAGTTCACTCTCTGAAACTTGTGCCTGTGAGTTTAACGAGTGGAAACGGTGGCAACGATCGGTCTCCTGTCAAGGTTAATGAGTCTTTCCGTGGACCTTCAGGGGAGCTTTCTGGGAGGTTAGGCTGTTAGATGTGGCTTCTGGGAAGAAATGTAGACATTGTTTTCAACAAAATGGCCCTATGCACATCCTTATTGCACCTCCCTAAACTCTGGTTCAGCAACATCCACGGTCCGGGATCACAGATGTTCCAGGCCAGAGAGCCCCCGAGGCCGGGACTCAGACAGCAGAACTGTCAGCAGGTGGGAGCTCTGTCTGGTGGGGCTGGCAGCAGCCCGGCAGGGAAGCCATAGCCAGAGCCACATGACAGCGTGGCACGGAAGCAGTAGCAACTCAGCAGGCAGCCAAGCTGGGACCAGCAGCAGGCATCCTGGCCAGGACCAGTGGCAGGTGACCAGCTGGGACTGGAGGACTGGCCTGTGGCAGGTTAGGGGATTAGGGAGCTGGTAGCAAGGGACCTCCTCTGGTCTGGCAAATCCCCTCATTTGGGACTAGTCAGGTCCCAAGAGTGCTGGCCCAGGGAGGTCCAAGCTGTAGTATACTGAAGGTCCTGAAAATGGTACAGGATCACCTCTAGGTAGAAGCAATGATGGAGAGGTGGGGTGTGTCCACCTGTGTAGGGTGGCGGGTGGGTGTGTACAATTAGGAGCATATTTCAATGCTTTCTTTTCACCTTGGTGCCTGCTGAAAAGACCTAACCGACTCTATGTCCGGTCTGCAGAAGCCATCGCCGCAGAGTCGACGAACGCCAGCCTGCAAGGCGGCAACAGCATCAGCTCCTTGTGCTCCATCTGCGGGGACCGCGCCACCGGGAAACATTACGGGGCTTCCAGCTGCGATGGCTGCAAAGGGTTCTTCCGAAGAAGCGTCCGCAAGAATCACGTCTATTCGTGCAGGTATTGAACACGGCGGGGCTTTGCCACTGTAAGCGCCTGGGGGCAGGAACCATCTCTTCCTGCATCTCTGTGCTGTGCCTGGTGCAATGTGGTCTCTGCCTCAGTTTGGGCCACAGGCAGGGAATAATATGAACAAAAATGCAGGTTGCACCTCTGTAAACCTGGACTCTCTCAGGATCAGAGACTCCTGGTGCGCTGCTGGGAGTGGGGGCAGGGGGGCTAGGAGCCCAGTGTCCTGCAGAGGGGGCAGGAGCATGGCGTGCAGCCCAGCTGGGCTGCTTGGGGGGTCAGGAAGTTGCCACACTGCCAGAGGGAGGCATGGGGAGGGATCCAAGAAGCCTGGCGTGCGGCTTAGGTGGGCTGAAGAGGGGGGAAGAAAACTCAGTGGGGGGGCAGGGCAGAGGCTGGGGCCGGCAGCAGGTTGGCCATAAATGACCTCCCCTGGTTTGGCAAAATCCCTCATCCAGGACCTGCCAGGTCTCAAGGGTGCCCAGCCAGGGAGGTCCAACCTGCATAATGAAATCTGGTTTTCTGAGCACAGGATTGGGAGCAGGGAATTCCTGAATTCTAGATCCCTCTCTGCATTTGATACCTTCTGTTCCCTGAAATAGTCCTGGGTGGTTTTTTCCCCTCACTTTCCCCACCGGTAAAGTGGGAGACAATTATATCCCCAGAGAACACGTGAGGACTGGTTAATTTGTGTTGAGCATTAAATATTATTATCGGGTTCTTACGGGTAGTTTTGACCCAATAATCTTAGGCAGTGCCACAGCAGTCGCGAGTCAACGTTCTGCAACCTGGTTTCTAAACAGGGTGAATATTAAATTTTCTTAGTGTTAATTAAAATTAACCCCCTAACCCAGTCACCTCCGAAGCCTGCCCCTTGTCTTGTTTTATTTTTTTTTAACACACAAAAGCTTGCATAGGGCCATACATCAATTATTTTACAGCCCCCCATGTGACAAAAATGGGGCAGCTATGATTCACCCACATTCTGGCAGGCAGGAGTATATGCAAGAGGATTATTTACCAGAAAGGGGTCATAAACTATACAGCAGTTATCTTAGTTGACCTTAGAAAGATGATGTTTACTTACAAGAAGGAACAACAGTATAGGGGATTATTCATAGAGAACTGGCGCTTGGGAAGTTTCATTCTGCTGCAGCGATATTCTTCAGGTAAGGGAGTCCCAGACCTGTAAAAACACTTGCCCCCCTGTTTTGTTGTAGGAGAACCTGCTTATAAGGCATTTGTCACTGCCCGATCTTCCAGCCTCAGAAGTCAGTGGGTTTGGTGGAGTGTACTGTCCCCCATCAATCATCATTAATCCTAGCAGGAAAATGGAAATCTTGTTGGATTTCTCAGAATCTGCTGCTCACGTCTTCCCAAGAGCCACATACCATGTTGCTGTATTATTTTATCCCTTTGGAATCTATGAATCACAGTGTGATACTTAGCATCATAGGGAAGAGCCTTTGACTCAAATCCAGTTCAATGACAAGCACCCTCCACGCATCCTGTGAACGGCTAGTTGGGCCATTCTGTCATTAGCTGAGCTGGGAGAAACATTGTTGCCACGTCCTCAGAGAGTTCTTGGGTTGTGAATCAGGCTCTGTGCCATTCTGTGAAATCTCCCCTGCTTTTACAAGGAATGTTTTCTGGCCAGACGGGACCAAGTGGTCCTGGGGCAAGATGTGTATGGTGGTGGCTGTGCACACCAAAAAGGGGCGGAGCCTTGGGCAGAAGGGGCGGGACCTCAGGCAGTCAGCTCACAGAGATGCCCAGACTGCGGCACGCCCCCCCACCACACTCTTATTGCTGCGTGGGGCCAATAGAGGCTGTCAGCTCCCGTCACCAAGATCATCTTCTAAAACAAACAAGCCAGGGCAAGGGACATGGTAAAAACCAGGCTCCAGCCTCCAGATCTTTTGTTTTTGCCAAAATCTTCAGCAGAAGAAAAACCTTCTGTATTACATCATCTAAAAACTGTGAACCAGAGTCATCTCAAAAGGGAAAAGGGAAATATTCAATTCCAAACATGTCAAAATCAAACAGCTCAGCCTCATCAGAAAGTTCAGCTCCACGTATTGTCAGGGTGAAATGTTAGAATCAGCACAATCCCACCAAACATTTCACTACCGATGCATCAGTATTTCCCAAATCCTGAAATTTTCTACCTGGTGCCCTCTTCACTCATGCCCAGTAGCTAGGACAGTTGCTAGGTTTCTGACAGACCTGGGTTCTAATCCCAGATCTATTAGCAACCTGAGGGGAAGCAGTTTGCCCAGGGGCACCAGGGGCACATCTCTAGTTACCGGAAGATCGACGCTCCGGAGGTCGATCTTCTGGTGTTTGATTTAGTACAGACCCGTAAATCAAATGCTGAGGGTAGCTTCTGCCAGCGTCCAGTACTCCTCCTTTTGAGAGGAATAAGGGAAGTTGACAGAGGCATTTGCTCCTGTTGGCCTGCCACAGTGTGGATGCACCATGGCTCAGTTTAAGGTAAGCCAACTCCAGTTACACATTTTTCGTAACTGAGGTTGCATAACTTTAGGTGACCTTCCTGGTCTAGTGTAGACCAGGCCTAGTAGGCCTGGGATTAGAACCCATGTCCATCAGAAACCTAGTTACTGTCCTCTTTCCCCTCCCACTCATTGTCCATTTATTTTGTCTATGCTACATCTTAAGTTAATGTAATTTATGTCATTCAAGGGCATAAAAAGTCCCATCCCCTCTTCCCCCCGCAAGCGACACAAATAACACCAGTGTGGACAGCACAAGGCTTTCCCCCTCCCCCAGAAGTTCCCCATAGGCACCCCTGGTGGTGGGAGAAGACTGTGCGTGCGCCCCCTTCTGTCCCCAGGCCAATCAGAGCTTGGCGGCAGGGGAGCATGCAAAGTCTCCTCCCATCTTGCCAGGAGCATGTGGCACTTGGAAGTGCTGTGTGCTTCCTGCTGGGGGCGGGGAAGAGGCAGGTCGGAGGAAACTTTGTGGGCTTCCCCCCACCCCCAGACCCTAATTGGCCTGGGGCGGGGGAGCACCAGGGCCTTCGCAGGCTGAATCAACTCGCTTGGTGGTCCAAATCCAGCCTACGGAGGCCCTTTTGCCCACCCCTGCCTTAGCTTGTACGCTCTCCAGGGCAGGGGCTATATTTCACTACCACCTAAAGCACAATGAGCTTCTGACCTTGCTACGGTAATACACCTACTAATAACGGACAGGGCTTTTCCTCAGTATTTGCCCTCCTTTCTTCAGGTTCAGCCGACAGTGCGTGATAGACAAGGACAAGAGAAACCAGTGCAGGTACTGCCGGCTGAAGAAGTGCTTCAGGGCCGGGATGAAGAAAGAAGGTAGGCGCTGTAAGGTTGTGTGTCCTCTTGCATTTCAAAGGGATGTGCTCTCTCTCTCTCTCACCCTCCCCCACAGCAGCAGATATCACAACTGTGACAGAGCAGAAACAGGCAGCTCCCCCCAATGAGACATTTATTGCTATCTCCCTACAGAAAGACCATTATTTATTTCAGCCGCTGGGAGTGCGGGGGCTTTTTTTTCCCCTTGAAGCAAAAAGACTGTTTAGCATTTATTTTTCTAAAGGAGTGTATAGAAATTGCTTTGCCTCTGTAGAGTTAATTCACTCTACGGTACATAATAATATGAACATGGTAGGATATCCTCCATCACATGCTACAGTGCGAGTGTAGGCTTGTCATCAAAGTAAGAACCGGTGTAGCAATGGGTGTTTGGATTCTATATCTAGCTGTACTAGATGGCTTTAGCAAGGAATTTCCCCCAAAAACTTCTATTTTCCATCCCACTTTTTGTCTTATTTATAGAGACTGCAGGTTCCCATGGGCAGACATTCTCTTACTCCTCTGTTTTGGACTGGAAATGCTAGACATTTCAAAAAATTGCACATCCTGAATTGGGTTAGAGAGACAGACTCTTGAAAACATTTGTGAACCAAAAATCTGGGGGGGGGGGGGAGGGGGGAGGAGGGAATCAGTTTGGGTGGATCAAAATGATAATTTTGAAATGCTTCATTTTGATTTCAACCATGTTTCCTTTAGGGTACGTCTAGACTACTGGGTTTTGTCAACGGAAGTTTTGTCGACAGATACTGTCGACAAAACTTCTGTCGACAAAGAGCGTCCAGACACATTGAGTTCTGTCGACAAAGCAAGCTGCTTTGTCGACAGAACCCCGTAGTCTAGACGCAACACTACAGGCAATAACACCTTCTGTCGACAGAACTCTGTCGACAGAAGGCGTTATGCCTCGTAAAATGAGGTTTACCAGCGTCGACAAAACTGCTGAGTTCTGTCGATGTTATGTCGACAGAACTCAGCGGTAGTGTAGACGCTGGTATAGTTTTGTTGACAAAAGTCCACTTTTGTCGACAAAACTCAGTAGTCTAGACACACCCTTAAAAAAAAAAAAAAAGCTTGTTCAGGTTACTTTACAAAAGGTCTAGAAGCAAAAAGCAATGTAGACTTAAAACAAAAGTCCTGGTTCAATATTAGTTTCAGTGCTGTTTGAGCTGTTTTGGTCCTAGCATATTGGAGGGGTAGGGCAGATGACACCATACAACTCACAGGGCAACACTTCATAAAACAATCACTTTATATACAACCTCTGTCCTCAGCAAAGAAACCTAGCCGACCCTAAGTGCTGCCTGGAGAGGGCTCTGGCAGTGATTTAAAGGGCCAGGAACCCCAGCCACCACTGTTTCCGTTGTTCCTCTCCTTCCAGCTCTCTATCAGCAGTCCTGAACTAAACACTCTGTTCCATCTTGGCTTTTCTGTGGCCCTCTGAGCACTTCTCTCAGCAGGGGAAAGAGTTCTGTGCAGCTCAAAAGCTTGTCTCTTTCCCCTCCTGAAGTTGTTTCTTGCCTCTCTAGTTCAACACTGCCACCTTGCCCCCTAGCTCAAGACTGTCCACATGGGATGTTTCAACATTTGCAAAACCATCTCAACCAAAATAGCCTTGGCTCTGGTGTGTCAACCAACCTGATGTTGCTTCATGAAGTGTTCTGCTTTCCATGAATCATATCTTCCGAGAAGTCGTTCTGTCAGAAGATTCCTGACCCTAATACACATAACAACATGTGCTTGCTTCAGAGCAGGGTGTTGATATTTGACTGACTCACAGAGCCCTGGGTGGATGCAAAATTTATATCGGCATCCACGTCTAAACAAATGATATGTGGATATCTGTATCCACGCCCGCAGATGTGGATAACCTCAGCTAGGAAGTGGATATCTGCACCTTTGCAGGGTTCTAGATAATAAATTTATATCTGCAAAGCGATCCGTGGACATAAAGTGAATAGCCGTGGAGTTGCAGGGCTCAGTGGATGAGCTGGTGGTCTATGCCGATGCCTCTATGAATGGGTTACTACTGGACTCAGGGGTGCTGCAGAAGCGTAAACTTGGTTATTTCATAGCAGTCCAGGGCTGCTCTGGTTTGTGTGCCACACCAACATGACGCGAGCGCTACGAAAGACAAGTAGGTCTTGATCATGCTCCCATTGAAATAGATGGTGAAACAGCTATTGGCTTTACTGGAACAAGTTGAAGGCCCTCGTTAGTATTTCTATCGTACTCGTTAGTATTGCGATCATACTTGGCATCTACTTGGAGGTGGACCATTTGACTCCAGCTTGTTCTATCAAATATCTGGTGCACTTAAATATATTATTTAATATATTATTTAAGTAGATATTGGGATAGAGAGTACGCTTATTGGGCTCGTCTACACTGGCCCCTTTTCCGGAAGGGGCATGTTAATTTCACCTATCGTAGTAGGGAAATCCGCGGGGGATTTAAATATCCCCCGCGGCATTTAAATAAAAATGTCCGCCGCTTTTTTCCGGCTTTTAAAAAAGCCGGAAAAGAGCGTCTACACTGGCCCCGATCCTCCGGAAAAAGCGCCCTTTTCCAGAGGCTCTTATTCCTACTTTGAAGTTGCAACCCCACCCAGTTTGGTATCATCTGCAAACTTAATGGCTACGTCTACACTGGCCCCTTTTCTGGAAGGGGCATGTTAATTTCACCTATCGTAGTAGGGAAATCCGCGGGGGATTTAAATATCCCCCGCGGCATTTAAATAAAAATGTCCGCCGCTTTTTTCCGGCTTTTAAAAAAGCCGGAAAAGAGCGTCTACACTGGCCCCGATCCTCCGGAAAAAGCGCCCTTTTCCGGAGGCTCTTATTCCTACTTCAAAAGCCGGAAAAAAGCGGCGGACATTTTTATTTAAATGCCGCGGGGGATATTTAAATCCCCCGCGGATTTCCCTACTACGATAGGTGAAATTAACATGCCCCTTCCGGAAAAGGGGCCAGTGTAGACGTAGCCATTAAGTTTGCAGATGATACCAAACTGGGTGGGGTTGCAACTTCTTTGGAGGATAGGGACATAATTCAAAATGACCTTAGCAAGTTAGAGAAATGGTCAGAGGTAAACAGGATGAAGTTTAATAAAGAGAAATGCAAAGTGCTCCACTTAGGAAGGATCAATCAGTTCCATACATACAAGATGGGAAGCGACTGCCTAAGAAGGAGCATGGCGGAAAGGGATCTAGGGGTCATAGTGGACCACAAGTTGAATATGAGTCAACAGTGTGATGCTGTTGCAAAAAAAGCAAATATGATTCTAGGTTGTATCAACAGGTGTGTTGTAAGCAAAACTCGTGAAATCATTCTGCCGCTCTACTCTGCACTAGTTAGGCCTCAGCTGGAGTACTGTGTCCAGTTCTGGGCACCACATTTCAAGAAAGATGTGGAGAAATTGGAAAGGGTACAGAGAAGAGCGACAAGAATGATTAAAGGTCTAGAGAACACAACCTATGAAGCCAGGCTTCATGAACTGGGCTTGTTTAGTTTGGAAAAAAGAAGATTAAGGGGGGACATGATAGCGGTTTTCAAATATCTAAAAGGGTGTCACAAGGAGGAAGGAGAAAATTTGTTCCTCTTGGTTTCTGAGGACAGGACAAGGAGTAATGGGCTTAAAGTGCAGCAAGGGAAGTTTAGATTGGACATTAGGAAAAAATTCCTAACTGTCAGGGTGGTCAAATATTGGAATAAATTGCCAAGGGAGGTGGTGGAATCTCCCTCTCTGGAGATATTTAAGAACAGGTTAGATAGACATCTGTCAGGGATGGTGTAGACGGAGCTTGGTCCTGCCTTGAGGGCGGGGGGCTGGACTCGATGACCTCTCGAGGTCCCTTCCAGTCCTATAATTCTATGATTCTATGATTCAACACTGGCTCTCAAGGGAAGAGATAACTGGAGCATTATGATCAGGCCTGCCAACAGGAATTCCACATCCCAGGTCAACACATCAATGGGCCCGATCCTCCTTGTAGGGAGCCATAACCCACCCCCCAACCCAGAGAAATGCCAAGCATCTCCCCTCAATCAGAGACCCCATGGTCAGTTGTTGCCCCATCCCCCACCTGCCTGGAGGTCACCCTCCTTCCCCTCTCTGCCCCCTCCAGCCCAGCTTTGCCCCTCCAGCAGTCGTGTGCCCCTGCCCTCAGCTTCTTTCTCCCATCCATCCATGCCTATGTCCTGGGCATCCTTCCGCTTTTCTGCCTTCCCAGCCCTCGCTCCCTGCAGTCCCCCCAAGCTTGGCTCCCTCCTTCTCTTCCCAGCCTCGCTCTTCCTTCTCTGCTCACCCTGCTCCCTCCTCTTGCCCCTAATACTCCATGGCCCTGATGGGGGTTCAAAGCAACAAGGAGCTCCCGCCCTCCCCGCCCCCTGCTGTGCTGCCACCACCCTCACTCTGCTGATGTGAGCGTGGCTTGAAGCTCCCTCAGCCCCCCACATGCTGCCATTGCCATTCTGTTGATCTGAACAGGGGGCTTAAAGTGGCAGAGAGCTCCGGGCCCCCCTCCTGCCCTGCTGCTCTGCCGATCTGAGCTCCGCGGCTCCCTGCAGCTGCGTTTTGGTTCTGTGTTTGTAGAGTGCCTAGCACTGTGGGGGTCGGGCCTTTGAGCAGGGATCCCAGAGGTTGCCATGATAGAAATAATATGAAACAGCAATACCGGGCTAAAATGTCACTCACTTCTTGCCTGTCGTTCTAGCTTCTTGCATGGTGAACTACATGCAAGAAGCTAGATGCAAACATGCAGCCTTTTACTTCCATTTTCTCTCTCAGGATGGCAGGGAGGGGGTTAAAGTTGTCTAAAAAACTGATAGACGCTCAGAAAATGGTAGAGGGATAGCTATAACCCAGTGGTGTCCAGCCAGGGTTTTGCATGTGGCCCATGAGACATTTTGTTTACTGTTGTCCACATGCAGGGTTGCCGGATTCTACTGGTTTCTGTTCACATCGTTTTTTTCCTACCCGTGTTACTAAAGTGCCACGCACACAAAGCAAGGCCACGTGAAGTGAGGTGTAGGCTGAGTGCACACACTATTGGCTGTCAGAGTCGTGTGCTCCCTCTGCATCCAATCAAAGCACCGCTATAGTTCAGTTGGCTCCCTCTACAAATTCTAGGTACGCAAGCGCAGTTAGCAAAACTGCCCTATCCCGAGAGATCATCTTTGTTCCAACAAGCTTGTGGCCCATAGAGATGAAAGAGGGCCACGCAAGGGGCCCATTCACTAGCCTGGACTACTCATTGCTGCTCTTACCCCTTCTGTCAGGAACTGGAAAACGGGCAATACTCCCTGAATGCCTCTGTGTGCCAGCTATTCCTGACTACTAGAACAGTCCGTTGGTACCAGCTGGAGCTTGGTGTATGTTAAATCATCCCTGCTGCTGCTCTAACTTAGGCTGGAGTCCAAACAAACTCCAAGGAATCAAGGAAACTGAGGACTTGTCTTCAGTTACCGGGAGATCAACGCTACAGAGATCAATCTACTGGGGTTTGATTTAGTGGGTCTAGTAAGGACCCACTCAATCAGGGGTGCCCAAACTTTTTTCAAAGAGGGCCAGATTTGATGAAGTAAACATGTGTGAGGGCCGACCATTTTGCCTGACATTCTTTGAACCATTAAAATTAAATGCAAATTAACTATTTTATGCAAAGTTTATTGCAAACGGCATACTTTTCATTTCGTCACATGGATGACAAATCTAAACAGGTGTTAAATCACTCTGCCTTTCATATCTGAAGGCCAGATGAAAAAAAAATCCAGGAAGCTGAAATATATGTCAGGAACATTGTAAAGTACATTACATATTATTGGTAATAAAGGTTGTCTGTCAACTTTTAAGTTCAAAAAATATGAACAGGAACATAACACCAAGTATATATGTTGTGTCCAAATATATTTATAACTGATTTAGATCAACTGACATTAACTGAGATTTTACAATGTATTCATCTCAATACATATGGATTCGTTGGGGGCCATAAAAGATAGATATTGCCAAATTACCTGTGGGGCCGTATTAAACCGGAACACCAGCCGCAATTGGCCCGCGGGACGGACTTTGGACATGCCTGCACTAAATCAACCACCGATGATACCCCATCAACCCCCCTACTCCACTGGGTCTTGTGGAGTAAGGGAAGTCGATGGGAGAGTTTCTCCCCTTGACCTCCAGCAGTGGGGATGCCACAGAAATTCAGCCTAAGGTATGTTGACTCCAGCAATGCTATTCACATTGCTGGAGTTGAGTATCTAGGTTGACTTTCTCCCCTGGTATAGACCTGGCCTGAGAAATGACGTAAAACCATCTTTGCCCCATCCTTAAGCCTCTGGCCCTGTACAGAGCATAGTTTAACCAAAACTGACAATTAGGACAAACTTTTTGATTGATTCCACTTTTAGGTTGACTGGGTTCTTTGCCCACCCACAGACTGAACACATGAAATCTTAGGCTGTTTGTTTGGCAGCTGAAGGAAAATATGTTCTTTATCAGATATCTTAAGGGCGAATAACATATGCCAATACTTCAATAGAGCCAGGACTTTACCCACTGAGATCAAATCTCTTACCAGACTTTTGACTCTGACTTACCTGGACAAAATGGCATGCTAAAATTTGGCATAGGAATTGTTTTTGATAGGAAGCTGCAGGAATGCTAAAAGGTTTTAGAGAAGGGTGTAATGTTTGAAAAAAAGATTTCTGCAATAAAAACTAACTTAAATATTAGCATTTGGAGGCTGGAGTGGTTACAAACTTTGGCATGTTTCATGGCCTGGAAATATTAAATTAAGTTGATCAATACCATTGCTTGCTTTTTAATTGCATTGTGAAAAATACATTTTACAACAACACCTGTAAAACTTTGCCTCACTCATTTAATATTGACAGTAGCTTGGTGATATCTCTGAGTTCCACACTGTCAAATTCTCTAAAGTTAAACTGATGCTTACATGGCTAATTTTATTATTTTTCTTGGCAAACCAGTAGGAAATATTTTAATGCACTTATAGCAGTTTCTTGACTGACTACACACATCCTGAGTGAAAAAAAGTGCACAACTGTGTGCACAAAAATTAGACTTCAATTCTACACACTGAATAATTCTAGGTGATGTTACATTTTATGAAAGCCTGAAGAAATCTTGTGCTTGCTAGATAGTTATGAAGAGACTGGAAGAAACATTTGTGCTTTGCCCTCTGGTCATTCACTGTATCATCATAACACCCAGAATTGTGTCTGAGTGTGATTTGGCATGTTGTTCATGACTATATTTTAGCAAGCTTCCCTGTAATAACAACCAGGCTTTCCAGGATGTGGCAATATCAATCACTGTCTTTTTATGGTACATTCAAAAGATGTCAGATACTTATTACTCAGACTCAGAACGTGCCTTGGAAGTTGCATAATGTGGCAGTATCCTCACTACAGAATATGATCCCGACTGCCCCGGCACAAAGTGACCGTCTGTGAAATATGTTCAGGAGCAATCCAGGGAACTTTGTGTTTCTAAAATGTTTTCTCCCTGACAAAATGCACCAAGAACTTGGAATATTGAACCTGGGGTACAATAGAGCTGCCTGGGAACTGGCTTTTCAATACTGCAAGGCTGTGACTAAACTGGCCAGTTTTTCCGGAAAATCAGCCGCTTTTCCAGAAAAACTTGCCAGTTGTCTACACTGGCCGCTTGAATTTCCTCAAAAGCACTGACTTCCTACTGTAACAAATCAATGCTTCTTGCGGAAATACTATTCTGCTCCCATTCAGGCAAAAGTCACTTTTGCGCAAAAGGGCCAGTGTAGACAGCTCAGATTTGTTTTCCGCAAAAAAGCCCCGATCGCGAAAATGGTGATTAGGGCTTTTTTGAGGAAAAGCACGTCTAGATTGTCACGGACGCTTTTCCACAAAAAGTGCTTTTGCGGAAAAGCGTCCGTGCCAATTTAGACGCTCTGTTCCGAAAATGCTTTTAAAGAAAACTTTTCCGTTAAAAGCATTTCCGGAAAATCATGCCAATCTAGACGCAGCCCAAATGTTTTTGAGAATTTAGATATTTTTCCCTGTCTAAAATCAGGCAGAAAAGTAAAAAAATGTTGGTTTAGGTCAATTGAAATGTTTCATTTCCCTGCTTTCAAAATGTTTGTTTGTTTGTAAAATGTAATAAGTGCTTGATTTTAATTTTCTTTACATTTGTTATGGCCTAATTCGGTTACATTTTTAAGTGAAAAGTCCTTTCAAACCTCAAAAATTGGAATTTGACATTTCAAAAATGTCAACATGAAATATTCTGAAGCTTTCAAAACTAAATTTCTTGACATTTTTGCAAAGTGGGAACTTCATTGAATCCAGTCCTGTTTCCCAAGCAGATTTTGTTTTGACAAATTCACATGTTGGGATCTGGGAAACCAGGATGTTGTTATCCAAACTGGCTTTGGCTAGGACCTTACACTATCTGTTTTTTGTGGAAAGTGTCATTGGATTTCTGATGCCCATCTGATCATGACCTTGGGTTTACATCTCATCTGAAAAACACCCAAAACGAATTGTAAATGCAAATCAAAAGAACTTGGTTTAAGGAATTAGTAAATAGTAAACATCTAATTAACTTCAAACAGAGCAAAGTTAGGCCAAAGTTGGGCACTTCTGAAAATCCTACCGTAGATTCTCTGATAACACTATTTTAAAAATCTGTATAGTATTAAATACATTTTAATAACACACTTTAAGGACTATAAAGGAAGCAACAGCTGAAATTGTGGGACAAAGGCACCAGACTATAACCATTTCTCCTTACCACTAACTGTCCTTCCATTGTTGCCTAAAATTTCACTTACGTAAAGGGCATTTCCTCCTGAAGGCAAGAGTCTACTTCTCATGTTAATTTTGATTCCTGTGCATTGGAGGCTGTGAACGTGTTACTGAGCAGTTTGGGAGATTTACAAGTTTCATGTTGTTCGAGGAACTAGTGTGGGAGGATAGACTGTGACTAGACTTTCTCAGGTGGCTGGTTGTACTGCAGCCTGAAAACGTCTACTCAGATTCTGCTAGTTCCTACCAATTCTACCAATGAGCAGAGAGAAGACTGGGGAATGCTTAAAGGTTCAGGACACTAGCAGCATGTGGAGAATTGCTCTTAGGTTGCTGACAGGAGGTATTCTTAGATCACTGGTGGGTTTGGCCCTGGAGCATGGGATGTGATTAGGTGTTGAGAGCAAATGAATACACCCGATTGTATTTTTCACATTCATTTTCATTCCTGATTCAATAGCTTGGGGTAGGCAAAGTTTTGATTCCTGCTTTCTTTCACAACGTAGCCATGTCATTTTTCTCCCATTGTATACTTGGCCTTATGCAGAAGAAGTGTGTCTAATTGCTTAGGAACGAGGACCCCGGGGGCTGTTTCTAGCTCTGGCACTGACTTGATGTGCAGCCTCACATCAATTATATAGACTGGGATTTTCAAAGGAGCCTGAGGACATGTCTACATGATGGGCATTACAGCAACACCATAGAAGAGACGCTTCCTGCCTGGATAGATGGGGGGTTTCTGTCACTATAGGACCTCCACCTCATCAAGTGACAGTAGCCAAATCAATGGAAGAATTGTTCCATTGATCTTTCCATGTCTGTGTAACCCACACACCTTCTGGGCGTGATTCATTGTCCCATGGAGTGGCACCGAGACCACTTCCAGAGAGAAAGAATGAGTCTGCTCTACAGCCTTAGCTGAGAGCCAGCTGGCTTTTAACTCAAGTGGTAGACACACATTCACGAAGCCTAAGAGTTCCCAGGTTCAATTGTGATGGAGCTAGGTCAATTTAAATTCTACTGGCGAGCACAGCTAAGAAAGTAAGTGCCCATATCTTGCCGAGTACCAACTTTGAAAATCCCAACTTTAAAAACGTTGTGGGACTCAGTTTGCCAATCAGTGAATAGAGTTTATATTTGAGCCCCAATGCCTCTTTGAGGTAAAGTATTCATGTTTGTAAATGTCCTTGGTTTTGTCTGATAAAGGGCAGATGCAGAAGTAGAAAGGATTACAATATTGTTCACTTCCATTTTCTTTCACTAGACAGGTACCCAGGGCTTTTTTGATGAATGGTTCAAAGCATTCATAACATGGATCTTCACTGTCATTTTCACAGCTTTTTTGCCTTCTTTTTGAAGCTGCGGGCTCAGATTCTATGGCCATAATTTGGCTTCCACAAGTTCTTGCAGACACCGATGAATGCATTTTTAATGCCAACAGGAGGAACTGAGCCTGGGATCTCAGTGCATGAGCCTCTACCACTTGAGCTAAAAGCTCTCAGCTCAAGCTGTAGCGCAAACTCATTCTCTCTCTGTAAGTGATCGAAGTGTCACTACATAGGACAGTGCACCACACTCAGCAGGTGTGTGGGTTACACACACGTCTTTTCTAGCACGTTGTACTCACAATGCAGGCAGTTACATGGACATGTGCTGTCATGTGCCCGTGCAGTTTTATGGCAGGGGAAAAAAATCAGACCTACAACGGAGTTTGGGTTCAGGCCTTTTAAAAAAAAAAAAATCAGACTCCGGGCAACAGAAAGGGTCAATTTGTCTTTGAGGCTCAGAAGATTGTGAAAGCTCTGCTCACCAGATGTCACCAGATCGCCTTGCCAGATAAATTATTGTGTAACACATACATTGCCAGTCATTTCTTTTTCTCCACGTGTATACACTCTTTCTCTGTGCCTCCAATTGGCTTATTGAAATCATTCCAAAACTGGCAAAGCTAAACGAGGACATTGACTGTTGTGGAACAAATAACTTAGAAGAGAGCGTCTTAAAAAGGAGTTTTTGCGTAAACAACTAGAAAAATATATGAGCTTGCTGCTGCTGAGGTTGAATCAACGTTGACACTTTTATTGATTGGATTTCAGGTTGGAGCAGGCGTGACTCATGTGTTTTGTTCCCAGCTCGAGCCTGTGTGGCAATGGAACAGGGACAGCCAGGTTTGGGAAATAAGAGCTGGTTGTTGCATTTCCACTAATTGAATGACAAACACAGATCTATTTATTCAGTAGCCCAGCTCATGCCATGCATTGCAATCTACTTGGATTCTCATTGGCCAGCATTGTCAAAGTGTTTCTGAGGGAAGAACGGCCCATGCCGGCTCTAACAATTAAGCTCTCCAGCTCTCTCTTCCGGGTCAGGTACAGAACATCTTTATTTTGGTTCATGCTTTCCATACTCAGGGGAGCTCGAACATGCCAGGGCATGTTAGACATAGTGCTAACGAATCCCTTGTTAGTCTCCTCAGGGACATAGTCTTCAGGAATAATTAGTAATTCCCTCCCTCCTTGTTACTGAAAAGTTCTGGGCCTACCTTTCCTTTCATCACTTGGCCACTGCTGCCATTACGATGGTGGATTTTCTTTCTGCTGTGCCTGTAGCGGTGATTTCCATGCTAGGTAATAGTGTGCACCCGTAGGCTGTGCCTAGACTGGCCAATTTCAAAATAACTCATTTTTCTGAATTGCCCTTTAACCCTCCTGGAATGAGGGTTACCGGGATATTAGAATAAGCCACCCATTACTGCAAAATCTATTTCGAAACAACAGGTTGCCTCAATAGAAGCACAATAGCTACTTCAGGATACTTCTAGTATCCCAAAGTAGCTCTGCAGTGTAGACATACCCCCAGAAAGAACATCCAATTTCAGGTTTGGCCCATACTTGAAACGTGGCTTGAGCAACTATTCAAGGACCAAGTAAATTTGTGGTCTTAGAGTGCCTTACGGCAAGGCTAACAGTTAACAAAATTCTCCTAGAGACAGTAGACCACAGATGATTGTGGGATACTGGATCGGATTTGACCCTTATAATAAGTTTGTCCATTCCAATGCAAATTCCAAGCATGATGGTTGGGTTGCTTGGGCCATCCATTTTTGGGGAGTATCAACCTTTCTGATATCACAGACTATGCAGCATTTCAGATTGACCTGTTCTCTATTTCTGCAAGCATAATAAATCTTGCAATACAGTTAATCACATAGCAATAGTTTGATTTCATAGTATGTAAAATATTAACTACTTTAGCTGTGTAATGCTACGGCTGCTTAGGTACTTTTAGTGATAACACCAAAATTACCTTGAGAAAGTCATTCAGTACCATCCACTTACAATACAAGAGACACCTTATCAGGGCACGAGGGAAGTACTGAAATATGTGCCATAAAAGCTATATTAGAAACTTGTGTGAGATAAAGAACAATTCAATTCTTTTAAAGGGATTGGATCATCATGGGATTATTAATGACTTTATTTTGCTTTATGAGACCCTTATAAAATGGAGGGGTGGGGTTTGGTAACACAGCCTATTCCTCGACTTGTGAAACCCGTACTCACGTGAAACAGCCCATTCAACATAACTGACTCACCCAGGCAGCTCTGAGTTCCAGGATCAAGACCCAGGTTTGATTTCTGCACAAAATTCCTTACCTATTGTGTAAAACTCAGCAAGGTTTGAGTCTAGCTGATTTCGTGACTGGCTTTCCAAGGCTGTGGATGGCAAATTTCCCCCTATGCACGCTGCAATTAGTCATGACCTTTCCTGCTACACCTGTGAAAGGGAAATAACATGTAGTATATAACCTAAGTGTAGGGCTCTAACAGCTACAATAAAATTAGAACTATGGTACCAGCTTCCCTGGGTGGTAAACTAAGGGAACAATCCTGCAAACACTGCCATTCAAGCCATTCTATTGAAAGATCAAGCCTTAAACACTGCTCACTCTGCTAACTTGCAGGTAACAAGAGCAGGGTAGATTTTACTGACTACTTAGATTGCAAGCTCTCTGGGGTGGGGGCTATCCTGAGGCTCCGTTTGCACAGCACCTAGCAGAAAGCCAGTCTGCTCCATTGCTAAAGGTCCTAGGTGCCGCCACCAGTCATGCTTTGAAGCATCTGATCTTCTCAGATCTGCCTTCAGATAAGAACAGCCCAGGGCGGTGCAGAAAGGGCTCCAAGCTTCCGTGGTGGAATAGAGTTGCTTTTTAAGGGGCAAAGATGGCCCAGCAGTTGGGCATTGGCATAGGATGTGGGAGACTTGGGATCATTCCTCGGCTCTCCCATGGGTGTCCTGTGTGAGCATGGGGCATGCAACTCTCTCATCTGTAAGATGGGGATAATAATGTCTCCTGCCTTTCCCATGCAGCTGTGAGGATAAAGATGGCAAAGAGCGCTGATAAAAAGCTCTATAGATTGACCTTTTGTAAACCAGGACTCTCTGGTCTAGCAACATCTGTGGTCCAGAAGGGGCATGGAGCAACATCTGTGGTCCAGAAGGGGCATGGAGCAACATCTGTGGTCCAGAAGGACCATGGATGTTCCAGGACCAGAGAGTCCTAGTGGAGGCTGGAATCTGGATCCTCTGCAGCTGGGCTGCCTGGCAGGACTGTAGACTAGCGCACAGCAGCAGGGCTGCTTGGTGGGGCCAGGAGCCCAGTGCGCTGGTAGCTGGGCTGCCCAGCTAAGCAGGGCGGGGGAGGGGAGAGGGGAAACTGGTAGTGGGGGGAGCCATCTGGGAAGCCGGTGGCTGGTCCAGGACTGCAGGGGATGGTAGCATTAAGGCCAGAAATCACCTCCCTTGGTCCAGCAAAATCCCACATCCGGGACTGGTCCGGTCCTGAGGGTGCCAGACCAGGGAGGTCCAATCTGTATCAAAGAAACTGGCATTACTACTTTTTAAAGGTCAGGTGCTGTCCATGTTACTGTGGGGCCCAGGTCTGAGAAGGGAGGTGTACGCATCGTACCTCAGCATTACACAATAGTCCTGTGCCTCTTATGTGCAAATCATGCAGTGAATTATATTGCCCCCTCCCCTCTGACGAGGAGTACCCCACACCTCAGACACGGTAGTGTCACCCATTGGAATCCATAGCGAGCTGCATGGTGCCAAACCCAAATTCTCTAGAGCCAAATACTGTCTATCTGAAGAGAGAAGAGAACAGTAGATTTGTATCTTGCCACTGGTTGGGCCTTTTCACCTTGTTAGCTCTTAATACAGCTGGGTCAGGAGGGTAGGCCAGTGGTTCTATCTACAGCCTTCCCTAGTATCCAGTCTTCTCTTGGCCATGACAAATGATGCAGGACATGGCTTAAATTCTCCCCAGGTATCTCCTGAACCCTTGGGATTTTAGCCCTGCTAGGTGCACCAGGGCTCATAGCCTTAGTTCCATGGGACATGTCAAGGTGCCTGCGTGTTTGAAAATATTTACCAGGGCTCAGGCTGGTTCCAGCTGAATTTAAGGCCTGTGTCTAAGCCTTCGAGACGTACCCAAGCTTTTACTTGTCAGTCAGAAGATGGTGAGAGCTGGAACCTCCGTTCTCATGACACGGCAGGAAAATGACAGTTAACGGCAGTCAGTTCTGCTCTCTTCCACATCCAGAAGGGTTTGGAAGCAGCTACTGTTTCTTTTCATAGTCTGATATTTTCCTTACAATGAATTTACGGTCAGTGAAATGTGCTCTGGAGACTGAAGGCTTCTCTACAGCCCTGGCACATCATGGGCAGCCGGATACTTTAGGCCTGAAATGGACCTTGCCACCTCCAAGGATGCCGAGTCTCCAGGGTTATTCAGCTTTTGGTCACTTCATTGAGTTCCTTGGCAAGGGCTCCAATTTTTCATCTGCCTAAAAAGAAGAAACCCTTCCCCCGACATTCATTTCTCTCAGGATGCTCAACAGTCATCGGAGGGTAATAATGTTTGGTTGCTATGGCCCAGACCATCAAAGGGGCCAATGAGAGGTAGGCCCCTAAATAGATTTGAAAGGTGTTGTAGTTCAGTCCTACCCTCCCAGCCAGATAGCATTTTAGTTACAGTTAACTGTTCCAACACCATCTGGTGCTTCAAGGCCACGAGGGGTTTTGAAGCAAAATCATTGGAAACATTAAAAAAAATAAAAAACAAACAAAAAAAGCAAATAAAATAAATAGAAGAGTACAAGTCTCCCCCCAGTCTGAAGAAACATCTTCCTGTCTTCTGCCTTTTTATTCATGTGCTTATCCTTAGAATACTGGTCTCTGTCATGGTGATGGTTAAATGGATGATTAGGAGGCCATGTCTGCATACAATATTATTACAGGCAGTCCCCGGGTTACATGGATCCGACTTACATCGGATCCCTACTTACAAACGGGGTGAGGCAACCCCGCACTAGCTGCTTCCCCCCAGCAGACCAGGGAGACGCAAAGCTAGCACTCCCCCCCCCCCCAGCAGACCAGAGAGACACGGAGCGGCTTTTCTCAGCAGACACCTCAGCTTGAGAATAAATGACTGAGGGAAGTGAGGTGTGGGAGAATATAACTGAGCTCTGGAGAAATGTTTGGCTAGAGTTTCCCCTACAATATGTACGAGTTCCGACTTACATACAAATTCAACTTAAGAACAAACCTACAGTCCTTATCTTGTACGTAACCCGGGGACTGCCTGTACAGGTTAAATCTCTAATCTGTGGTTCGGCAATACCTGCAGTCCAACATGATTTTAGCTAGCATGTCCATTTATCATGTGTATGGCCAAGTTTCCCCACAGTCCCATAAAGTTTGTTTACAGCCACCAGCCCTGGCTCTCAGTGTTCTGTGCTGTTATTTAGCTCTAATTTATCCCTATATGTCTTCTAAGAGCCCAGTAAGCAGTGGGAGTGTTGGCAATGCTGCTAGAGAGTATTGACCTCCCATGGTTCGGCAAATTCTTGGCTCAGCATCAGTTAGGTCCCGAGGGCGCTGGACGAGAGAGGTTCAACCTGTATTTAATATGTGCATTGCACTAGCCTCTGGGAGTTCTAAGACGATCCGTATTGTGCTAGCCACAGTAAATACATATGATAAAAAGAGCCTGTCCCAAAATATTTACATGTAGCTATATACGATTTCAACTTGCCACATCCGAGGGTGTTAGCGTATTATAATAAGAACTGCAGCAGAACCCTTGCTACCTAGAGTCAAATCCAGTCTGCCCATCTGAGTCACCCCTGTATGTAACCAAAAGGAATTTTGATTTTAAACATGTACGTAGGCGGAGGTAGAGATATACTGTACTATTGTTACATGCTAAATCCTGCTGCTTGTTGGGCTTTAATAAGCCATGGATTGACGGTCTGAACTGGACTTAGCAGTGTCCTGACAGTTCATACCTTTTAGCAGAGGCGGTGATCTGGATCCTTTCTTGAATATGATTATTGTGCCGATCAATTGATGTTGCATCAGATCCACAGTGTGTGAACAGAGTTCAGCAGGATAAGCTGATGCCAGAATTAAAGGTGGCTGTAATTCTCAGCAAAGCCACTTGTTGCTCTGTTATCACTTTACCTGCTTTCTGTGCTCACAGCAGACCTTTGTCATAGTTTCAGTTTGCAAAGAAGGGGGAGAATTTTTTTTTTTTTTTACTTGCTGGGTTTTTATTCACTAGTCAAACTCCATACAATTGGAGCACTGTATTTTGCAGAGTATCTTGCAAAGAAATTGCACCCAGAGGTGCTTGACAAAGCTACAGGGTCAAGAGTTGCTAAATCTAGTTGAGCAGTGGGAAAAAGAATGCATTTGCAAATCATTTATTTCAATGATGCTTCCCCTGGTTGGGCAAACGATCTCAAATTATCCTTTGGAATCAACTTTGAAAACAAGAATAGCAATTTGCAAACTGGATCTAGGGCTGGCCGAAAGAATTTTATTACATGAAAGATGCTGGGGTTCTAGAATTTGGTTTCCTTCCTCACTGGAACAAAACAGAGCCCTTTTGAGATTTTTCTTGAAAAAACCATAATACCCCCACAATTGCCAAGTCACATGGCAAAGGGGAGCCCTAAATCCAAGTTTCTCATCTGCAAGGACTTGAACTGGGGTCTTCTATATCCCCCAAACGAATCCTAACCATTGGGTGACAGCATCAAGGTCACTTAAGCTTTCCCATTGGAGCGATTTCTCTTTGTATAAATAATTACATATCCACTAGGCCAGAGCAAAGGACACGGACTCTAGGCCAGTGGTGAGTTAGAGCACTCACCTGGGATGACAAAATGTCAACCCCGCATGCACACACTTGGCTTTCTCTGTGCGCTGAGCATGGCTCTTGGATCCACAGACAAGATTCATCTGTGGTGTTTGGCTGCTGTCACTGTAGTCAAGTGCTCTCCTCAGAGAATTTGATGCTTGGTTACTGCTAAACAGTGGGGACTCAAAGCTGCAAGACCTTGCTAGTGGGGAATCGAACCTGGGACCCCTGGAGCTTAGTGCAAGAGCCTCTACTGCAGGAGCTAAAAGTCAGCTGACTCTCAGCTAAGGCTGTAGAGAAGACTCATTTTCTCTGTGCCACCAGATGAGACAATGCGCCACACCCAGAAGGTGCGTGGGCTACACTAGCAGACAGGGGCAGCCTGTGCGTATAGGCCAACTCGGCCGTCCTTTAGGGTGCCGCGTTAAAGGGGGTGCCCGATGATGACGTCACGCCATTGAGGGCTGTGGAGGCAGGGGCGCCGCTCGCGCATTCCACCTGGGGCATTCCTGCTAGCAGACAACTCTATGAACCAGAGAATCCCATGCCAGGACGTGGGATTTTCTTTCTGCTTTCGATTGTAAAGCCGGGTATCATTCCTTTCATTTTCTTTTGCAGCAGACTGAGCGGTAGAGCCCGAACTGAACGGTCAGTGCAATTTTAGCCAGCAGCGGAAAGCAGGCTTGTTTGAATATCCAGAAAGAGGGTGAGAGAGTTTTTCAGTTGAGAAACTTTCTCAGGGGTCTGAACAAATTCCTGGAGCGTCTGAGGATGTGGGACCTGGGAATTCTTTTCCCTAGTGGGCAGGAGGAAGAATGTTTCCAAAGGGGAGTTCTGGTGGTGTTATTAATGGGACACTTTGAAATGGTTTTGCAACAATCACGTGTGTCCTTCAAACAACATTTTGAAGCTCGTCTTTATGGATTTCCTTAGCGGGGCGCCAGCATCCTTTTTGGGGTAGGTTGTCCACTGATTAGGAGGGATCTCTTCTAATGACTGATTAGCATCAGGAACAAGTCTGCTGTCCAGGGTTACTTTAGCGGAGTGATTGTTGCTTTTCCGCAGACCCAGCCCCCATCACTGGGAAATCCCAGAGACCCAGCACCAGTACCAGGAAATGCAGTACAGTTGCTGCTGTGCTCTCCTGATACAGATGCACAGTTTCTGGCTTTTCCAGTTCACATGTGCAATGAGCAGGCCCACCGATGGGGGGAGGAGCAAAGGGGGCAGATGCCTCGGGGCCCAGTGGTTCAAAGGGGCTCCTGGCCATCACTGCTGTTGCTACTGGGCCCTTTAAATTGCTGCTGGAGCACTGTGCCATGTGCTTGCACATGGTGGGGAGGGAGGGACCACACTCCAGGTGGTACAGATGGTGGGTTGGCAGGCTGACTGCCTCCAGCCTCTCACCTTCTGGGAGCATGACGCCGCACTCCCCCAGCATACACACACACAGACACCTTGCTGCTGTTGTTGCCTCTGCAACTAGAGGTACATGGCCAAGGTCAAGGGCGCTATTTCGAGAGAGTGAGGAGCAGCAGTCGGGCACTCCAGCATGTGGGGAGTTTTTTATCCCATTCCCCGGATTAACAGGGAGTGAGGGCAAAAGTCCTTGTATTCTGTGCATGCCTCTTACACCTGACATGCACAGAATGCAAGTACTCCCCCCCCCCCACATACACACCCTCCTGAAATGGTGCCCTGGGCCTCCTACTCTTTAAGGACCACCACAGATCTCCCTGCTTTTTGCTTCAAGTGCAAGGCACCTGTTTTTGTCCCTTGCCTTCTCTACCAAAACACACAATACCATGTATTACAACAACAACGAAACAGCTACCAAAACAAGACACTCCACTTCACGCACGTTGCAGAGAGGTAGTCACATGTCTTAATGCGTGGCAGGAAGGAGCCCAGATGTTTTAGGGAAAGAGTGTAGATGACAGTGTGCGTAGAACAGAACAGAACCAAGAGTAACACCACACAACATTTCTCTCACTGGTGTGTGGGGGGTAATAGGGTGATGCCACAGAGACACGTGACCACATCACACAACCCCCAAACAGCTTCCTATTCAATTCAGGGTCCCATTCACAATTCTCTTCGCAGAGGGTCAAACTTTCTATGATGTTGCTGCATCCCATCGGATGGATGTAAATCCTGACCCTACAGACCACTGAAGTCAATGAAAAAATTCCCATTGACTTTCCAGGGATTGGATGAGTCTTTCTCTCTCTCTGCACCGTTGCCAGCTTGCTCTTGCTCTGCTCTGCTAACCCACCATAGTCTCATCACTCTTACATCAAAAGCACCTTCTTCTACAGCTGTTGGCATCTGCTTGCCTGCATTTCTCCATGTCGCTGACTCTCAGCCTCACCTTTTCTCCTTGGCTCTGATTTCCTGCCTGCTTCCGCTCCAGTTCGAGAGACACAAGGTGAGTTAGGTCATATCCTCTCTCGGACCAGCTTCTGCTGGTGAAAGAGACAAACAGCTGACTTTGTGAAACACTTTGGGGATAGTTTGGAGACAATATGGAGCCCCAGTTTACAAGAGTCTATTCCTGGTTCTTGAGATATAAGAGGTGACACAATTTCCCCTATTTTCCCTCCCATCCTCAACTATTTTCTAGCATCGATTTGGAGTGAGAGCTCTTCAAGGCAGGGATTGTCTCTTACTCGGTGTCTATAGGTCACCTAGCTCAATGGGAATCCAACCTCAGGGCTGCTAGGTTCTACCATAGCACAAATACTACAAACCACTGGAACTACTCCACATGATCACAAGGGTCTCTGCCTATGTGGATTTAGTTGCTGAATTAGGCCCTGAAATGGAAGGACCCGTTGTGCTGGTCATGTCCTGCAGGTAGGATACACTGGAGCAGTCAGAGAAGCCCTTGTGACCAGTAATCTTCCCCCTCTATGCTATGTAATCAGAAAATTGCTACATCAAAATAACTATTTCAAATGTTGCAGGCGGTGTTATGACAGCCATGTTGATCCCAGGATATTAGACACACAAGGCAAGGGAGGTAATATTTATGGGTGGGAAAGTGGTCCAATAAAATTTGCTCACCCACCTTCTTTCTCTACTTCATTAATACAAGCCATTGAAAGGGTCAACAATTATATTCATAAAATGACTACCAAGTTGCAGCCTTCCCTGTGAGAGCAAATAACGGGGAGCAGCGATGGCAGGAAAGGCATCTCCAACTCATCATGTGGCCTTTCTTCTCTCTCTCAAGCTGTGCAGAACGAACGGGACAGGATTAGCATTCGCAGGAGCAGCTATGAGGACAATGGCTCCCTGTCCATCACGGTACTGACCCAGGCAGAGGCAATGGCACAGCAGGTATGAAACACGTCGACAACCCTCATTAGCAGGTTGGATGACTGCTTCGGGGTGTGAATGCGTCCAACTAAGCAGGGAAGGGTCTACTCCGTCCTTAGATGGCACTTGGATAGAACAACGCATTGCAACAGGAAGCAATAGGAATGATTTGCTCATGTTCTATTGGGGTCCAAGATGGAGTAGTGCCCAAGCTTACTTTTACAGGGTATCATGCTAACGTAGAAGCTATCTTTCAAATGAGACACAAAACTGAATTCCTGGTAACCTGAAGTCTTTATAAAGATCCCATAGCACCTCTTGCAAGAATTGGGCAAGTAGGGCCAGATCCACAAATGCTCCTAACGTCCATTGAAATTGGGAAGCCCCTAAATTGCTTTGAGAATTGCAATATTCATGTTCTGGCTACAGTTCGGTCTGAGCAATTAAATTCTACCCACCGGTGGGCCAGTTGGATGTGGTAGCCTGCTTCGCTTCTTATTCCCAATTGCTGCATGGCCATGTTGTCCACTTCATTTGCTTTGTTGCACCCAAGAGGTGGCTGCATTTTGATGGTGCATGAAGAAATTCCTGTGGGCACAGTATATTACTTGGAAAAAATGCAGGGCTCCCTCATCATAAATGCAAGATCTACAAATGTAAGAACGTTATTAGGGTCACCATTGTTGAGGAGCAAAGAGGTAATCAACTGGGATTTCAACCAAATGCTCCTATTATCATCCATTCCTCTTCCCTTACCCGGCACTCCAAAGTGCAGTTGGATTTAAAAACCAAAAAGACTTAGGGAATCCTTTTAATTTCCAATGTAAATGGTCCTTGACATCTGGATGTATGGTATGGGTTTTCTTTAGATACAAAAATGTTTTCTCTCCTTCAATAATGGCTGCATTTGTAACATACACCAGAAAGCATTGCCTTTTAGGGCTTGCGTGCCTGGAACTTTAGGGTATGGGAACAAAATGAGGTCACATGCTCATCCAAGGGCACCATGGAACATTTAGTGAGCAGTGGTGCAACACTCAAGAGACATTACAGGGTGGCAAGCTATCGAAACGGTCAACAGATTCATACCCTGGCTTGCAGATTCACACCTGAACCATGGGGCTTTGGAAAGATGTAGGGAGATTGGTGCATGGGCGGGGGAGAGGACGGTGTTATTTCATAACAAGCTGCTGCTTGGGAGACCGGGTGAGCAGCTTCTTTGGTTCTGCCATTTTAAATAACTGGCAGGCTGCTCCCGTCCTGCACTTTTTTGATCAACAGAAAGAAAAACCGTTTGTAAAGTCAGATGAGTCGGTTGAAAACTCACAGGGACAATGAACTGTCCAAGTTACCATGCCTTTGTTGTGACATGGCACCACCTGGTGGAGACTGCAAGCATGGCTTTAAAGAAACCCCATGTTAACAATAAACCCATAGTGATATCTAAGCAATGTATTTTGCCATTGACATCTGCATTTCCACATCAAAAGCTATGTATCAGGCCACTTAATTAGCCTCATTAATACAGGTCCTACAATTGACAGGAACTTCTGCTGTTTATTGATAGATGGATAGATCTTGATTTCTGTTATTTCCACTCCAATTAATCTGAGGAAGTGGGTTTTGCCCATGAAAGCTCATTATTCTATATATTGTGGTTTGTTTCTAAGGTGACAGAGGAGCACTCATCAATGGGTAGCAGTTTTAAAACTAATAAAAAGAAGTTCTTCACACAGCGTGTAGTCAACCTGTGGAACTCCTTGCCAGAGGAGGCTGTGAAGGCTAGGACTATAACAGATTTTAAAGAGAAGCTAAATAATTTCATGGAGGTTAGGTCCATAAAAAGCTATAAGTTAGGGGATAGAAATGGTGTCCCTGGCCTCTGTTTGTCAGAGGTTGGAGATGGATGGCAGGAGACAAATCACTTGATCTTAGTCTTTGGTCCACCCTCTCTGGGGCACCTGGTGCTGGCCGCTGTCGGTAGACAGGCTACTGGGCTAGATGGACCTTTAGTCTGACCCAGTACGGCCGTTCTTATATGCTACTATATTTGACTGGGCATTTTGTTCAACAAAGCAACACTTGAGCCTGTTTCACACGCACATTTTGCTTTGTTTTTCTTTTAGTACTCGGCTCTAAGTCCAGTGCATAGTGCTGATATTGCGATGAAAAAGGTTGCAACCATCAACGATGTGTGTGAGTCCATGAAACAGCAGCTTTTAGCCCTTGTCGAATGGGCGAAATATATCCCAGCATTCTGTGAGCTTCCACTGGATGACCAGGTGAAACGGGGCTTTGTGTCTCTCTCTCCTTCCAGTTATCGTATTTAAGCACTAGAACGAATTGCCTAGGGAGATCGTGGGATTTCCATCAGTGGAGATTTTTAAGAGTGGGTGAGATAAACACCTAACAGGGTCTAGAAGGTGCTTGGTCCTGCCATGAGGGCAGGGGACTGGACTTGAGGGCCTCTCGATGTCCCGTTTAGTTCTAGGATTCTATGATCGTATAAACACATTGTTCCTGCCCTTTAACATCCAACCAGGTGCTATTCAATAGAATTCATCATTAGAGAAAGAAATTCCTTGAACGAGAGAGAGAATTTTAAAGGGCCAGACTTTTGTCCTTACTAATTAATTTGAAATGACTGCTACCCCCTGAAAACCAAGAAGAATATTGCATACCATCAGCTAAGCCAGCAGGGGGAATGACAGGTCAGAAGAGAGGTTGTATTTTTTTCTACCACCCTTTGCTGGTAGGATACAATAGCCACTGTTTCCAGGGCAATATCACATACACATGTTCTCCTTTGTTCTTGCTTTGCAAAAGGAGTTTTGCTTTAATGTTTGCAAACGTAATGCTTACAACAGCAAAAGAGTAAAAGATATAGTCAAGTTAGTGTCCGATTTTGCTCTCAATTACCCTAGCAGTAATCTCACCGACTACAGTGGAGCCATTGCAGACTTTTACTGAGAGCAGAATGTTACTCATCTGACTGTTCCTCTATCTGCTGTTGAAACGTAAAACACTGTTTCTTCCATGTACTTTGCAGGTTGCCTTGCTAAGAGCCCATGCAGGAGAACACCTACTCCTGGGAGTTGCTAAACGGTCACTACCCTTTACAGATTTTCTTCTATTAGGTAAAATAATACAGTTTGTTCTGGCTTTGAAGTTTGCGCAGATTTACATGCTGGATAATGATTGTGTACCTTGCCCACCAGCAATTCCCCTTGCATTCAGCTAGCTAAAGTACATTTCACCTCTTCGGCTTTATGCTGTTACATTGCTGCTACTTTTCTCCTGAGGTGGCTGCACTGCCATGGTGGATACAAAAAAATTAAAAAACATATAAAGTCCTCTCTCCATAGCACCTGTACATCTGTTTGTGGACCAAAGAGCTTAGGAAACTTTCTGATGGTCACACTGTATATATATATGGCTAATCCCTGTCATTGTTCAAAAATGTGTGCCTTATTTTCCATCTGAATTCAGTGTCTAGTCATTGCATCATGATATACCTTTCTCATCTAGACCGAAGAGCCCATTTTTAAGTATTTAGTCCTCCATCTAGGCACTTAAAGACTAATGGTCACATCTTAAATTCAGGGCCTCATCTCTGCATCCCAAGGGAAAATCCATGGGATTAAGGGTGATCAAACCTCCATGAGAGCCAGAACTGGTGGCTGTAAACAAACTTTATGAGACAACTTGGCCACACCCATGATAAGTGGACATATGGCTAACTAAAATCATGCCAGACCACGGAGGTTGCTGGACCAGAGAGTGCTGGAGTACAGAAGTTCAACCTGTCGCATAGACAAAGTGGTACCCATTTCAGCACAGGCTAGCAACCAGACTCCAAGCCCTCTAAGGGCCCTGGACATGTACTTTGCTTGCTAACAGGTGTCACCACATGCAAACTGCTATTGTTACCCGTGCTAGCTAAGTTACAGCCAACACAAGTATGTCTACTCATCACCCTGTCACTGTGCAATGTAGACAACCATCCTCTGAGATACTGATGCCTAGAAAATAAGGTGACAAGTCGGTTAGACACACTCAAAAGAAATTAGGTCAAATTAATATTAAATAGATATTTCCTTTTCATTGTTTCCTTCTACCATCTAAAAACCCCACAGAATTATTCACTGTAGATGGAAGTAGAAAGTTGGACTCAACGGGTATGTCTAAACTACATAGCGCCATTGACGGAGCCATGTAGATTTGTTTGTTCGGCAAAGGCATAATGGGGAGGTCGATAAAGGGCTTTCAGGTCAGTGCGGGAGTGTCCAGACTAGCGCGCTGAGCCGACAAACAGCTGATCAGCTGTTTGTCGGCTCAGCGCGGCAGCCATTTAAATTCAAATGAAGCCGTGATTATTTAAATCGCTGCTTCATTTCCCTTTGCCGATCAGCCTAATCTACATGGCTCCATCGATGGAGCCATGTAGTTTAGACACACCCAACATGTTGACCAAACATTGGTGAAATCTGTCTACAAAAAATTTATACACCAATTACAACGTTCTTGTGGCCAGGTGCTGAGAGGTATAATAGGATGTTATTCAGCACACCCAGGGTAGACCCTGATTTGCATGAACAATTTCTGCAACCATATGCGCAAGTTGGGTCATGACACACACAAATGCATCTAGTTGCTATCTGCCTGGGTAGATTCTCAATTTGAACATGAAATTGCTCGTGCAAATTGTGCACACCATCATGTGCTGCATGCTGAAAAGATGGCTGGCAGTGTCTGAAGAAATGGGTGATTTGGGAACGTACCATGTCTGAAGAGCTGGTGTAATGTGTGACTTGGGAACGCACCATGTCTGAAGAGCTGGTGTAATGGGTGACTTGGGAACGTACCATGTCTGAAGAGCTGGTATAAATGACTAATAGGGATTTTTTTTCATCTCCTCAGGAAATGATTTCATCATTCCCATGCACTGCCCAGAACTGGAAATTGCTCGGGTAGCTATGCGAATCCTGGATGAGTTGGTAAAACCCTTACGTGACATTCAAGTCGATGACAACGAGTATGCCTGCCTTAAAGCGATCATATTCTTTGACCCAGGTGAGCCTCTGAGATTTACCAAGCCTGTGGCAGATCATGGGATTCCAAGAGAAGAATCCTGATGGAAATAAAAGGGCACCTGAGTGGGTGAAGTGCGGTGTCTGGTCTGGGGAACAAATGCATTTCTTGAAAATGGCATTTCTTGAAAATGTCAGGACTGCTGATCCTCCGCCATTTTGTGGTGCTCTACTCCGTCATCTCCCTAAGAGGCATAACTGCAAGGCTTGTAAATATTAATGAAAATACAATAGTTTTTATAATTAGGTCAAAGTTTAGGAGTCCTGCAAGCCCTGATATTTCAGCTACTGACAGCACACAGACAGCAGTTATGTTTTTCAGTTGGTTCCCAGCTGTAAAGGGCTGATGCTTAGCCATGCACTGAAGGACAGGTAAAAGAGGCAGATATCCATTGCCTAGATTTAATTTTGCAGTGAATTAACCAAAGCCACAGAATTGGGATCAAACCAGGGGCCAGGAGGGAGCATTAAATACACAAATGGCTCACTGCCTGCCAGCTTCTTTTGACCTCAGAAAGGATGTCCGTCAATGGGTCTTGCAAACATCTCATGATCCTGGCTGGAGAGCACAAAAGGACGGAATAAAGAGAAGATTTGGGGGGGGGGAAGAAATGGGAAGGGAAGGCCTGATCTGAAGCCTGTCAAAATGAATAGGAGCCTGGCTTTGGATTAGGCGTCAAGTGAGGAAAATGAAAGCACCTTCCAGGGTCTGAGCGCGCATTACAAATGGCAGGCTCTTAAAAAAAACCCACATCACGCACTTTCTGGGCCAGTGTCTTACCACTTGTTAGAGCTGAGCAATTTGACCAAAAGTTGCTGAATGCAGGGCAAGGGCATGAATGAAGTGGATAACAGGGGGCCCCCTAGCATACAAGAGAAGAGGTGTGCAAATCAAAGGCATGGCTTGCCCTCAAATTTTAGAGACTTGCTGCTTTCCTAGTCTACACCGTCCTGAACAGCTGTGCATTTACTATAACGCCCTGCTATGCACTGTCCATCCCTTGCTCTTTCTGTCCCCTCCTCCCATGTTTTTACTCACATTACCATCGTATCTGAACCCAAAGGAGTCGTCAGACTTGCTTGGCCCCTGGGCAAGGTGAGGGGGGGATGAAGATACAGGTGAGGGCTAGCAGAAGAATGTGGCCCAGAAAGTGCGTGATGTGGGGTTTTTTTTTAAGAGCCTGCCATTTGTAATGCGCGCTCAGACCCTGGAAGGTGCTTTCATTTTCCTCGCTTGACGCCTAATCCAAAGCCAGGCTCCTATTCATTTTGACAGGCTTCAGATCAGGCCTTCCCTCCCAGAAGGGGTGGGGCACCTCAGGTTGAAGGGGCAAGGCTGGGGCAGTCAAATCTTAGCCCTGTGCCACGTACCCCCACCCCAGCCAGCTCTACTGTGTTACTGGCCAGATCCCCAAACCCTTTTTCAATCACCCCAGCTCACTTGCTTTTTTTGCTCCACCTGTTGATGGACCTGCCTGAGCCCTTCACAACAAAACGAGTCCGAGAACTGCTTTTATCCCCATTTTAAAGAAAACTGAACTGAGGCCAATGCCAAATGACACATTCTTCTGCTAGCCCTCACCTGTATCTTCAACTCATTTCTCATCACGGCCCTTTGCCACTTCCTGGGTCTGTGGAGGGCTGCAGCTTCGAAGCAACATCCCTAGTGGGAGAGGACTCCTTAGTCTATACCAGTGGTTCCCAAACTTTTCGGCATCACGCCCCCTTTTTGATTTTTGAAAAACCCTCAGGCCCCCCTCCCTCCTTCCCCAACAGCAAAATTTGTTGAGCAAGCCCCCCCCCCGCCCCACGGAATCTCTTCACACCCCCCAGTTTGGAAACTCATTGTCTATACTCTTCATGAATTTCCCAAATAAAGTGCAGGCACTCAGACTTACCTACCTCTCCTTAAACACTCAATGTTGCTTCAATTCTTTGAGACTGCGTGTGAAATTTCCAAACAGCTTAAAACCATCCGGACTAAGAAAAGGGTCGTTAGGAACAGAACAGAAAATCCATTTAAAATAATAGAAATACGCAGCATATCACAGCTAGACCTGTACGCTGCAAAAGCTAAGGCAGAAGCACCATCTTCATGACTGACAGTATACAAAGCCTCTTTCCTGGTCCAGCAGGGCAGTATGTGGTTTGAGGTGCCCTGAGCATCTTCTCCTTGCATGATAGAAATTTTCACAGCTAAACTCCCCAAGGAGAAGAGGATGGTCTCTCATGAAGCACGCACCAAATCCATTCAGAATTATTTCTACTGCTTTGTATAGACTTCTAATCTCGATTTCCCTTTATGGCTCTGAAAAGGTTTTTAGATGGAGCTCATCACTACGATCCAAGTGCTTTTGAGCATTGCATGAAGCGGTTTGACCACACATCGTTTGTTCCCTCAGTCTTGCCCGAGCAAGAAGCTCGTACAGTGGGGTGTCTTAGGGTAGCGCTTTTAAAAAATATTTATATATGTATATAATTGCTGCTTTGTTCTGATGTGAGCCAAGGCAGGTCAAAGCAATGTGCCTTGCAGCTGACATGGACAGCGGTGCAGTGTGGGAAGGTCTTTAGTTACTGTGGGAGGTCATTCCACAATCTCAGTGCACCCTCCCCCCACCCCGGAGTGGTGTTGCCCACACAGGTGAGCATTACGCTTATTGTGGAGAGTTCCATCGTGCCAAAGGAGGGGAGATGCCAACTGCAGTCTTCTTCCTGGCGCTTTAAAGCAATCTTTCAGCAAACTTCCCATGCCTGGGCCATGGAGTGTTTTGGGAATGGGAGCAAGAGTCTGAACCAAACTGAGGAAATTTGGTGGGGGAGTCTATATTTATTCGATGCAGTCAAGCAACAGGAATTTCTCAGCTCCACCTTCACAAACAACTTCCCCACAAGCCTTTACATGCCAAGGAATGTCCTTTGGTCCGCCCTCACAATCCTGGCCAGGATTTTGACAAATGACATCCACATTCATGCCCCAGAAGCAGTGGCCTGGTTTTGCAAAAGGGCTGAGTATTCACAGTGGCACTGGATGGGTCCTCAGCCCACCTGAAAAACCCAGCCCCTTCTTTTGGGGGCATAAAGAATGTTAAGCTCCTATTTGTCCCCTTTTCCTTTGCTTGTTCATAGGGGTGGTGGGTGAATCCCTGTGTCAGGGAAGCTACCCCTACTTGTCCTGCCCCCGTCTGCCTGAGCATCCCTTCCCCCATGCCTGGAGATGCCCCAGCTGCTTGGCCACCCAACCTCCTGGCCAGCCCCAGCACTGGGCCACCAGCCATCCTAAGGTATGGGCCCAACGCCCTCGGGCCGACCCTGGCAGCCCTGGCTCATGGTAGGCCTAGCGGGAGCTGAGTCCCGGAGAGCTTCAGGGGAGAGTGGGAGTGACAGCAGGGCCTCAGGGGCGGAGTGTGCTCCGAGCTAGGACCTGAGGTAGGATGGGCTTAGCCTCCTCCGGCTTGTTATCCTCCTCCTCCCTCCCCTGCTTGTTAATTATCCTGCCTTCAGAAACTCCTATTCTCCTACCCTTCCCTTTTGACATTGTTCTGGGCAGTGGGATGTAAACACGTTAATGGGGACTCATCACCTTACTCTGGAGACATTCCAACTTCAGGTCTAAAGGAGACTAGAGACACACTTCGCCCTGGCTGACTGGCAGAGCTGTTCTAGTGTGTGAGCGTGGGTGGGTGTCAATTGTTTGTCCCTCTCTCTCCCCCAGATTGTAAAGGCCTGAACGAGCCAGGGAAGGTGAAGAACATGCGATTCCAAGTGCAGGTCAACCTGGAGGATTACATCAATGACCGGCAGTACGACTCCCGGGGCCGCTTCAGCGACATCCTCCTCCTCCTGCCGCCTCTCCAGAGCATCACCTGGCAAATGATAGAGCAGGTCCAGTTCATGAAACTTTTTGGAGTGGCAAGGATTGACAGCTTGCTGCAAGAAATGCTTCTGGGAGGTACAAACCCATCCAGCCCATCTTTTTCTTACCAGCATGCCTTGAAAAGTGTGGGTATTTCAAAGCCTTAACAACAGCTCTAGTGTCCGTGCCATTTAGTGATGGCACTGTTCAGATGGATCGAAGCAAGGACACTTTGGTGCCAGAGCAGCAGGTGATGGAAATTGGCGTGGGTGCACTGACATGGATGGAGCTACGGCAGTGCTTCTTAAACTTAAGACCGAGTAACACCAAACAATTTTTTTTTTATGAACACCACCAAGGATTTTTTGTTAAGAGGAAAAAAAAAGTCAAGGGAAAAAGGGCTAGGGGAAGTTATTCAGAAAAAAGGTCACCTGCCCCTTTAAGGTGGCCATTTTGAATTCTGTTGCTTAAGAAACACTAAGCTATGGATATTCCTTAGTGCATGGACTGACCCTCACACCTCCCAGGGTACCCCCCGGGGTATTAATACAAAAAGTAAATTGTAACCATGTGAGAACAATACATTCAGGCTGTGTCTAGACTGCATCCCTTTTCTGTAAAAGGGATGCAGTTTAGACACATCACAATTGCAAATGAAGCAGGGATTTAAATCTCCCCCGTTTCACTTGTATGAACATGGCTGCCGCTTTTTTCCGGCTCGGGGCTTTGCCAGAAAAAAAGCGCCGGTCTAGACGGGGATCTTTTGGAAAATAAAGCCTTTTCCGAAAGATCCCTTATTCCTTTTTTTTTTTTTTTTTTAAAGAGGAATAAGGGATCTTTCGGAAATGGCTTTATTTTCCGAAAGATCCCTGTCTAGACTGGCACTTTTTGCCGGCAACGCCCCAAGCTTTTTGCTGGCAACGCCCCAAGCTGGAAAAAAGCGGCAGCCATGTTTATGCAAATAAAGCGGGGAAGATTTAAATCCCCGCTTCATTTGCAATTGTGCTGTGTCTAATCTGCATCCCTTTTCTGCAAAAGGGGTGCAGTCTAGACACAGCGTCAGGGTTGAACTGAGAACAGCTGCAAACAGCATGGCCAAACTGCTGGAGCTGGGAGCAGCAGAAATCAAGTTCTTTTAAAGTAGCGAATAAGGCAGAGGCAAAGTTGGAAATGCTGGGGTGCTGCAGGAGAGAGGAGAGCAGGAGGAAGGGGTGCAGGGATGGAGGAAATCAGTGATCCTTCCGTTCACTCCACCTACAAGCAATTCATCCATGCCCAGTAACAATATAGGACACACCTCTGGTCACAGCAATGCTTCTGCTGGTTTTTAGTTGAAAAACAATGAGAAGAGTGACTTCTTTTCCACTTGCCTACACAGGAACCTCTCTGGATGTACAGTACCAATCAGGGCCTTCTAACCTCGGCCTGGAACCTCTGTCGGGACACATGGTTTTACCCAACATGAGTTCTGTGATTCACGCAGTCCCAGACCGTAAGTGTCCATCCTTATCCTTCTGGCAGGCAGTGTGGGGGGATTAGGGAAGAAACTGCTGTGGCTCTATGCTTAGTTTTTGTTTAACCATCGCACTTCAACTTTCGGGGGCTAAATGGGACCCGACGTATCTCAGATCCTGCAAGAGGAAACAAAAGGCTGGTCCAAATCTCAGTATCCTTCCTTTGTTTTTAGCCAGGCAAAATTACCACTTAAGAGAACTTCAGAAATAAGCCCAAGGTGCATTGGGTATTACATCTCACTGCCCTCTATTATGAAAGTCCACCTATTTAAAAGAATCATAGAATATCAGAATTGGAAGAGACCTTGAGAGGACAAGTCCAGTCCCCTGCCAGGACCAAGCACCATCTAGATCATCCCTAACAGACGTCTGTCTGACCTGCTCTTAATTTTCTCCAGGGATAGAGATTCCACAACCCCAGTAGGCAATTTATTCCAGTCAATACAAAAATAAATAAATAAATAAGAACATAAAAATGGCCATAGTGAGTCAGACTAAAGATCCATCTAGCTCAGTATCCTGTCTGCTGACAGTGGCCAATGCCAGATACCCTAGAGGGAGTGAACACAACAGGTAATCATCATGTGATCCCTCTCCTGTCATCCATTTCCAAACAAAGGATAGGGACACCATTCCTACCCATCCTGGCTAATAGGCATTGATGGATCTAACCTCCATGAATTTAACTAGCTCTTTTTTGAACCCTATTAAAGTCCTAGTCTTCACAACTTCCTTTGGCAAGGAGTTCCACAGGTTGACTGTGCACTGAGTGCTACCCTGACCTCCCATGCTGCAATTTAAACCCATTGCTTCTTGCCCTGTCATCAAGAACAATTTTTCTCCCTCCTCTTTATAATACTCTTTTAGGTACTTGAAAGCTGCTATCATCTTCCCTCTGAGTCTTCTCTTTTCCAAACTAAGCAAACCCAATTCTTTCAATCTTCCCACATAGCTCATGTTTTCTAGACCTTTCATCATTTTTATTGCCTTTCTCTAGACCTTCTCCAAAGCTTTCCTGAATTTCTTCACATCTCGACAACCAATAACCCCAAGCATTCAAAAATCAGGAGTCCCCTCTTGCCCTGCCCTCCAAATCATGGTGCTTTATAAATACATTCTAAACTCTTTATATTTGCACCTTTACATCACCCAATTCTCAGGTTTCTTCCACAATCATAGGGCAAAAACCTTACTTTTTATAAATAAAAGCTGAATCCAGGAACAGGGACTTAAAAAACCACACACACACACACACACACACACACACACACACACACACACACACACACACACACACACACACACACACACAACACTTACTAAAAAGCAAGCACATTGGCAATACTATTTTATATGCGCAAAGCTAGAAGTGCAAAAATTCAGAAAGTGGGGCATACAGCAACCAGTGCTGTTTTATTACACATACATTAAAATTGTCAACAAAATAGAGATTATCCCATTAGATCTACATGGAAAGACAATTCCATCAGGTGTAGACTCTTTAAAGCTTCCAGTAAACCTTTGTTGACTGTGGTTGGTGTTTTTTTTTTTAAAGCCCTCTATTCTTAGGCAACTGATTTTATGAATCCTTTCACAATTGCTTGAGGTTGGTATTCACTGTAGCTGTTGATGGCTCTCATTCTGCCCCCTTACATTTCTTTCCCATAGCATGGACTGCAACATAATAGAAACATTGTGGCCTACCAGCTCTCCCCATTCACATGAACTACCGCTTCCACTCATATCCCGTCTCTTAGCAACTACAGCAAATGGGTGCACAGAAAGTAATTAGCAATAATGTCCCTAAGGTAGTTTAAGCTCAATTTTCAATGCAATTTAACAGCTGGGCACAACTAGGAGAGCCAGCAGCATATGACCGGTCAGCACCCTGCAACCTATCCATGGTTCAACAGACACAATGTGGATACCGTTGCTCTAAGAGATCAGCACTTGGAAGAAGGAATGTATTTTTCCCCAAGTATTATTTAGAAGACAATGTAGTGCACTGCTTAGTGAAACTCCTAATAACGTTGCCCACCCCACTACCACCACCAAGTCCCCAAGTGGAAGGAGGAAGAAGCTACTTGTATGCAGAACAGGCTTCACGCCTATTTTTTTGTACCAGCTGCTGCCCTCTAAGTGTTTTGCTGGGTTCAGAACTTCAGATCGTGTCTGGAGCCCTGGACAACTCATTTAAGTCTCTCAGGGCCTCAGTTCCCCCATCTGTGCAATGGGGATGATGGGCCTTACCGCCCTTGTGCAGCCTGTTTAGGTTGGTTGCCAAAGAACAGGTGATTACGAAGGAGACTATTAGCACTTCTCTACCTTACAGAGGTATGTTAAAGACTGAGGGACTCAGATACTTAGGGATTTACGTAGTCCCCACTACCTTACACTACTCTAAACCAGGCAGGTTGGCTTAAGGTATGCAAAATTTGCAGCTGGAGTCGACTTACCTTAAACCAAGCCGTTGGAGCGTCTACACTGTGGGAGGCTGACGGGAGCACATGCTTCCATCGGCTTCCCTGACTCCTTGCAGAATGAGGAGTACAGGACGCTGGCAGGGGCTGCCCTCAGTGTTCCATTTGGAGGGTCTACACTAGACCTGCTAAATCAACTGCTAGAAGATTGATCTTTGGAGGGTCAATCTTCTCCAGAGTGTAGATAAACCCACAGAGTCATTTCCTAAATAAAGTGATCAAAACCAGAACATTTTATAAATAAACGGAACATTTTGTGAAAAAAGGGATTCACCTTAACGGTTGAGGGTTGTTTTTTCAAGCTAGCACATTATTAGTTATTTCAGAAATAGCGCAAGACAGCAAGAAATTGCACTACTAATGTGCACTTAGGGCTGTTTGTGAACTTGCAGCTATACCACCTGCTTGATTCTCGAGACTCTACTTTGGTGCCTTTAACCAGACACCACACTATGGCTATTTCTACACTCGTGGCTTCTTGCGCCAGAAATATGCAAATGAGGCTAAGCGTGGAATATTGCCGAGCCTCATTTGCATACTTAATGAGCGGCCATTTTTGCAGAAGAGGCTCTTGTGCCAGCAGGAGCTGTCTACATTGTGCAAGAAAACGCCTCTTGTGCAATGCCATTATTCCTGAAAATAATCAGCGTAACGACATTGTGCAAGAGGGTTTTTCTTGCGTAAGAAGGGGCAGTGTAGACAGCTCCTTCTGGAGCAAGAGCCTCTTCTGCAAAATGGCGGCTCATTAGGTATGCAAATGAGGCTCAGTGATATTCCACACTTAGCCTCATTTGCATATTTCTGGTGCAAGAAGCCACAAGGGTAGACATAGCCTATTAGAAAAAGTGGTCTCCCAATAAGTTTTGATTCCTTGTTTATATTTTTCCTCCCTTGCAGCATCTCCGGACACATCCCTTCCTTCTCCTTCCACCAGCACAGGAAGCGAAGACTATAAACTAGGCCCAACACCAGGGCCAGAGGCCATTGTGAAAATACTGCCCCAGACCATCGTACCCAAGCAAGAGATTTTATAAGGGGCAAGCAAAAGAAGGCAACAGCCATATCCAGCATCCCTGTGTAAAGTTAACCAGCCCTGCTTTCTACCATGGCAATGCCCAGCAATTGGCACTGCTTATAATGATATTGCATGATGACACCCTCTTACTTGTCAGTGATTAAAATAGCACCGTCATTAGACTCTGATGCACCACTGTTCTCTGTCATCATCCTCTTTACTGGAACAGCTTGGACTTGAAGCTGTTATTCATTTTAAAAGAACCAAGACTACAAGCTCCTTACTTCATGTTTGTATACCACCCAGCACAGAGGGGCCTTGACGACAGAAATATAAATAAGTATCTCATTAGCGACTGTTGATGGCTAATGGGCAAGCTAATGACCTCAAACTGGCAACATGTGGGCTGTTTCTCTTAAAAGTTGTAGTCCACTCCCATCCCTCCTGCTGTCCTTCAAGCTTAATCTAGAAAGCCTGTCCGAAGCATAGATTGGAGGTGCTCTTCATAATCTATGAGACTACACCCTCCTTATGCCACACAGACTTGGTATTGTACAAGATTATGATGCTGTTATGTACAAACACAGAAAGCTGCAGTCCCAGACCTTAAATTTAGACTCACCCATGCTTAGGAATGTCACCATTTCAAGAATGGTGTTACAGCTCAATAGTTGATAAACATCAAGGGTAAAAGTGTTCTTTATTCGAATGTAAGCATTGTGTACTATGCAGGAGCCAGTACGTGTTTATATATCTGGAACCCAGCTATTGCATTGCTGTACTTCTATTACTTCTTTTATAAATCTGATGTGTTGCTGTGAAACTATAGGCAGGAGATTTGATCATATTGATATTGTAGGTAATTCTTGAGAATGATGCAACTGCTAATAAAGAACCATCTTAGAAGAGTGAATTAACAAAATCAGCTTGTCAAAATATGTTCTTGTACTATGCACCTGCAAGCATCTTTGCTACATGAAGCTGCAGCAGAACTTCATCTACATGATATGGAAAGTCTCGTGACGTTTTAAGATTGTCACTTGGATCTGTCAATGAACTATGTGTTTTGAAAAAAAACAAACTATGTTTTACATCATTGGGCATTGCTGCACTTAATTTGTCATTCCTAAATTAGCCAAGCTTCAAGTACTCTGAATAAAATTATACAATAAGCATTCTTGAATAGCAGCCAAACACCACCTTAGTTGGCTGCCTAAATTGATCAACAGAACACTAAATACAACTAACCCAAACACTTTTGGTTTTTACACAGACAAGAGTTCCCTGAACTTTTAACATGCCTTTGAAGGAATGGGCCCTCAGTTGGAAAGAATGAAATTATTAGTATTGCTGTCTTCCAACAGCAGCTGTTTCTCCCACTTCTGTGATTTGTGTCTTTCCTAGTGCTGCCCAAAGAGGGGACACACTTAAGGGTTGAATTTCAGCTCCAAACCTAATTTGTAATATATCAGTTGTGACCATTTTGTTCCACAAACATAAACTGTGAAATTGGCGCACATGCCAATAAACTAGAAGAATATTTTGATTTTAACAGCCCCAATCTAGCAAACAAGCCTAACCAACCAACCTTTCAATATGAAAGATGCATTGGGTGCAAACATAGCATTATATACTTCCATTCTCCTTAGTGCCCATGTACTCTACCTGGATTTGCACAAACAACGCAGCTAAATATAAATCTATCAAGTGAGTAAATTCCATTCTTTGAAGATTATACATTACCATAGTAAACAAAATTCAGCTGGAAAGGATCCACATTCTGATTTGCTTTGTTTTCGTGAATCGTTTTAATGTCATGATGCTCAAGTTTCTACATTGATTTTCCTGAGCATATGCTTTTTCTGAAGATTTTCATCCTAAACATATAAAGGTTAGAAAAACAAACTGATATTTGTGTAATATATCCCAACCTGTTTAACTGGACAAAGCCACACAGCCAGGCTATCGCTTTTAAGTATTGTGTAGTTAGCACTTTATGTGAAAAGAATATTTTGCTACAGCAACATATTGATTTTTGATCTTGTAAATACATTTAAACAAGGTATCACATTAAATCTGTTAGCAACTCATAACTAAGAGTGTGTTATTTGTAAAAAAAAACAAAAAACCAGCCAGAAACACCCACTACTCAAGGTTGTAATTATTTTTCAAAAGGAAATACTCTTTGATCTTTCCTGCCCCCCACAGATGCAGCCCTGACAAAGAAAATCACGAATGTATTTGTTAAGGTGTATTAAAATATATTGCTGGAAGTTGTTCTAGTATTTGCTGTATTAGATTTCTGGATTTTCTTTTTTAAATAAAGATGCAAGAATGTGTATTTTGAGACCTTTCAGTAGGTTGACAGTACAGGCAGTCCCCGGGTTATGTACAAGATAGGGACTGTAGGTTTGTTCTTAAGTTGAATTTGTATGTAAGTCGGAACTGGTACATATTGTAGAGGAAACTCTAGCCAAACATTTCTCCAGAGCTCAGTTTTATTCTCCCACACCTCACTTCCCTCAGTCCTTCATTCTCAAGCTGAGGTGTCCGCTGAGAAAAGCTGCTCCGCCTCTCCCTGGTCTGCTGGGGGGAGCGCTAGCTTCGCGTCTCCCTGGTCTGCTGAGGGGAAGCAGCGGGGTTGCCTCACCCCGTTTGTAAGTAGGGATCTGATGTAAGTCGGATCCATGTTACCCGGGGACTGCCGTTATGCCTCTTGCTTTATCAAACAGATATACTAGAAAGCAAAGTGTTACCTCTTTAATGTTTTATTTATGTATTTTACAGAATAGATCAAAGCACGTGGAAAATGCCAAGTATAGGTTTGAGTACACTTTAATTTCATACTGTATTATAGAACCAAGGAAAATACTGAAATCTATACATGGTAAGTTTTCCCTTATATTAATGGCTAGACAGTGCATCTCTCTGTGGTGAGGACCACCCATGTTTTGTTATTTTGGTACTAAGATGCTAAAAGGACTGCTCCTAAAAGCACTAATTTCTATAAGAAATGCAGAACTTAACCAGAAAGCCATCCCTGAACAGAGTAATTTCAGCCCAAGACATCTTCAGAATAAAAAGCTTTTCATTCACCATATTCAATTTGCAAGTTGAATTGCCACTTGAGTCACATGGCAACAGAATGAAAAAATGTGAATGCAGACTAAACAGCCACGAATATGTACATGGGTTCACTTAGAGAGACGCCATCTACAGTGTTTAATTTCTGCCCTATCTTTCAAAATTGGCCGCATTCGGGAAATGTATTAAGAATATTCTGAGTGAGCAGAGTTCTAGAACATTCTTCTTTGCTGAGGTAATTGTCAGCCCTTGAATAGAGACACTAACTAGGATGGCACCTAGGCACAAAATGGAGAAGGTGCTTAAGTGAATACATGACAACTTCACGTAGGATACAGTACGATGCCTTTGTACAAACGATCATCCACCTTACCTGTAGTTCAAGGCTGCAGAAAAGGAATACGAAATATCAAAACCAGCAAAGGAGACATAAATTGACTAGCTCCATCTACAGCAGTGGTCTCCAATCTTTTTAACCACAAGATCACTTTTGCAATGTAAGTGCAACCTAAGATCTGCCTCAAATCCAAATACCCTTGCCCCTTCCTGGCCCTGCCCCCGCTCCACCCCGTCTCCAAGGCCTCACCCTGCTCACTCCATCCTCCTTTCTCCCCCATCCTCACTCACATTCACCAGGCTGGGGTAGGAGGTTGGGATGCAGGCTCCGGTCTTGGGCCAAGAGATTGGGAATGTGGGAGGGGCTCCAAGCTTGGCCCAGGGTAGGGGTCCAGGTGGAGTTTCAGGGTGCAAGCTCTGGAAGGAGTTTGGGTGCAGGGGGACTAACGTCTGGGGCAGGAGGTTGGGTGCAAGAGGAGGTTCAAGGTTGGGACAGGGATTCAGGAAGCAGGCTCTGGCTGGGCACTGTTGAACAGACGGCTTCGGGATAGTGGAGCAGTGGGGGTAAGGCAGACATACTCCTGCCTGGGCATTGCCCCACTCCTGAAAGCAGCTGGCACGGACAGCAATGGTGCTATGTACTGCCCCTCATCTACAGGCACTGAGCCCACAGCTTCTTCTGGCCATTACTGATCAATGGGAGCTGCAGGAGTGGTGTCTGGAGGCAAAGACAGCATGTGGGGACCCCCTGCTCTGCCTCTTTCAGTAGCTGCAGGGACATGCCAGCCACTTCCAGGAGCAGCAATTACCACAGAGATAATTACCGTATATACTCGAGTATAAGCTGAGTTTTTCAGCACAGTTTTTGTGCTGAAAAATGCCCCCCTCGGCTTATACTCGAGTCAGCCTCCTGCTCGCGGGCGGGCTCAGCGCGTCTCTGCCGCCGGCCGGGTCTAAACGCGTGAGCCCGGAGCTCCGGCCCCCCAGCCCCTGCCCCCTGGCCCTTCCGGCCCCTGCCCCCCTGACCCTCTCAGCCCCCCTGTCCCCCCGAGCCCCTGCCCTCCCGGCCCACCCAGTCCCTGCCCCCTCGGCCCCCCAGCCCCTGCCCTCCTGGCTCTCCTGGCCCCCCAGCCCCTGCCTGCCCGGCACCATGGGCCCTTGCCGCATGGGAGGAAGGGCGTTTGGGGCCGTTCACCATGACGCTCAGGTGCAGCGCTGAGCTCGGGAACAGCTGGGCCAGGAGCCGACTCGGCACCGTGGGCATCTGTTCTGGAAGCGCCCGGGAGCCCTGATCACGAGCTTGGGCCCGATTCTGGGGCAGGTGCACAAGGACCAGCCGCCGCTCCCTGCTCCCCTTCCCCTCCCCTCCCCTCGTAAAATCCAGCCAGCACCAGCACCCGCTCCCCCGCTGGCTCACTGGCCCATCGACGCCCGGCCCGGGTCTCGCACAGCCTCCCCCCCCCCGCTGGCTCATTGGCCCATCGACGCCCGGCCCGGGTCTCGCACAGCCTCCCCGCCCCGCTGGCTCATTGGCCCATCGACACCCGGCTCTGGTCTCTCACAGCCTCTCCCCCCCCCCGCTGGCTCGTTTAGAGGGGGCTCGTTGGCAGGCGAGGGGGCCGGAACGCGGGGGCTGCGGGGCAGGGGCTGAGCTGTGGCCGTGCCTGCAGAACCATATTGTTTTTGTTGACCCCCTTACAGAGCTAGGTTATTGTTTTTCTTTGAAATAAATATTCATGTAATTTTATTGGTATCTATCTTCATTTTTTACATTTACCAGTAGCTGCCTCATTTCCTACCCTAGGCTTATACTCGAGTCAATATTTTTTGCCAGTTCTTTGGGGTAAAATTAGGTGCCTCGGCTTATATTCGGGTCGGCTTATACTCGAGTATATACGGTACTTCAGCCAGGACAGGTTTAACATTTTAGAACTCACTGCTCAAAGGATTAAATTTAAGTGTAAATGAAAATGATGAAATGCACAGACCAGTCAAACACCAAAAATAACCCACTTTGTAAGCAGTAAAAGTAGTAACAATCCCCCATGTACTGTTGGGTCGGGAGCTGAGAGGGAAGGACAGTGTGTGTGTGAGAATGACAGACATACACACAGTGTGTGTGAGACAGAGGTTTGCATTGCCAATCTCTCTCCATCCTTCTCTCTGTGTGCAGATAGGGTATAGGAGTGGGGGAAGGGACACCCTGACATCAGCACCCCTCCCCACAATCTTCTCCCTCCCACATCCTGCCCAGCAAGCAGGAGGCTCCCAGGGGAAACTCCAAGGCAGAGGGCAGGAGCAGCATGACAGTGGGTGGAGGGGAAATTGAAGTGTCAGCGCTTGATGGCTTCCTGGCCAAACCAGTCAGGATCACCTGTTAGAGGCTCCAAGATCTACTGGTAGATCCTTATCTACTGGTTGGTGACCCTTGATCTACACCGAGTTTCTATTTCAACTGAAGGATGAGAGGTGACTTAGGTACACCTACACTACAGCTGGGAACAAGCCTTCTAGCTTCTGTAAGCATGTTAGAGGGCTTGAGCCAGAGAATCACAAATAGCATTGTCAGTATTTAAACCCAAGCTCCCAAGTCCAGCCTCCAAGGCTTGAAAGTCCGAGCCAGAACACCTACATTGCTATTTTTGGTGCACCAGCTCAAATCTGTTTAAATGAAGTAGGAGACTCACACCCAGCTGTAGTGTAGACATTCCTCTGAACACAAAAGTGAGCACACCTCAACTGCTGAAGTGTATGAAGGTCTAAAAATCAGAAATTATTAAAATGTGCTGCAAAATCCCACTAAAAAGCATTAGCCCAAGTTTATATGAATGCATTTAAGGTAGGTTTTGGGTTTTTTTTAAAACAAGCTGCCATGAAAGAAGAAAGCATCGAGCGATGGGAGTCTTTGCAGCTTTGCAAATAAACCAAATCTTAAATCTGCTAGTATAAAGAGGCTGCATTGTTTTGAATAAGGTTTTATTACTGATTAGCAGAGCAGGTGTTTATCTCAGTCGAGGTGCAGAAGTCCTTTTGAAAACCACACAAAAGCATGCCAAGCAGAATCCTTGCAAGCGGTTTCTATAGCTCCTTTTTTTCAAGAGTTTACTGAAATAGCCCACCTATCAAAAGGAACCTTTAGAATAGCCACATTAAAGCCACTCCACGGTTTTCAAAATTTGTTTTGCACAAGGCTATTTTGTGATGCTTCAAGGAGCCAGTTAAAGTATTAACTAGTACTGGTTTTACAGCCTTCTTCCTAGAGATAAAATATCAAATGGTAGCTTGGTTTACACCTGGAGGTAAGAGTCCCTTCCCTGCACTCTTAACTTTTGCCTCCTCACCCTCCAACTTTTATTCTTCCCTTAATAATGGCCTCCAGTATAAACTGAAAAGATAAGTTTGAAGTATTCTTTAGTTAAGGGTATGTCTACATTACACAGCTTTTAGCTTCTGGTCTGCGTCAACATAGCTATGTCACTATGGGTACGTCTATACTACAGGGTTTTGTCAACAGAAGTTTTGTCAGATACTGTCGACAAAACTTCTGTCGACAAAGAGCGTCTAGACTACATCCAGTTCTGTCAACAAAGCAAGCCGCTTTGTCAACATAACAGGGTGGACGCAAAGGACAGTGTAGATGCAATAATGCCTTCTATCGACAGAACTCTGTCAACAAAAGGCGTTATTCCTCGTTGTAGCCAGACACAAACCCCATCTTGTTTTTCCATGAACCCCATCTTGTTCCTCCCCCCCAGAGAGCAAGAGAAAGGCAGTCAGCCTTTGATGCCCTGGGAACGCAGGTGTGCTGCCTGTCCCTGACTCTACCATAAACAGAAACCAGACAGTAAATGGGCTAGCTGACGACCCGGGGCCTCCCGTGTCCCTGATGGCTAGTACCAGTAATTGACACGCCTGCACTGTCCCAGGAGAGGAATCTTCGCCCATCACATACCAGAGGTGCCCATGGTCTGCATTTTCCCAGGTGTGAATTATGCTTTGCACCCTTCGTGGGAAACTTGGTGTTCAAAGCCATTTTTCCTAATTGGCCACTTGAGACCAGGAAGAAGCCTACATGACTCAAGGGGTATAAAAAGAGGTTCAGCAGCCCACCCCATTTGAGCTCCAATCATCTATACCTGCTGGCAGGTATTGTCTCCCGAGGTCTGTGGGACGCCCAACCTTGCCCTACTTCTTCCCGAGGGATTGAGAGAAAGACGCTGGCCACGCCAAGTCTGGAACGCAGGGGTGAGAATATATACCTGCTATGTGTCTATTTTGCGTGCATTTAATAAGAGCTCAGAGAACCAAAAGGGTTTCATGGTACCTGTAAGTGACTTATTAGTGTAATTTCTGTCCTGTCCTTTGTAGTGTCTGTGTTATCTGTTACACAGCAGTAGCATTTAACAACTAAGTTTACCCTGTAACAATAAAATAGTAACTGTTTAAGCTTTAACCTGACTCCTTCAGTTGCTGTAACAGAACCAAGCACAATTTAAAAGAACTTCAGCCGGTCATTAGGGACAGATATAGGGAGAGGTTGGGCGTTTGGATTTGTGTCACACCCAGGTGGAAAAATCCACTGGGGCACCTTTCAGTCTTTCCCCAAGGCTGCCCGCTGCGAAGGAATTACCAATTCTAGCAGCTGAAATCTAAGGTGTAATAAGCTCTTCTTATAACTCGGGGCCTCTGAGAGCCTGTTGGCTGCCCTCTGCGACAGGACCCCGGTCCTAGCAGTAAAGTCACAGACATTAAACTATTTTTCGGGGTGCCCTCCAGCCTCCTAGGCTGCCCACTGCAACGAGACTTTGTGTCTCAGCAGTTGAAGACTTGGGTGTAACACACACGCACACACTGCCCTGACCGTCGGCTGACACTCGTAGAATGAGGTTTACATACGTCAACAAAACTGCTGAGTTTTGTCGACGTTATGTCGACATAACTCAAAGGCAGTGTGGACGCAGGAATAGTTTTGTTGACAAAAGTCCACTTTTGTCGACAAAACCCTGTAGTCTAGACACCCTATAAGTCAGTTAAGACACTGTGGGTACTTTTGCTGACAAAGAACATTCCACCCTTCCAAGAATGGTGTTTGCTTTGTTGGCCCGAGTGGACTCTGGCCCACAACACACTATTTACACTAATACTTTATTCCCTGGCAAAGCTTTTGCCATTGGGGGAGGGGGGTTAAGATCCTGAAGACAAAAGCTTTGTTATTCAACTACCAGTGAAGACAAAGAGGTAAAAACCTGTATACACTAGAAGCAAAGAGCTGACACTAGATATATTGGGGCTCTCAGCAGAGAACAATTTGGTTCCTCCCAGGCCCACCAAAAGGCACCCTGATCTCTTTTCCTTCAAGTGGCTTGCCCTCCTCTTCCTCTACCCTTCCTTTGGATAAGACAGATTCCTACTTCTAATGCTGGTGTTTTCAGATGGTCATCTAGAACATCTTATAGACAGCTTCTTGGCAATTTCAGAATTACAGCTACTGCCTGAAATGATGAAACCCAGGCACCTGCTATTCCAGGATACAGCTAATCCTCACTCTCTGTTCGGGGGAAATCTAAAAAATTGGCAACATCTGAAAGGGAAAAGTTAGTTTTTAGCCTGTTAAGTCAACTGCAGTTTGGTTCCCTACTTTCCCGGCCTGATTGGTGGAAAGGAAGTATGCTAAGATGAGCAGTATTTCAACATGCCAATGTGTGAAAGTCATTAACAATGGGATTTTTAATCCCAGAGGAGGTTTTAAAACAGGTTACAAAGCACTAGTGAATAAGCAGTGAGCATCTTTTTCAACCCCATTTACTTTGAAGTGAGAAGAGAATATGCACCAATCTTGACTCAGATTTACAATTTACAAAAATGCACAAAGTATCATTCCGTAAGTACCCCAAGACCAGTTCACACAACCCTCTCCCCCACATCCATTACTTACCTTACATCATTACTTCTGTATCGTGCATGACTAGGAAGAGGGAAGGCTACATTTTTATCAAGAAGTATGGATTACCACAACTATGTGATCTTTTACATCTAAACATTTAAAACAAAAAGATGTGATGTTTTATGGAAATGAAATCTCCTGAAGGGAAGAATTCATTTAGGATCATCTGACATGGTGGGGTGGGGGAAGTTCATTCTCTATTCATGCACAACCACTGTTTAATAGGTGGCTGATACCCAACACACACTAATTAATCCAAAGCATCCAGCTGCAGTAGCTTCTCTCATTGATTGCCAACAGAGAGTGGCCATGAAGCTGAGCAATAAGTTTGGTCATTTTATTGAATGCCCTTAAAATGTATTATGTCCTTCAGCATTGACAAAGGGTTGCTATTTAATGTGCATCTGAGAACAGTCTGGATTATCACAGCAGGTCCCTTCTGGTTTTGTAAATTGTAATCTATGAAATTTTGCTCATGCACCAAGAAATTGAGTAAGTGTATTTCTGAATCTAAAGGCAAGGAGACATGGTCCTTGACTTAAGCAGCTTACAGTCTAAATAAGCACAGGTGAAGATAATGACAGAGATTGGGAATGGAAGTTAATTAACTTTAAGACTTATTCATTACTTTATTTTTACATTAAAAAGTTACAACGTAACAAGGGTTTGAAAAGCCAAGTAAACTTGATTTCACACACACGCGCACACACAGTGTCACAGGTTTGAACTGCTTTAAATGATATTTTCTGATTTCCATCAGTATATTTTATTAAACAATATACGTACTAAAAGCCTCATGAAAAAGCCAGACACATTTTTCTCCAATATTTATGGAGGATTTTGAACTGAATATTCAAAGATTCTTGTCAAACTCCCAACTTACCCCTCACTTACATGATACATGTATTTTTGTTCATCTGTCTGAGGCTTTATTGGATGTGTCCGTCTGACAATTCTCCATATTACATACCTACTCCCTAAGCACTGCCTACATCTTCTGTAGTATTGCACATTTGTGTTCATTGGACCATGGTATATCAATGGATCCCTTAATAAACTGACATACTAGGACATAAACGTGATGAAGCATCTGTAATGATTAAGAACTAACATTCCACAAAGATGCACAGAAATGGAGAAACAATTAGAAAGAATATTTTCAGTCTGAGTGTAAACTTACTAAATGGGAGACCCTGGAGCATCTCACACTACTTGAGGTGGAATAAGGTTGATGCTAATGGCAAAGTGAAAACAAAAACTGGACACGTTTAAGGCAAGTCCCAGAACAGGGAGCTGTTTACTTTTCAGGCACAGTTTCAAGCTATGCGTCAAGGCTCCTGTTTTATCCTTTGTGCTGTGGATAATTCAAAGGGAATAAAGTAACAATAAATACAAAAATTCTATCTGTAGTGTTTAGATAGCGGTTTTCAGCAGTTTCATTATGTGCAGACTGTGTTTCATTAATTGCAGATCTATGAACACATCTTAGAACTACTGTTATTTGTCAGCCCACAAAAAGCAATTACATTTCTACCTGCTCATTCCTTTAGTTTTAAAGCAGTTTTGGTTGGAAAATGGTGAAATGGCAAACTTTTCCCATTGCTGAATACACAGTTTCCATCTTACACTCAGATTTCTTGTACTTGCACAAAGGAGGCTCGGGATTACATTCCCTAACTCAGACGGAAGTCTCTCTCACTCAGACGGAAGTCTCCTGCCTTTCAGTGATGGCCCTATTGAAGTGACGGGTGAACTGTTTACCAGTTTCTGAATGTGTGTAAATCTATAAAAGGGGGGGGGGGAGGAAAAGGGCCCCAGGACCTTACAAGAATGATTGTTCTTTGGATCATAGTTATACCAATCTGTAGTACATTCCTTTTAACCCCACAAGAGGATCTAGTCACTGGTCCCTCAGATACCTACATGAGTTCCTTTAAAGTCCACTGAGAATTGAAGACAAGTATTGCAGGGCAGAATTTGACCCATAGCTAAAAATATTTGATTGCGGCACATTTAGAACTTACCTAAATGCCATTTAAGATTAATACTGCCAAATACAAGACATGCTATTATGAATCACGGAAGACATTTGGCAGGGCTGGAGGAGTGCATCTGACATGTTTATGGGACCACATGCACAAGTGTCTAATTATTAGTAGGGAAGGGTTGAATGTCTGATTTGGGACGTAACAGTATAATTTTGACTATCATGACAAATGAAAATATTAATAAAATTAAAGGACTGAATAAGTCATTATTCCCTGAAAACTAATGGATTTACTAATGGCTTGGTGGCATTTAAAATTGGCTTCCAACATAGCTATTTGATCTCATGATTGACAACTGCACCTCTGCTCCTAATTTTATAAAACACACAAGTAATTCCCAAAACATTTATCAAATAAATGGTTCAACAAAAATGCAAAATTAATCCCATTAAACAATAAGTTACAGTAGTATGACAACATTTTGGCTTCTTTAGTGTGGCTACACACCTGTCTTTTGTTATCCTGCTGAAAAATCATTACAGCATCCAGTTTGATGTTTCCGAAAGTTAATGAGATGTCTGTGACAATTAAACTCTGCTTGCTACAAGCAAATGTCTTGTTTGTTTCAGTTGGTCACAGATTATATAGAGACTGCCATTTCTGGCCCCAAATAAATATTTATATAGTATTCTTGCAAGTTCAAGTATAATTAGGCTCACACGGAAAACTCAGGTCCCCCTTTCTTTGCTCTCAGCAAAAGTTGCCTGATTCGAAATCCTGCAAATGGATTGATCCACAGGACTGAAGGTTGGCCCCCAAAGACGGATTTCATCCCTTCCCAACGTAGTCTCCTCTCCCATGTTGGCTTTTCACTTTTCAGCCTCTCAATCTCCTGCACATAAATTTAAAAAATAGTTATTCACCTAACAACCAACAGGGTGGATTGATTTAAATGGATAAGTAGGAAACCTTGATTTCACCAATTTTAATACTACTTCGCTCTCATACATTATTTTGCTGAAGAAATGTTAATTCTAATTAGTATAACTCAGACTACGAAGATCTTCAATTATATATGCATTATGATATACACACAAACAAACTTGATACATCCACTCGTATAGTCGTTACAGAAGATTACAAATCTTTGCCAAATTGAGTGGTACATGGAATCTTATTATATACAGTAAAACCTGTATTATCTGGCATGGTTGGGGATTAGGGTGTTCCGGTTATTTAAAAATTCCCGTTATCTGAGGGTCCCATCAACCAATGGACAATAATAGTAAAACTCAAGTTTTTAATATTGGTAGTTTTGTAGCATGAGGCAGTTGGTCTCACATTTCTATTTTGCATTAAAGATGATTAGTACTTCTTCAATAAAAAAATTAAGTCAATCATGGTAAACCACAGGTAAGCCTGTGTACCTGAAGATGTGACAGTATTGTGGTTGGGGGCAATGCCGGTTAACACAGAAAACTCTATTTTAAGAATGTGCGGCTGTCTGTCCATCAGTCCAAGAACTCCTCCTAAACAGTAAGACCTAGAACCACCAAATTTGATCTGCAGCCTCCTCTTATAATAACTTAAAGGAAGATAAGGGTTTGGTTGTGTCAGGACAATGGGATGTGCCTGGAATGCAACTGTTTCTCATAAAATGGAAAGACAGGGTCTGGTAGGTAGGAGAGCTATACTACAGAATGACATCGGGGGTAGGGGTGGAGAAAGGTGCAGGGGAGGAGAAGAGGTGGTTATTCACCTCAATAGTAACTGACATCCTTCGAGATGAGTGTCATCGTGGGTGCTCCACATTAGGACAGTGTGCCACCACCGAGCCTTAGAGTGCAGATTTGAGAGCAGTGCCCCTGGGGCTATGCATGCACACACCGGCAGCCGTGTGATCTTAGGTTGCAGGCATCATGTATGCACGATCCCTCTCTCCGCCCCCCCCCCGCCCGCTCCTCAGTTCTTTTTCTACCCCGGAACGATGCTGTGAGAAGGCCAGGATCCCAAAGTAGAAGGGAGGGTTGTGGAGCATCCATGGGGACACATCTCGAAAATCATCAGTTACTACTGATGTGAGTAACCTTCTCTTTAAGACAGGTGTCCCCGTGGGTGCTCCACATTAGGTGACTACAAAGCTATTTCTGTTTAGGGAGGTAGGGACTTTGAATCTGGCAAAAAAGCAGTGGAGAGAACCACTTTAGCTAGTTTTAGGTTGGAGAGAGGTCCCTGTGTAAGCACATAGTGCTTTGCAAATGTGTGGTTGGAGGACCATGTAACAGCTGCGCGAATGTCTCTTATGGGTACTTTGCACAGGAATGCTATTGAGGTAGCCACAGCTCTGGCTGACTGTGCCCTTATGCTATCTGAAGGCAGCACTTCTGACTGCTTGATACAATCCAAAATCCAGCAGGAGAGGCTCTGTGATGGGGCAGCCTGGCCTTTACTATGGTTTGCTATTGAGACAAATAGTCTCGGAGACGTTCAACAAGGTTTAGTTCATTGCAGGTAAAAGGAGAGTGCCCTGCACAGGTCATGTGTTCATTTTCATCTTGAAAAAATTGGCATGTGGTTTGGGGAAGATGGGAAGGTGCACTGTCTGACTGAGGCGGAAGGAGGAGTGAACCTTGGGGAGAAATTTGGGATGGGTATGTAAAGTGACCTTGTCTATAATAAAGATGGTGTAAGGGGGATCTGCCATTAGGGCTGCGATCTCTCCCACCCATTGTGTCGAGGTAATGGCTACAAGGAAAACAGTTTTCATAGACAAGTGTAATAATGAGGTGGTAGCCATTGGTTTGAAAGGCGGCCGCGTTAGAACATTCAATACTAAATGCAGGTCATGATTGTGTTGGTAGAGTGATGTCTGCAGACCCGTAAGAAACCTCTTGTCAATGGATGAGCAAATACGGATGAGTCATCTATCTTAGAGTGGAAGGTAGTAATAGCAGCAAGGTAAACTTTAATGGAACTTATTGAGAGGCCCATTTGTTTAAGGTGCAGAAGGTAGTCGAGGATGGTAGGCAAGGAGGATGTTGAAGGAGCCACCCGGTGGCGTACACACATCGAGAATCTTTTCCATTTCTGAAGGTAAGTCTTACGGGTGTTCTGTGCCCTACTGCATAGAAGGACCATTTGTACTTGTGAGCAAGTCAGCTCTAGTTCAGAGAACCATACAGGAGCCATGCCTTCAGGTGTAGCAAGTGGAGGTTCAGATGGGTGGTGCGGCGTCCCGGATGAAGGAGATCATCGCTGTAAGGTAGGTGGATTGGTGAGGCGCAAATAATTGCCATACAAAGGGGAACCATGTTTGGGATGGCCATGTTGGAGCTATAAGTATCAGATGGGCCTTGTCCCTCCTTGTCTTTTGGACTACCCTGTTCAATAGGGGTATGGGAGGAAATGCATACATTAGGTGGGATGTCCAGCTACTAAGGAATGCATCTCCCATTGATCCCTTGCCTATGCCCACCCTGGAACAGAATAGGGGACATTTCTTGTTGTATTGCGTAACAAACAGATCTATGGTGTGGTGACCTCACAAGCGGATGATGCCCGCCAACATGCGCGGGTTCATTTGCCACTTGTGTTCGGTTGGGAGGGCTCTGATGAGTGTACATGCTGTTGTATTCAGGATGCCCAGAAGGAGCACTCAGTAATAACCATGTTGTATTTCAGGCACCAGTTACAAAGTGCTATGGCCTCTGTGCAAAGAGCTCGAGATCGGGCTCCACCCCGACAGTTTATATAAAACATTGCTGCGACATGGTCTATATATAGTCTGACTGTTGGCAATGAATGGGAGGAATTTGACACATGCATTCCTGACTGCATGAAGTTCCAGAACATTTATGTGCAAGTCCTTGTCGCTCTTGAACCACAGGCCCTGATATGTATGATGTTGTAAGTGGGCACTGAACCCTGTACGAGATGCTTCTGTTGTCATGGAAACAAAGTTTGGTGGGTGGAAGGGGACTTTGGAACAAGATTCCATGGACTTAAACACCAGTGTAAGGATTCCTTTACTATCCCTGGAAGGGACAGGGATTTGGATAGCAGACGGACACTGGATTTGTACACCTGTCCCAGCCAACCCTGTAAGCATCTCATGTGCAGGCACACATTGCTGATGATGAAATTGCATGCTGCCATGTGTCCCAACAACCGAAGGCATTCAAGTGCTGTTGTGTGGCGGCTAGATTGTAAGGTGTTTACCAAGGCCACCATTTTTTAAGAAGCGGTCCATAGTAAGGGACGCAGGGGTCACTGTTGAGTCGAGGCATGCTCCTATAAATTGTATATTTTGTGTAGGAGAGAGCATGGATTTGGTTTCATTCACCTGGAGGCTGAAGTGTCGGAGTAGGTGTCTTGTGACTGTCAGTACGGCAGGAATCTTTGTGTGAGAGCGACTTGAAGAGGCAGTCATCCAGGTAAGGAAATAGGATAACTCTTTTGTTTTCTCAGATATGCTGTGACAACCGCTAGAACCTTTGAAAAGAGCCTCAGGGCCATAGAATCCAAATGGAAGCACCTTCTATTGGTAGTGTTGAGAATCTACAATGAAATGAAACAAACATCTGAAAGCAGGGTGGATGGCAACGTGAAAATATGCATCTTGCAAGTCGAGGAACGAGAACCAATCATCCTGTTCCAACACTGGTAAGAGTGTGGCAAGCGTTACAATCTTGAATTTTTGTTTTTGAACAAGTTTATTGAAGGCCCAAAGGTCTAGGAGAGGTCTCCAACCTCTCAATCTTTTCTCTGTCAAGAAGTAATGAGTAGAACCCCCCCTAAATTGTGTGGGGACTGGGCTCAATCGCCCCCATGTGCAAAAGGTCCTCTACCTCTTGTTGAAGTAGAATCTCACAAGAGTGGTCCCTGAAAAGGGAACAGGAAGGGAGTATGGACACAAAGGGAATAAAGTAGCCTTTTTCAATTATCTGTAGGATCCATCTGTCAGAGGTTATATATTGCCAGCTGTTAAGGAAGGGTAGCAGTTGAGGATGGAACAGGCTTGCTTGCATCAATGGCATTGGAATAGAAGAGAGGCTCTCCTGACCCTCGACCTGATGTTCAAATTTGCTTATTGGACTGCTGCGACTGTTGGGAGTTGGCAGAGGAAGGACATCGTCGTTGGGTTCTGCCTCGGTCTCTATTCTGTTGGTCTTGTCTATTGTAATGTTGTGCATATGGAGGATATCGAGGTCTCAAGTAGGGCTGAAACCTATATTACCTTCTTCTAGGTGCCTGGTTGTGGATCTCAAAGGACTGAAGCGTTACTCTGGAGTCTTTCATGAAGTGGAGAATTTCATTGGTTTTAGCTGCAAACAACTTTTGACCATTGAAAGGCAGATCTTCTACTGTAGACTGAATCTCTGGGGAACGGAGTGGAGCTAAACCATGACGCCCTTCTCATTACTACTGCTGTTGCTGTAGATCATGCAGCCGTATCAGAAGCATCTAATGCAGCTTGCAATGCTGTTCTAGCAATCGTGTGACCCTCCAATACCAGTGCTTTGTACTGTTGTCTCAGCCTTGGGAATATCTGTGGTGAAGTTGTTAAGTTTGGTGTAATTTCTGTAGTCATATTTGCTTAATAAAGCTGCATAGTTTGAAATGCAAAATTGTAAAGTAGAAGATGTATACATCTTGCACCCAAATGCGTCAAGCCTTTTGCTATCAGTCTGATGGACTGGACCAATACCGTTGCTGCTTAGATTTTTGTTGTGCAGCCTCCACTATAAGGGAATTAGGGACTCTGTGAGTAAAAAGAAATTCAGATCCCTTGGGTGGGACATAATATTCCTTATCTGTTCTCTTAGTCGTAGAAGAGATTGATGCTGGAGTTTGCCACGCCGTCTTTACCAGTTCCATTATTGCTGGATTAATTGGCAGTATTATTTTTGACGGTGTTACTGAGTGAAATAGATCAGTTAACTCATGCTGATTTTCCACAACCTCCTGAAGAGGAATGTTTAATTCAGCAGCTACATGTTTAAAAAGGTCTTGGAAATGTGCAGCATCATCTGAGGCCAGAGACCCTCCCTCCACTGTGGGGGCGGGGGGGAAAGGAGAGGGTCATTTTTGGTCCAGAGACGCTGCCCCCTCTTTTGTGGGTGGGTCCCCTTCTTGTATTTGTTTAGCAGGGCAATATTGCACTCTGCTGTTTTCAGCCTTGCTGGTGTTTCTGATAATATTGCCATTTGTCCCAGTATTGCCAGTGGGGATATGGCTCAGATGGCAGTTCCCAGGGATTGCCATAATATGAAGGTATATTCCCAAATCTGGAAGAGTAAATAGTCTGGTCTGTGTAAGGAGAATTCTCTAGAGAATTCCTCGTCAGTTTCAGATGAAAATCTTTCCTGAGACAATGAGCTCTGTGATGCTAACATAGCAGGAGAGTGCTCAGGGTCTAAAAACAGTGAGTTAAAAGTCAAGGAGACTAATAAGTCCCTGTGTTGGGTGTAATGCCCAGCTGGCACTGTCGGTGCCGTCGTGGGAGGCATGGAAGCCATCCGAGACACTGAATCATGTCTTGGTGCTGAGGAAACTAGCGCCACATTAGGCATCTCTGCAGTGGAGACTGAAGGGACTGTTAACATGGTCGGCACTGTGCTCTTATGCTGCGCTGGCAAGACTGTATCAGTGCCGGATGGTGCTGCAGCTCATGAGGACGGTAACTTGACACCTGACGCCTCAGAGCATGATTTAGTGCACGCTCGCTTGTTGTCTGCGCTGATGGCTCTCGAGACGCTTGGAGCATCATATGTGCTGAGGTGCAGTGCCGCCGCCGCTCTTGCCACCGGTCATGAGGGAAACGGCAGTTTCGGTGCTGTAGCCCCCTGAGGTAGTGAGGAGGCTTGCTTTTTGGCAGGCTTTTTGGTTCCCCGCTGTTTATGTTCCTCAGGCTGTTGGCCCGGGTCAGCAGCTGGTCTGAGAGAGTTTTCAAGTAAGGCAGAGGTCTCTGTCTCTCCCCACGCATAATTTTAACTTTGCACAATGAGGACATTTTTTAGGAGATATGCTGGTCTCCAAGGCAGCGGACGCACTGTGAATGTCCATCTGATATCGGGATAGGCTCTTTACATGAGGTGCAGCGCTTAAACCCCTGGGAGCGAGGCATGTCTATGAAAGCAGTCAGGAAGGGGTTAACTGGGAGAAAAGAACCTTATACTCATCTAGGTTTTTTTTTTTTTAAACTAACTAATTACTACAATATAACTGAACTGGTTTTAAAATAGAGCTAATCATGAAGACGCGAAGAAGCTAGGGAGCACTGCTGAATCCATCTGTTGCCAGAGGTGGTAGAGAAGGAACTGAGGGGCGTTGGGATGCAGGGGAGGAGGGTTCACACATGTATGATACCTGCACATGCGTGACCCCAGGGACACTGCTCTTAAATCTCCGCTCTAAGGCTCGGCGGCAGCGCACCGTCCTAATGTGGAACACCCATGGGGACATCTCTTAAAGAAGAAAGGGATAGCTATCTACTATATATTTCAGAGAGCCTGTCTGTCCGTCCGTCTAGACAGGGGCCATGGATCCCTTCCCTTTGGCTGTGTCCACTGGAGCTGCAGCAGCCATGGATGGACAGGTGCTTCTCAACTGGCCCCAAGCTGCTGAGGTAAGAGAGGGCTGGGGTTGGCCTCCCTCAGGGCAGCCTACATACTGAACCCCTCATATCCAACTCCACACCAGAACGATTTCAATAAGAAAAACAAAACTTATTCGAGTTAAGGACCCAAGCAATACTGAGTAAATCTTCTAGTATCCCGATAAAAAAAATTGGATTTAAAAGGGGACAGTTACGATACTATGAATCTAATATTAGTATAAACAACTCAAATTCTGGCAGTCAAAAGGTTACATCCGAGAGTCTAATAGCAGTACAGAGCACTTCAACATTAAGGGGTACAAGCGAAGATGCTGTTAGCCAAGACCAGCAAGGATTAAATGTCTTGCATTTCTCTCTAGTAAATCTCTAATGATGAATGGAAGACAAGCAACATCATCTGAAGAAATCTCTATCCAGCCCTCTCCACTACGGATCCCACAGGGCTGTTTCCTGTTCCCCTTCAAACAGAGAAATGTGTGTAGGGTCTAAACTAGAAGATATTGACAGACCCTGTGCAGCAGTACAGTCAGGCACCAAACCAGTGTGTATGAAATAAATTAGCATTTCTGTCTAAGGAAGAGATCAGATTGACTCATTGAACTGTGGAGAATGTAGCACAATGAAAGAATTTAAAGCTTGCTGAATATATTGCATATTTATATAATATACATTTCTGAAACCATATTTGATGAGAAGTAAAATACTCAGTACCACAAAAAGCTAAGTGAACACTAGCTGCACTGCATGCCAGGGATCTGTGCTAATCAGAACCTGTTAATTGCAATTAATGAAAGACTTGAATCTAGGCAAAAATGATACAGTAAGAATCTCAACTCAAATCAGACTACCTTTCAAAATGCATTTTAAATGATCATTTACAGGACTCACTTTCCACTGACACTTACCATTTGCTTTCCCTTTATACAGCTATTCAATTTCTAAATGTGAACTTTGCAAAGCGACAGAGAATATTCAGATTGGAACTGTGAACTCAACTCCCTTAATATCTTCAGTCAATTACTCACATTGGATGACATTCATCCAATGTTTACACAAAGGACGTTAACAAGCGATTAATGTATTAGTCAAGTAGTCTATGGAATTTCCATCGACTACTCAATAGGCACCTCCGCGTTTCTGCCTCTGAAATGCATTCTTGTGCATTTCAAAGTTGGAATGGCACATGGAGCCCAGGCCCAGTGGGAAGTTTCACTAACTCCGGGCTCCATGCGGGTGCTTCCATGCTGGGGACTCTTGTACATTTCAAAGCTGGCATGCGAACGGAGCCTGGGGTCAGCTGGGAGTCCCCAGCTGATCCCAGGCTCTCAGCGGCATTTCAAAGTTGCAGCACCACTTGGGAGCCCGGGATCAGCTGGAGACTCCACAGCTGACCCCAGGCTCCACGCAGCAGCTCTGTGTGGTGCTGCTGCTTTGAAGTACCTCCTTCTTCCCTGATAAAGGGGGGGAAGCGACTAGTTGACTATCCTTATTTGCTTATCAGATAGTCAACTAGTTGACTAGTCCTTTAACATCCCTAGTGTACACTGGGATTTGATGAGGAAAATGGATTAACAGTACATATTAACCAATATCTTATTTTAGTGCAGTAAAAAAGTGCAGAAGACCACACACTTCTAATACCAGATTAAATGTATTTCATTATAATGAAACAAGGCACTTTTGTTGACAATCTAAGAATTATGGGTGGGATTTTCATAAGTGTCCAAGTAATTTAGGAGCATTAATACAACTGAAAGATAATGCAACTTTTTTTAAAAGTTTCTGAAAGTCTCGCTATACTGCATCATGTAAGGGAAGTCAATACTAAAAACATCTGCTTGTTAGCAAAAACAATTATTTCTAATTTTCCCAGTAGCAAGGAAGTAAGAGATAAATGTGTTTAAGATTTGAGCATTTTCATCCTCATAAAAGTCCCTCTATCATAATCAGTTAAAATTATATGTAGTCAAGTCTCAAAGTTATTACACCAAGTACAGAGTAGGATTTACCGTTTCATCATTGCATATTGAGTGGATTTGGGTGCCAAACATAACAGCAGTGAACGTGAGAAACAGAAAACCCTCAAGGCACAAAAAGACCATCAGGATCACAGTTACAGGCGGGGAGAAGTCGCTGCATTCTGTGAAAAGAATGAACTTAGTTATGAAAAAAAAAATCACACCAAAGAACACATGCAAAATAGCAACTGCAGAACAGCTTGACTCCTCTTCAATGCAAAGGGATAAAATGTTTGTATTTTACAGCTGCTGAATCAAGCTGAACTCCAGATTTTCCTTTCCATCACTGATGCTGTACAGCTCTAGACAATTCAGTTTATTGTTGAATTAAATGCTAATTTGAAAGCGATTACAGTTCTGCCTTGTCATATGCCACACTGCAACTGCACTGTTATGTCTTGCCCTGCAGTGACCACAAGGTGACACCAATAGGAGAGCCATTAAGCATCTGAGCGAGACACATTGTAAAACCTTAGCTCAGGTTGCACATAATACCAGACAAAGAAAGGGGCAGCTAGACATGAAGTCAGCACATGACAAAAAAATGCAGAAGCACATTCTGCTCCTGGTTGGCTGTTCTAGCTACCTGATTTTTCATCCTTGCAGATGTGGTTGGCTTGCCTTGTATAGTGTAAAGAAAATTAAGCTGTATCTTGAAATCTGGAGCTGCTCAAAGTCTTATCCTCCCACTCACCCACTGATTACGCAAGGAAGGATTTGGGCAGTGTGTGACACAGTGTGGGATTTTACACTGAAATGGAGTGGGATGCTGAGAGGAAAAGTATTTTCATGTGAAAAAAAAAATCTATTAGTAAAGATACTCTAAATTCCACCACCCTGCCTTTGCACATTCAACCATGTGTTCAGCAAAATATATTTGCTGGGCAGGAAAAAATCGTGTTCTCCACACTCGTTTCATTGCAGTAGTTAAAAGATGCAACAGTTGGATGTGGGAGAGCAAGGAGTGAAAGGCAAAGCAACAGCCAGAAAGACAAGTGTCCGTCAATTCATAATTTTAAGGATAAAAGGGACAATGAGCATAGAATCCAACAGAGGCCAGGATCAGCAATTTCTGCAAACCCAAAACAAATTGAGCTAAAGATCTTTAAAAAAAAATCCAATCTTTAAATAAACACATCTCATCCCAGTTAATTAGCCTACTAAAACTGTATGCTTCATTTCTATGTTGTTTCATCTTTCAGATACCGGGCACCATGCAAGAAAATAGGCTGCCATGAGCAGGAAAGAGAATATTTATGGCAGCTTCATGTTAAACAATTGAAATGTGCAAATTCTATGATTTTTTTATTTATTTATAAACACTGCTTGGTTAGAGTGGTAGAAGTAAAACACATGCTTACCAGTCCACTGTCCTCGGACACAAGAGAAAAACTGAAACCCACACAGAATGAGTGCATGAGCTGATATTAGGGCTATATACATCTGGAAATAAACAGAAATGTGCTTAATCTTGATCATTTATTCAGTCAGTAAAGCAGACATTCCTTGCGACCAGTTTATATGTTAGGAAATGACCTGCTTGAGGGCAATATCATTTTAAGGTTGGATAAAATGGAGTAAAACCAACTCCAGCAAGGTTCAAATCAGAGACACTCAGCAAGTACAACAACATACACAAATATATTCGTTCTTTGGATGGCATTACAATTACAAATGTAAAAAAATGGTTACTAACTTCCTTGCTGTAAAAGTTCTTTGAGATGCCCTGCTCATATCCGTTCTATGTGAAATATGTGCATGCAATCTGTGCACTGTTGCACGAGATTTGTCCCCCAATGGTATCAGTTGAGCTGGATCTAGCACCCTTTGGAGCTGCACACTTGAGCTGGGTACAAGAAGTGTCAGCAATCCCACATCTTTTCAGTTCTTTCTTACTGATTAACTTGGATAGAGAGGTACAAGGGAGGGTTATTGAACAGACATGTGAGAAACAGCTCAAAGAACAGTTACAGAAAGTTTAGTAACTTTTTTCTGTGAGTGCTTGCTCATCATGTCCATGCCACGTTAGAGGACTCAAGCAGCATGAGGGCTCAGAGTTCAGGGACATGCTGACTGCAACACTACTCTTCCAAGCCTGGTGTCATCTCCAGGCTAGTCAGGTGATGGCGATGGGGGATGTGAAGGCATGAACCGATAAGCAAAGTTGCGGCCCTTCAGATGTCTTGGGCTGGAAGCTGCATATGGAATGCTGCTGAAGAAGCCTGATTAACATAGCCAGAGGTGGGACATCCACCTAACTGGAGTGCCCAAATACAGAGGGTTATCCAGGATGAAATCCTCTGGGCTGACACTGGAAGTTCTTTCATCCTTTCTGCTACAAAGAGATGTATGGATTTATGAAAGAATTTCGTTCTCCTGATACAGAAAGTGAGGGCACAAAACAGCCAACCAGTGAAATTGCTGCTCTTCTGAATTCTGGAGAAGCTTTTGAAGAAGAGCATCAGAAAAATAGCCTGGTTGCTATGCGACTGTGAAACCATCTTTGGCAAGAAGGCTAGGTAGGGACACAGTTGGATTTTGCCTTTGAAGAACACCGAATACAGAGGCTCTGATGTGAGGCTCTGATGTGAGGCCCTTGATTTCAAAGACCTTCTGACTGAGGTGATGGCTACCAGGAAGGAAATCTTCCAGGACAGAGGTTGCCCTGGCAACATTCTTACCCTTCTCTAAGAGGGCAGAGAATTCCTGCCTTGAGTCCTGAGGTACGGAGTCTCTGAACTTAGACAAGAAGTCCCACAGGTTGTAGTTGTATCTCCCCAGCAGGGCTTGCGGGTTTGAGATATGTAGCCAGAGACTAGCAGTCAAATTAGCTTTTTCCCAAATGTGTCGAGTTTCTTTGCATTCTTCTGTTTGGAGACAGCACCCATATGCCTTCCTTGTCTGCTGCTAATACAATAAGGGACACCGGAAGAGGGTAGGAGTATACATATTCATACTCTTGGCTGGCATAATATTTCTTCTCAGCCCTCTTTGAGGTGGGGGGGGACAGAGAAGGGGTTTTCCACAGGGTCCTCACTGGAGCAACTACAGCCTTATTAATGGACATAGCCACCTTGGAAAGTGCTCCTGCATCCAGCATGTTACCAAGGATGTGGGATGATATCTGGAGTTCCTCAATCTCCAGCCCCAGGATAGCTGCCATCCACTTTAGACGCTTATGGGCCCAGAAGTCACCCTGTGCAAGCAAGACATTCAGTCCCAAGGCAGCCTCGTCTGAGGAAGAGGAAAAGGCTTGTAAGAGAGTGGGGAAGATTCTTTTCTTCCTCAGTCTCATCATCATCCAAGGGGGCCACATCCTGAATGTCTACACTGACAGTAGTACCAAAGTTGGGGTTCACTGCAGAGCAGGGTGGGAGCAGCAGCTCGCCTCTCAGAAGCAAATGAGTAGCGTTAGTGGGAAGGAGAGAAGTGCACAAGGATACCAGTAGGCTAGATGCTATCAAGTTATCTTGGTTAAGTGTCATCGGGGGGACCTGTACTGAGAATGGGTGGTACATAGAACGGGTACTGAAGGTCCTCCACCTCAGGGTAGGTCTACAAAAAACGTCACTTATGTCCACACTGCAATCACATTCTTTCAAAAAAAAAAATCGAAAGAACAGAGGGGTTTTTCTGACATTGGTAAACCTCTTTCTACAAGGAAGAATGCCTTTTCCCTAAAGAGTTCTTTCAGAAAAAGACATGCGTGGACAGAGAAAAGGGAGTTCTTTCAAAAGAAGAGGAAAGAGGAAAAAGCACAGATCCCCTGGTGCCCACTCTGTCCATAGTAATCACAGCTTAAATGTGAGATAGCATCCAGACTGAATGGATGCTATCTTTAGAAAAAGTTTTTGCTGTGTAGATGCTCTCTTTCGGAAGTTTTTTCATAAGATCTCTTCTGGAAAAGCTTCTTCTGAAAGAAGCCTGTAGTCTAGATATAGCCTAAGACTGATGAAGAACCCTCTTGAAGTGACCATGGTTAAGTGCCAAGGGTCTAGAAAGTCTCTCTAAACACTTCAGACAACTGGAATGTGAGGCGCTCATGGGCACAGGCTTACTACAGGAGGTTTGAAACCTAGGGAGTACCCATGCCTCTGCCCAGGGCACAGAGGGCCATTTAATCATAAGGAGACTAGGCTTCTAACTACCTACACTAACACGATTTACAATATATACATTACAACTATACTTTAGACAAACTATGGAAGAATAAGAAACCACTGAGAAGAACATCATGCTGAAGGAATAGGAGTTGTTCCAGCAACCATCTCAGGCAGTAAACAGGAACCTCAGAAGAGTGTGGGGCCAGTGGCATCCCTATATGGGCACACAACTGCATAGTTCCAGAGGGTGCTAGATCGGGACCAACACACACCACTGAGGGGAAAGCCTCCGCCAACGATGCACGTGATGCATGCACACCTAACATGGAATGGACACGAGCAAGCACTCAAAGAACTAATGGATTTTAAGTCATTGAAACATTGGACTCAAACATGATTAAAATAAGCATGGTTAATACCTGCTACAGGTTGAACCTCTCTAGTCCGCCACCCTCGGGACCACACCAGTGCTAAACCAGAGAATTTGCCAAACCATGGGAGGTCAATATTGTCTAGCAGGATTACCAACTCTTCCGCTGCTGACTAGGCTCTTAGAAGACATTTATGGGTAAATTAGAGCTAAATAATAGCACAGAACGCTGAGAGCTAGGTGGCTGTAAAACTTTACGTGACTTGAGAAAACCTGACCACACCAGGATAAGTGGACATCGGGCTAGCTAAAAATCAGCTGGATCACAGATGTTGCTGGACCAGAGAGTCCCAGACTAGAGAGGTTCAATCTGTAATAGCTTCTCGAAGGCAGGGGAGAAATTAGGAGAAAGGCAGTGGTACTCTTCTAAGGTCAGCCCATGTGAGCTGTTATTCAACCTGGTATACAGATGCACAAATTCAGGTGCATTCTGATCACAATTCTTTAGTTCCTTGGACTTCGTTCCCCATCAGTGGGGCTCAGATTCTCTATTGGGTTCTCCCAGGCTCCTCCTTGAGGGAAGGAAAGAAGTGCATCCTCCTAAACACCACTCACTCTTGGCACCAAAAGCAGAAGTCACGCCTGGTAAATTCTGAAGACTAAGGTACACACCCTCTCCTTGTTCAAGGTTTACTGCAGATTCATGTAGCTATCACAATCAGTTCACATATGGGTTTTCTTTACCACTACACAGACTTTTTTTAAAATGAAAATTGAGATGCTGCAGAATGAGACTGCAGCTTGAGCCAGGTACCAGCATATTATATTGGCCTGATCCAAGTCTTCTCCCCCCAGAATATTTTTAATTGCACACTTTAAAAAACAGTAACATGCTTTTTTGTGTAATAAAACAATACACTGCAAACAGTGAAATGGTACAATGCTTCACATCCAGGGTATGTACTCCTGAGGGAATTCTGCACTACAATGCACAGAATACATATGTCTCAGATTTTCTTTTTCTTCGCAGAAAATACATTCTGCTGGAGAGATTCTGCAGTTACGCCAGGGGCCTCTCTGGCACCAAAACAGAGACAGTCAGCTCATCTATTCCCCAGTGTAGCGGTTAGCAGCTGACAGCGAGAGAGCAGAAGCTTTGGTTCTCATAGCGGGCACTGCCCTGCCTGCAGGAACAGATGAGGTGGCAAGAGATACGTGGGTGGATACAGACAGAATGGAGCACCTGGGGCTACTGGGGGAATCACAAACTGGGATTCAGAAGAGGTAGGAGGTAGATTGGAACAGGTGTTGAATGGGAGTGGGGTAGCAGGGGAACATGAGCAGGCAGATGTGCCTGACTGGGAGAGGCTAGGGGTCAGCCAAAGTCTATACAGGGGAGGCTCCCTAACTCCTCCCCAGCAAAACACAAGACCAACCTGTTCTATACACTTCTCCGACTCACACCCAACAAACCTCCAGGCTCACTCCCAGACCTCTTCCCAACAATTACTTCCCTCTCCCTCAGGTCCTCTGTTACCCAGGATTCCCCCAGGCCTCTGTCATTGCTTCTGAGTTTGCTAGAAATAAGTTTCTGTATTGTAGTTTAAATTAATAATTATACAAAATTCTGTTTTAATATGCCTAGTAAGGAATCTATTTCCTAACTCTTTTTGGCTGTCTATATTGTTAGAGTGATATTTGTTAACAAGTATTTTAAAATAAATTACCAAAACAATCAAAACCAGGTAGATTATTTTATTATTTTGACAAATATGCAGAATTTTAAAATACTGTGTGCAGATTTTTGGAGAGGGTATGAGGAGAGGGGACGACACAGAATACCCCTTGGAGTAAGGGTCTAGCTAAACAGCAAATAATTTAATCCTGGGGTATGTGAAAAATTGCTACCTATAATGAATATAATTTTCATATTTAGCCAATATGAATTTGTTGGTACTTTGTACTCACCGTAAACAGCACGAAAAATCTCTGATTTTTCTCTCCTACACAATTATTCACCCAGGGGCAGTGATGATCCATCTTTCGAATACATCGCTTGCAAATACTTGGGGGAGGGAAGAAGACAGAAATGGACACTTTTTACTTTATTTTTCTAAAATAAAATTTCACTGCAGGAAAGAACAAGTAGTGTGTCTCAGCCAAAAATTAATATGCAGAGTTTAATGAAAGCTGAAGGGGAAAAAGCAGAGCTCTTAACTAGTTTTGTCAGATGTGGTTTACCATTTAAGAGCAAATGATCCGGAGAATAGGATAAACAGTGATGTGGCAAAATTTGCAGAGGATACTGAACTGCCCAAGATAGTTAAATCCAAAGCAGACTGTGAAGAGCTTCAAAAGTATCTCACAAAACTAGGTGACTGAGCCACAAAATGGCAGATGAATTTTAATGTTGATAAATGTAAAATAATGCATATTGGGAAACATAATCCAAACGATACATACAAAATGATGGGCACTAAATCAGCTATTACCACTCAACAGAGAAATCTTGGAGTCATTGTAGATAGTTCTCTGAAAACATCCACTCAATGTGCAGTCAAAAAAGCAAACAGAATGTTAGGAATCATTTAAAAAGGGATAAAAATAATACACAGAATATCTTATTGCCTCTATACCAGTGGTGCTCAAACTTTCTGGCCCGCCACCCACCCTGCTCAATGCAGACCTTTCCATGGACCACCAGCCAACCACCCATAATGACAAAATGGGTGCAGGAGAGGTTTGGCATGCACGGTCTGACTGGGAGGTAGGGTGCAGAAGTGAGCTGAGGGTTGGGGTTCTGGATGTGAGGTAGGGTGAAGGAGTAGGCTGGAAAGTGGGAGGTAGGTTGTAAGAGTAAGCTGGGGTGAGGATGCAAGAGCAGGGTGGAAGGGAGCATGTGAGGGGGATGGGTGTGCAGGGTTTGGGGCATGAGGGGATGGTGTGCGCTTACCTGGCTCCATGCTTCCGATTACTGCCAGGCACTGCCACCCACTGCTTCCACTGGCTGTGATTCCAGCCAATGGAAACAGCAAGGAAAGCCTCCAGGTGAATGGTTTCCCGTGCTGCCGTTCCCCCAGCCAGGGGCAGGGGGAACAATAGCATGCGGAGCCACTTCTTTCCCCTGAAAGCTAAATTTTGTCCATGAGGCACAACCTCCCATACACAGTAGAGGGGGGCCACAGCTGAAGCACATGCTGCAGGGGGTAGAGGGCAAGGCGAGCCCTGGGACCACGGCCCACCAGCAGGATGGTCACGGACCACACTGAGAACCACTGCTCTAAATAAATTCATGGTATGCCTAAATCTTGAATACTGCATGCAGATGTGGTCACCTCATCTCAAAAAGGTATCTTGGCATTGGGAAAAGTTCAGAAAAGGGCTACAAAAATGATATGGGGTTTGGAATGGCTGCCATGTAAGGAAAGATTAACAAAACTGGGACTTTTCAGCTTAGCAAACAGGAGTCTGGGGGGGGATATGATAGAGGCCTAGAAAATCATGATTGGTGTGGAAAGATTAAGTAAAGACAAGTTATTTACATCTTTCCATAACACATGTTCTAGGGGGTCACCAAATGAAATTAATAGGTAAGCAGATTTAAAACAAATAAAAGAAAGTATTTCTTCATGCAACTCAGAGTCAACCATAGAACTCATTGCTAGAGGACGTGGTGAAGGCTAGGACTTTAACAGGGTTAAAAAAAAAGAGCTAGATAAATTCATGTAGGCTAGGTCCATCAATGTCTATTAGCCAGGATGGGTAGGAATGGTGTTCCTAGCCTCTGTTTGTCTGGAAATGAATGACAGGAGAGGGATCACATGATGATTACGTGTTGCGTTCACTCCCTATGGGGCATCTGGCACTGGCCACTGTTGGCAGACAGGATACTGGGCTAGACGGACCTTTGGTCTGACCCAGCATGGCCATTCTTATGTTCTAACAGTGTAAAGGCTGGATTTTTATCCACTATGCTGGGTTCATATCCACTGAAATGAATATTGACATGCTCCAAAACGAATAAAAGTGTACATCCAATCATGTGTATTATTTTATATTAACCCTGTAGCTATATGAGTATATCATGTAAGTAGAGCTTCAATCTTTTCGAAATTCAAGGTAAAAGCCAGTCAAAAGGAATATTTGGCAGAGAGTACCTAGATCAGTTTACAGATAGCCAAACTGTAAGTCTGGTTCAGAATATAGAAAAGTTGACGTAATATTTGCAAGAAGACACACATCTCTCCAGAAATGTTCACAGCTGTTTTACAACCCACACAGCTCCATAATAATATAGTGAATGTGTGTGCACAATCAAAATGTTTCAAAGAACAGTCTAAACTTTATTTAAAAGTTGTCAATTCCCTCTCATTTCTCAGAAATACAATCTAACCATATCATTAAATTACAAAAGATTTGATCAGGAGAGACGTGATATACAACACATTCACACATAGTATCTTTCACCACTGGTGGAGCAGCATCAACAGGATATTCAGCAGTCATTTGAATCTGCTTTTTGTGTGTGGCTTTGTCTACAGCTATTGGACTTTTCTGGAAACAATTCCAGAAATCTCACACCATCTCTCTTTGTTAAACTATAAAACACCAAAGGCAGGGTGGGCAATAAGCTGGATGCAGTTCACTAGGGTTAGCCCCTGGTGCTTTATTTACCTACGCCTCCACAGGTATGGTTGTTTGAAGCTCACATTTGCCGCGGATCACCATTCCCGGCCAATGGGAACTGCAGGAAGTGATGTCCCAAACTGCACCACTTTCTGTAGCTCCCATTGGTCAGGAACAGCAATCCGTGGTGAATGGGAGCTTTAAGCGGCTGTACATGTGGAGGTTCAGGTAAACTGCTGGCAGCCCACCAGGGGCTAACCTTGGTGAACTGCATGGGCTGGTTATTGCCCCCCTGCTGACTTAAAGGCTATCAACCAACATGTCTCAAAGTTGGTTGCAGAAGAATCCAACTATAATCTCTACGTTCTACAGTGAAAAATAAAACAGTTGCTACATTTGTCATTATCTTTCCCCAAATGGACCACTTAAGTAATATATATCTTACTTTTTTTTAATTTATTCTGAAGTGAGTTGTAGAGTTACAGATTTTCTTGTAGAATATGAAAAAAACATCCCTTCAACTTGAACAGTATTAAATGAATAGTTCTGGTCTATCATGAATAAATATATTCAGAGATTAGTAAAAACAAAAGATGCTTATGATATGTTTATTTTAAAACTATCCTAAGGAAGCAATCCAAGTAGAAAACACTCAGTAAAGACCCAAATTTAGAAAAATAATGCAACATTAGAAACTTTTCTATATTTTGTGATTACAATCTCAGTTGTTATTCCCAAAGTAAGATTGGTGGGCCTTTGTAACAAGGGCCTTTTCATTCTTCTATAGTGTTAAAGCTATGCATACATAACCCACCCAAAGTTACAGATACTGTGAAAGTTTAGTTTTCCTCATCTGTGCAATTCAATTTTCAACCTTAACGTTACACAATATTTCCATAGCATTTTTGGGATATAAACACTCAAATCTTGTCCCAACAGACATCAGAATACTCAAGATACTGACTGAACCAGTATCTTTCAATCAAAAGTTTAAAAAGTGCTTCACCATTACAATCTATTTAATATAGCCCAATGTCTGTGACTAATGCTGAAATGCTGGCTGTTCCCTTTGGGTGGCGCTGTTGCCTGAGTCACATCCTTCGCCTCCCTCTGTGGCACTCGGCTGACTTCTGTGTCACTCAGCTGGGCCACCGCAGGGGAGCAAGCGGTGCAAGCGGCTGTTTGGGCCCCGCGCTCCCTGTGCTGCATGGGGAGCGCAGGGCCCAAACGACCGCTTGCACCCTCATGGCGGCCCGGCTGAGCGACGCAGAAGTCAGCTGAGCGCCACGGCGGGAGGCGAAGGGGCGCGGGGTGGTGATGTACACAGCCAGGGGGCAGGGCCCGGCCGTGTATGTCGCCCCACCCCCCTTCACCTACCTCCACGACACTCGGCTGACTTCTGCACCACTCAGCCGGGTCACCACGGGGGAGCCCAAACAACTGTTTGGGCTCCGTGCTCCTCATGCAGCACGCTGAGCGCGGAGCCCAAGTGGCCGTTTGGGCTCCACGGTTCCCCCAAGTGAGAAGCGGGGGAGGGTGGGGGGGAAGAAGAGAAAGAGACAGAGAGAGAGGCAGGAGGCGGAAGAGAGCTGGGGGGGGGGGAGGGGGAAAGGCAGTAGGAGGAGGAGAGAGAGAGACTGAGGAGAGACCGGAGGCTCAGGAGAGAAGACCAACGTGGAGGAAAGACCTGAAAATCCCGTCTTATGAATGGCTAATTGGCTAGTCTATTTAAGAGGTAGGCAAAGGCAGAAATTAAGTCTAATAAAAAGCCAGTTACAGATGAACATGAGACATAAATTTCTAGGAATAAAGTTAGGAGATGTATGCTTCGGCTCCTGTTCTACTATGTAATGACTAGACAATCCTGTGTTTATCTGAAACATCTGACATGAGCTTGCCAAAGTGCAGGAAAGTAAAACCATTTTAAATTGAAAGCATCAAAGGCCCTGTTCCTCGCAAGTACCATTCCTAATAGGACACATCCTTGTTAAGTTTAAAAATAAAAGGCATCTGACTACTTCATGTAAAGAAGGTGTGTGAAGTCTCAAATAAATAGATCCTTTTCCTCTTGTGGTTAGATAATTTAACACTGACTACATATTTACTTGGAGTTTTTCCTCCCTACTCCATACACAAAATCAAAATTTACATCTAAAGTAAGAACAAGATTTCAGCCCCATGGAAAACTGCTAACAAACAGTGCCTTCTCAACCATAGCCTTAGGACAGCTAGAGAGACAAAACAGACAATTTAAATCAACTGATGATTTTTTTCAGTCAATTCCATATGATTTGCATTTTAGAGCTCCAAAAATTCATTTTCATCCTTCAGCTAAGCAGAAACTGCTAATATCTTACACAGCTGGATATGCATTATTCTATATAGAGAGGAACTATTAAAAACACTACCCCTATGCAGTTGTGTATATAAACACACACACTGTATACAAACATTTGCAAGTCTCTGCTACATAGAGACAGATATTTAAGCTCAGCTTTTCAGTGGTTGAACATGACAACTGCATCTAAAATAGGGATGTAAAAATGTGTGTAAGTTACTGTAACCACTGAAAATGTCAGTGGTTATACAGTTACTCATGGGGGGTGGGAGGGGCAGGCCAGGCCAGGCATCTCTCTGGGAGCCATGTGTGGTCATGTAGCAGTTTGGGTAACAAATAAGCTCATGCTTATCAGTTACCTATTTACATGGTTGCACGGTTACATCTCTAATACACACTGTTCTGTAGTACAAAGTCTACAAAACTTTTATTATAGCAAGTTACCTGCAGACCATGTTCATGAACACCTTTGTACATTTTTTTAAATTGCATTTTCAACAAACCTTTACAGAAAATAATGCTATACCTGCAATGATGTGCACGTTCTGGTTTGATACTACAGCACTTTGGACATTTGTAGATCACTTCCCCTGGTTTCAGTTGCAAACTCTCCATGTATTCTTTAGTGGCATTTCCTTTGGGTACAGCCCCCTAAATTTTTAAAATGGACGGAGAAAAGAAAACATCTTACATTGGGAAAGGGAGCACTTTTTAGGAGCAGATCTGAACAGATTTGACTATTCAACATTAATGCAGAGTGTACTAAATGTAAAATGTTTTGTGCACTAAGCCCATTTTAATAAAGACCTTATTTAACCCCCCCCCCACACACACGCGCGCACACATATACACAACGGGGCTGTGCCCCTCTGCTTGCTGTGCTCGCCAACTCCCCTCCCACCAGGGAGGACCAGGCTGAGGCTGCAGTCACCCCGGCCGGTTTTCCTTCCCTCCTTCCCCCCCCACCAATCCAGGCATTTTTCCCCCTCCCCCCCACCGCCAACCTGGCCCCTTCTCTCCCCCACCATACCAGCCCAGGTCCTCCTCCTTTCTCCTCCTCCTGCCTCACCAGCCTGGACCCTTTCTCCCTCTCTCCGTGTGCCAGGATCCCTCCCTCCCTACCTGTCTGTCTGTCTACACTACCCCCACAAACCCTTTCTCTCCTCCCCCAAACCTTACACTCCCCTCTCCCGGATGGGGAGGGACAGGGATGCTGTCCTCCCTGCATGGGGGGGGCAGTGAGGTGCAGGTAGCGCTGCTTGCATACGGCGCACCAGGGTACCGCAGCACGCTGAGTTGGGGAAAGTAGTAGTGCAAGGGGCCGCTATCTTGACCTCTCCCCCACGCAGTCCTGCCTGTGCTGCTCACCACCCCAGCTCTGCCCCCAGAACCTAGGGCCACCTGCCCATCGAGAGCAGAAGGAAAGGAGCCGACAGGTCGCTGCGGTAAGTGCAGCTGCTAGGATGGAGAGGAGTCTCCCGTGGGGGCAGCTGGACTCCGAGCAGTCAGGCTCCGCATTCCGGCTCCCCACGAGCCTGGAAGGGGAGCCCCACAAGGGCCCTCTGCTAGTGCCTGTCCCCGGGCTGCTGTCCCGAGAACCATACCCTCCCCCCCAGCCTGTCACGACTGCGATGCGGGATCTGCTGGCTACTGTGCCACGTTACTTGGCATTGAAAGCGCTGTGGCATGGGGGGAGGGGGGAAAGGAAGGGGAGTTGGGGCTTGGTTTAAAAGAGCAATTCCAAATGGTGAGGAGAAGCAGCGAGGTCGGGCGCAAGGTAGGAGAGCGGGAGGAGGCAGGCGGGACAGAGTGACTTGATGACGTCACTCTGTTGTCCCACAGGAAAAGAGGTGTTTTTTTTTTTTTAAATATACAGATACACCGGCACACATCACAATATCCAAAATCAGTTTGCTCAAAACAAGCCTAACGTAAGGCTGAACGCCTTCCAGACAAACCACCATCATTACTCCAAGCTCAGTTTCAACTGAACCACCACAAACATGGATAGACTCCATGATCTTTACCTACATATGTCAAAACTACAGTCAGAATCTCTGCTGAAAGTTGAAAAGATTTCTTGTGAGTATATATAGTAGGTTAACTATTCTGAAGCTCAAGAACTAGGGCAATCAGCTATCGATGTTACAAGGAGGCCCAGAGTAAACCAGGAACAGTCTGAAAGCTTTTATTTTGAATTATCCTGCCTTTAAGGGTGTAGTCAAATTGCTAGAATGCCATCAAAAGGATTTGTATGAAGGAAATGGGCATTGAATGAGACAAGGGGAAAGGCATTACATGGTAAAAATTCACTCATGCATATCTTCCTCACCTCCCCCAAATTCTAAAAATGGGAAATCTGCTTATTTTTAATGCACTCAGAACACTAATGCAAAGCTGATTTTCTGGGTGATGGTGGAGGGGCACCACGAGAAAAGTAGTTGTATTTGTAGAGTGTTATCGTCAGCCTTTGCAACGTTTGTGATTCTCACTTACACAAACTAGCTAAAGGACCTTGAATTACTAAAATGATTCAAGGAGCTCTGCCAGATCTTAACATAGGAATGGGTATTTTCCTCCTATACGCTTGGAGAGAATTAACACGGAAGCAGAACATTTTGACAACCTATGTCTACAACCCAGTGTTTCACATTCTACAGCTTATCTTCACTGAAATATTAACTCGGGGTATATTTAGTGTTGCTCCTAACCCACCCATGTTACAAACAAAAGCTCTAGCTTGAGTTAAGTGATTCTGTACCCTTGATTTAACTGGCCCATCACAGCAACGTTGATGCTAGAGATAGTAACGAAGAGGGGGCTCTAAAGCTATCTGCTGCTCAAGCATTGTTGAATGAGGATGGTCATGCTCAAAATTAGACAAACTAGAACCAACACTACGTTGGAGACAAACCCTAAACGATGATCATAGAATCACAGAGCTGGAAGAGACCTCAGGACATCATCAAGTCCAGCCCCCCTGCCCAAGGCAGGACCAATCACAACTAAATCAACCCAGCCAGGACTTTGTCAAGCCGAGACTTAAAAACCTCTAGGGATGGAGATTCCACCCCCTCCCTAGGTAACTCATTCCAGCACTTCACACCCTCCTAGGGAAACAGTTTTTCCTAATGTCCAGCCTAGACCTCCCCCACTGTAACTTGAGACCATTGCTCCTTGTTCTGCCATCTGTCACTACTGTGAACAGCCTTTCTCCATCCTCTTTGGAACCTTCCTTCAGGAAGTTGAAGGCTGCTATCAAATCCCCCTTCACTCTTCACTTCTGCAGACTAAACAGACCCAAATCCCTCAGTCTCTCCTCATAGGTCATGTGCTCCAGGCCACTAATCATTTTGGTCACCTTCTGCTGGACCCTCTCCAATTCGTCCACATCCTTTCTATAGTGGGAGGGCCCAGAACTGGACACAATACTCCAGATGTGGCCTCACCAGAGCAAAATAAAGGGGAATAATCACTTCTCTAGATCTCCTGGCAATGCTCTTCCTAATGCAACCTAATATGCCATTAGCCTTCTTGGCTACCAGGTCACACTGTTGACTCCTATCCAGCTTCTCATCCACTGTAATCCCCAGATCCTTTTCTGCAGAACTGCTACTTAGGCAGTCGGTCCCCAGCCTGCAACAATGCTTGTGAGTCTTCCGTCCCAAGTGCAGGACTCTACACTTGTCCTTGTTGAACCTCATCAGATTTCTTTTGGCCCAAGCCTCTAATCTATCTAGGTCACTCTGGACCCTATCCCTGCTCTTAGTTCTAGAGGGATTAAAATTTGTAAAAACCAATAAAATCTTTTCATTTTTCCACTAATTTAATTCATTCATAAGTGTAATTATCAAAATGCCCTTGATCTTATGTCTTTGTCATTTTACAAAATTAACAAGTAATCACAAATAAAGACCATGCATGATACTTGATTCCAGTTACAAACATTGAGATTATGACTTTTATAATCCCAAAACTGTAACCAGTTTACTTCTGATGAAATTCATGTGGCTATAAAATAATAAATACATTGTCTTCAAATACAATGTCATACTTATGAATTTAGAGACTTTCTAATTTCCTTTACTCTTATTTAACAGTCAACAGTTTCTACTACATAGCTTTTCTTTGGTAATATGGAAAGTTCATTAAGTTAAACATACTATGCTCTGTCTATAAACAATATATTGATCTCGAGGTGTTTTTAGTAATCAGTGCTTAATACCCACCAAACACAAAAACTGGTTCTTCAAGAAGGCCTTGTTTAATGCATGTCATTGCCTTCGAGGAAGAATCTTTCATCACTGGGCATAGAACAGGGGTGGGGAACCTTTTCTAGGCCAGGAATGGCTGACCCACAGAAAAAAATCAATTGGGGGCCACACACAAATGAAAAAAGTCCACAAACCCCAAACCAAAAAACTCACTGACGTGGCCTCCGACTGAGAAGGAGAAAGACATTCCCCACATTTCCCTAGTTGATTTTGTGTGCTCCAGTGAGGCAGCAGGGAACTGGAGTTCCTGCATAGGCTCCCCAGTGCTGGGGGGAAAAGATGAACCTCAGGGGTCAGATCCAGGCAAGCCAGAGGCTGCATCCGGCCCCCAGGCCTGAGGTTCCCCACTCATGGTGTAGACTCAGAACTACTCAGGCAATATCAGCTTTTAATGAACTTCAAAAAACACTTTTTGAAGCATCTTAGGAGTGGCTCCTCTTCTCCCCCCACTGTAGACTGAGTATGCTTAGCAACAGAATTTTGGAAATTAAATGTATTTTAAAACTAAGCAGTGAATACTTGCTACAGTAAACTTCCGATAATCCGGCACCTTTAGGACCTAGGAGGTGCCGGATTATCAAATATGCCAGACTATCAGAAGGGGAGACTATGAGGGGCCTGGGGTGAGGGGGATGCCATCCCAGACCCCTCATAGCACCCCCTTCCGATAGTCCAGCTCTGCCCCAGGCATCCCCGATTCAGCCGCTGCTGGTCAGTTTCAGCAGTAGCTGAATCCCGGACGCCTGCAGCAGAGCAGCTGGGGTGCTGCCAGGTTGGTCCAACAACGCCGCTCCTCGGCGCTACTGGACTAACCTGGTAGCACCCCAGTTGCTCTGCCCCAGGTGTCCCCAAGTCAGCTGCTACTGATACTGATCAGCGGCTGACTCCAAGAAGCCCGGGGCAGAGCTGCTCTGCCCCCGGCTTCCTGGAGTCAGCCGCTGGTCAGTTTCAGCAGTGGCTGAATCAGGACACCTGGGGTAGAGCAGCTGAGGGGCTGCCGGGTTGGCTGACTTCCTGAAGTCAGCCACTGATCAGTATCAGCAGCAGCTGAATCGGGGATAGCTGGGGTGCTGCCGGGTTGGTCCCGCAGTACCGAGGGGCAGCGCTACGGGACCTACCGGCAGCACTCCAGCTGCTCTGCCTCCGGCTTCCCCGATTCAGCCGCTGGCCAGTTTTAGCAGCGGCTGAATCGTGGAAGCTGGGGGCAGAGCAGATCCAATGGTCCAGCTGCCCAGATCACTTCCGGGTTCCTGCTGGTGCCGGACCATCAGGAGTGCCGGACCATCAGATGCTGGACCATCAGAGTTTTACTGTATAATGAATGACAAAAAGGTGCAAAAACCTGAAGTAGTGAGGAGATTACAGTCTCAATTTAAACACTTCTGGATTAAGTCCACTCATCCAACACACTCTAGCATTTAAGCAGCGAGATTTTTCCGAACACACTGAAAATCCCACCGGCTTCAGTCTGGAGCTGAGACACCACCAAGCTCACCTTTGAGACGCATCAATGCTTTCATAGCAAGATTGTCACTACTATTTCTAAGGATGACATTTTAAATGCTAGTTTACAACCTATCCCACTACACAAGAGTTAATCCAGAAATTGAGGAATATAATTTTAGACAACTATTCATGAGCACAACTATTATTGAATTGCAAATAGGTATATTGTTATAACAATATCTGAAAATACACCATTTAGGCTGTCAGAAGCTATTACTGTGCATGTTGACAGAATTGTATTCTAAAATATATTCACATATGCAAATTCAAATTTTGCATGGCAGTAAAACTGGCAATTTGTAATTTTTACCCTACAGAACCATTCAGGTAGCAAGGAACAGATTTATTTACCAGTAAATTCCACTTAACTACATCAAATGCCATTTTAAAATTGTGAAGATGTAACTGCTTAATTTAGTTTTCATATCAAGATACTCAAAGTCACTTTACAATTTTGCTATGTACTCTTTATATACTCTCTATATTGTAAAGCTGTTAGAGACTTGACTTTGTTTAGCTAAATTATACTATTTACAGATTTCCAGGAAGCAATACATTTAGAAATATTATCTAGGTTTCCTATTAAAAATTAAGTAAAGCTATGCTGAGTCTTATTAAAACCATTAATAATTAGATCAGCAGACAGATTAAATTAATTTACTCAAGAAAAATATTCATAACATTTTAATCTCAGATTTATTGAGAGAAAAATACTATAATGCCAAATGAGCCCTAGTCCTACTTAAATATCCCCTCTACAGCGGTCAATTTATTCCACATTTTAACTGACACACAATAAAATTTACCAGGGTTTGACCTATCAGTTTTAGCAACAAGTCTTAAGGATGAGTGAGGTTTTCAAAAGTTCCATAGATACTTCTGAAAACTTTCACTTTTTTATTCATGAAGCAGAAAATTTTCTTACCATATCACCTGGAATAAAACAACTTTAATAAAATTATCTAGATTTGATAATATAGCTCAGGAACCAGTAAAAAGTTGCAAAACAAAACAGGCATTTTAATGATCTTCTATAATGAACTCGAATAGCGAATATTGACTAAGTGACCCTACATTTCCCATTTGTCTTCCTTTCCTTTTCACTTTTTAACCGTTTCTCCTCTGCTTTCCACTTAGTTCTAGACTTGTTTATGACACCATAAAAGAGTAAAATGCTGAAGACTGAGACCAACCTCTGCTTCAATCTATTTTCACCAATTTGCAACTAAAAATTATCCTAGCAGCAGAATATGGACTATCTATAAAAGGGAACTCAGAGTTGCTCACTTTATTCTCTGCAACTGACTAAACATGAAAGAATGACCCAGTTTCAAGAAAATAATCATACTTACAGGATCAGTTAGCATAGTTCTCAGATGAGATGACAGAGCTAGCACTGCCAAACAGTTAAAAAGAACACCATTGATCACAGAGTACCAAAAGTCTTTGGAAGGCAGCAACATGACAAAAGTCACTACGAAATCTGCATAGACAACTAGAAGCCACGTCATAACAGCACAGACCATGCCGCAGCCATCACGGATGAACCATACTCTGTCTGCCATATCGGCTTCTGATGAAGAAGAATCATAGCTGTCATTTTCAGCAAGGAGAGGATGGTGCTCAACGTCACGGAATCTGTGCCCTGATGACTGCATGGTTTTCTGGACTTGCCCTGAAGAAAGATGGAGAAACTATGTTTATGTACAAACAAACCATGAAAAATAGCTGTCAACTTTTATTGTTATGATATGAAAAGAGAATCAAAGGCTTACGTGGGGTTTTCATTACAAATAATGAACTTTCTATGACTGTTTCAAGCTGGAATGTTTCTGTAAGTAATTGAGGACGATTTACAAGTGCTTATCTGCAATTCTGAAAACTGTTTATTGAAAACTTACTATTTCTAAAAATATTTACACTGACTGTAAGACTTCTGTACTGTAATTTTGCAAGTCCCATTACTCCTCATTCACAGTCAATACTGCAGACAGAATATACACACTTCTGGTCTATTCAATCAGCTATTTATGTAATTTACAAAAGAATAAGGGGATTTGTATAATCAGCATGAGTCACACACTACTCGAGAAAAAAAATTCAGGCAGAAGCCTCTGAATTCACATGAATATAAAAAAAAGCTTTAATATTCCTTTAAATTGCAAGTAAAACTGACCGCAGTTGAGATTTTGAATGCTACAAGGACAGTAAGAGGACGAGCTGATTTTAGTATGCTGGCCCAAGATCAAAAACGATATCTATTTTAAAACAATACACAGTGCATGGAAAATTAGGGGAAATACTGAGAATGAATATTTATGTCCAAATGTGTCTCACTTTCTGGTGGCAAAATCTGTCTGTAAACCAGTTGTGTGTGTAAAATTGAGAGGCTGGTTTTCTGTGAGGTATTTTTCCTTCATTTAAAAATACAGGTGTAACCTCTCTACTCTGACCTCCTTGGGACCTGACAGGTGCTGAACCAGAGAATTTGCAGGACCATGGGAGGTCAATGTTGTCTAGCAGCATTACCAAATATCTTAGAAGACATTTAGGGGTAGATTAGAGCTAAGTAACAGCCAAAAACACTGAGATCAAGGACTGGTGTCTGTAAACAAACTTTATGGGACCATGAGAAACTTGGCTACACCCACGATAAGTAAGATATCAGGCTAGCTAAAATCATGCCAGACCACGGATCCTGCTGGACTAGAGTGTGCCAGACTAGAGAGGTTCAACATGTACCAGTAATTTACATACCAATTCCCTTATCTGACACATTTTAAAAGGAAGGCAAATATATTGACTTCAATTTCATTTTTCTGGAATCATTGCAACTTTGAGATGAGGGTGTCATGGAGTGTGGGGAAGTCACTGGGCCCTACACCGCCGTTCGCAGCCGCATATGACCCTCAGCCAGCAGGCAGAACAGTTTTATTGGTTCACAGGGACACAGCATAGCCCAGATTTCTTGTTACAGGAACCAGGAGCAGTCAGTACAATCCACCATGGGGAAAGGGGGGGGGGGGGGGGGGGGGGGGGCCATAGCCCCGCCTCCTGCTTTGTCCTGCTTCCAGGCCCAAGGTGTTATTTGCGGTCACCTGGTCCTCAGGACATGAGAGACTGACATACTTCCACAGTGAGTCATGTCCAGCCTCCCCTCTTCCCCCCTCCCCCCATGCAGATAGAGCTGCAGTGCCCACGCATACACAGAGTCACTGCAGAGCAGCACAGGACAGTAGGAATCACATCAAGCAACAACAAAGGAACCAGTGAATACAAAATCAGAGTGAACACAGTGGACTGCAAAAATGGACAAAATCCCCACTCCGTCACAGAGGAGAAATCTTTAATCCACAATTTTCATAAGGGTTTTAAACATGAAGAGAATGCTGCCTCCCATCCTGTGCCAATAGTGAGAAACAGGTTGGGGAGAGATGCACTTACCACAATATAGAAAACTTACAAATGTAAATGAAGTATGAACTCGTTCATGTACATATACAATGTACCTAGTGGCACATTACTAAGCTGTAAAACCCCTAAAACTTGAAAGGAACATCAACCCTCATACTTCAGGGTATAAACCTGATTTACTGAAGTGATTAGGAAGAAATTTCCTCCATAAGCAGATAATTCCAAAATCTCCTATTTCAGGGTTTCCTCATATCTTCCTGACCACTGCTGATTAAATAGTATAGTTGATTAAATAGACCATTGTTCTGATCCAGATGGTAATTCATATGAATATCCTTTTTACTCTGATGCTGTACGAGTCTCTGGTCAATTTCACATTCCTTTCCCAATTGTTAACTTACAGGAACATAAGTGAGGTCTCATGGTTTGAGCCTGGGTATACATATTCTCCTGCTTTGGAGTACAGAAAAGACAACATTCTCCTACAATCTTGTGTTGTACTTAAAATGATTTGCAGTTTTAAGTAACTATTTATTTTTAGTCATAACCAAGTGACTGCAGACTAGCAGAAAAGGCCAATCTCCTAAGCAGAGGATAAGACCTTAGAACCCAATAAACAGGACTGTGTAGCACTTTAAAGGACTAACAAGATGGTTTAATAGGTGATGAGCTTCCGTGGGCCAGACCCACTTCCTCAGATCAAATAGTGGAAGAAAATTGTCACAACCATATATACCAAAGGATACAATTTTAAAAAAATGAACACATATGGCAACGAGGTTTGTTGCAAGGGAAGGTACCAGGGTTGGTATTAGTATGGTATGTCCTGTGGTTGTTGGTACCTTCCCTTGCAACAAATCCCGTTGCCAGCTTTGTCCACATATTCACTCTGCTGATACCATTATTGGACCCAACCAAGTGAGTTATAAGATCAAGAACACGTATTCCTGCGCATTCAGAAATATAATTTATGCAGTCATGTGCCGAAAGTGTCCATCTGCTATGTACATTGGATAAGCGTCTCAGACACTTCGCCAAAGGATCAATGCCCACGAAACAGATATCAGACAGGATCACAAAGAAAAAACAGTTTCTTGCCATTTCAACCAGAAAGGACATTGTCTCAACGACTTGATTACCTGCATCCTGTTTCAAAGACCTTTTAAGACTTCACTTGAAAGAGAATCCTCTGAACTGTCATTCATGCTTAAATTCGACACTTTACACTCAAATTTGAATAACAATGCTAATTATCTTACCCATTACAACGATAGCTTCCCCAATTATTACCTCTAATATCATTAGCTCACAGACATTTACCTCCTCCCATCTCCCCCTCTGTTCTGAAATTTGATTTGTCCTTTTCATATGTGTTCATTTTTTTTAATTGTATCCTTTGGTATATATGGTTGTGACAATTTTCTTCCACTATCTGATCTGAGGAAGTGGGTCTGGCCCACGAAAGCTCATCACCTATTAAACCATCTTGTTAGTCTTTAAAGTGCTACACAGTCCTGTTTTTTGTTTCAGCTACACCAGACTAACACGGCTACATTTCTATCACTTTAGAACCCAATAGGTTTTCATTGCTTATTCATGGAATAAAATAAAATAAGGCACATAGTTAAAACTGTGGCAGTACAACAAATTCTATTCATTTATTTCCTGTGCATAGATCATCATGATCTTTTATGACATATTGGCATTAGGAATGAATAGTCGTTTACCATAAGCAGTCAAACAGGTGCATTTATTGCTACCTTCTTGATGCCTTGAAATACACCAAGTTTCTGAAACAGGAGAGGAGACTGCAATATTGAAGTTACATGTATGCTTAATGTTATTCCAAGGGAAATAAAATAAATTTAAATGACCTGTAAGACCTCCAAGTTATTTTCTGCAATTTTCTAGTTCAGGAAAGCTATTTCAAGTCCTCTAGCTTGTGCTTTGGAGAGGCTCTTAGTCTAAAGAAATTAATGATTAAGTCTGTACTGATAAATTATTTACAGAGGGAGCATGGACTGCTCCAGAATGTGAAGGGCTACAGTGTTTTCATCTGACGACAGTATTTTAGCCATTACTGTTGACATAGGAGCAGGGACAGATTCCGTGTTGAAGCTTGTCTAAATGCACGTGGCACCAGTATAAATAAAGATGTAATGTTGCACTGATTTAGTTAAACCTATAGGACTCTGGTGTAAAAAAATCTTAGCAGCTATCTTAGTAAAGAAGGAAAGAAACAGGGAAGGGGATGATTTAGTCTCACAGTATAAAAAGTGTTTCCAAGAAAAAATTGCTGTAAGGACACGCAGTAGTAATTCAGATCAGTTCAGGTGGTAAGTTAGCAAGCAGGCCAGTGGCTATTCAAGTCATATGAAGAGATATAAACAGGCAAATAAAAACCCCTGTAGGAAATTACGCTCAGCAATTTAAGTAGCAATTTAATCTTGCAGACACACATTCTGCCTGCTGTTCACATTTCCTATTTTTGTCTTTCAAAACACTGTTTTGTAAACTAGAATATTTTCACACCATACAGCAAGGATGGATAGCAAACCAACTTTAATTTTCCTCAGTTGCTGGTTGCATCATAATCTTAACGGTAAACATGAGGATTTTATATGGGCTGTATTTTTGACTTGTTGATTTTCCAAACAAGATTTTTCTCCTTCCATTAAAATGTTGCTTCCTGTTTTCAGTCCTGATCTATATGGACTACGGCTGTTGTCTCTGATGAACTATCAGGCTACAACAACCTGCTTCGTCATATTGCTGATGAAATGTGACAGGATGGTTTCTCAAGTCCATTGTGAACTTTCTGGAGAGAAATACCAACAACCTGACCTTTTCAACCTGAAAAGGGATGCTTTGATACAGCTCTGTTTTGTGAAAACCTTTGGAAATGTTTGTTTTCATTCCAATTTAGAATGAAAACAAAAATTCAAAAACTTAAAAGTTCTTAAACAATTTTTTTTCCTCTGTCACCTGTAACTAGCTGGGTGGAATGGTAAAATCAAAGTATTATCAACACACAGGAGACAGATTATAGTCTGAACACAAAGTTCCAAAAATAGCATGCAACCCTAGAAGTACACTCAGTCCTAAAATTGCTATTGATTCTGAACTAGGAAAGGCCATGCCGGAGAGAAATTTGAAAGCACAATATTGATTTGAGACAGCTGAGCAGATGTCTAGTATTTTTTCTGTGCTAATGGTAGCCTCCCTATGACCTCTGGGTTTTATTGCAACTTAGGTCATACCTCAAAATCTTGAATACATTTACTGCTTTGTTAATCCAAAACGATACTCTACATTGTCTACACTTACCAATTAATTTATGAAAGATTCACACTTGGGGTTGCTATCAGAGAAAGTTACACAACTATATGCATTTTTCACATGCTCTTCATTTTTCTAGTCTTTATCACTAACTCGGGATCGAAGGATGCCTACACATCACTAACTCTTAGCTATCCTAATTAAAGTGTTCTATCTACTTCCTCTCTGACCCTAGTGTCAGACTGCTCAATGATCTTTGACTCACTTGGTCCAAGGACAGACACTATTAACATAGTGATTATAAATTGGAATGTCTAAATTAAATTTATCCTATCAAGGTAAGTGTTCTTAGATCAGAGCAGTAGTAAATCAAGAAACTATTGGCCAAGTAAATTCTCTTTTGTAAAGTCTTCTCCTTTGAATGCAATACATTAAAAATCCTCCTAGTTACAAATGACAGTAAAGATAGCTGCATTCTAGAAAAAGTCTTGGGAAAACAAACTTCACTTCTCCCATATCATACGTAGTTAAATTAATCTGGTTAGGAAAGGTTTTTCCTTCTAGTATTTAATATTCAATGACAATTCCAAATGACTTCACCTTTGGCTACCAGACGAAACCATTTTTTAAACGCAGTTAATAATGCAGCTCCATACAAGTATGCCCACTAGCATCAGTTATTTGATAACTCTAAATTACTTCTCAAGAACAAGTTTTTAGCTCTCTTTGGCAGCCGTAATATTTACCTATATATTTTAGAAATGTGCACATCTATCTGTTATTGAGTCTGTCTGTTCAAGAACTCCTCCTAAATGGTAAGAGGTATGCGGCTTCATCTTATCCTAACTTAAAGAAAGGTCAGGGTTTGGTTGTGCCAAGAATGCGACTGTTTCCCATAACATGGTAAGAGAGTGGGGCTGAGAGAGGAGAGACACGAAAAGGAATTACACAGAGAGCAGATGCAGCACCAGGGGGAAGGCTGGGAGAAGAGAGAAGACCCCTGGCAGACAGAAGGGGCTGGGGAGAGAAAGCCTCGCCAGATAGGAATCCCTGTTTCCCTTGTCCCCCAATCCTCACTCTTGCTCCCACCCACACCCTCAGTCCTGCCCCCCTATCTCCAAGGCCCTGCTCTGAATCCTGAGCCCCCCACACCGCCAGCCCCTTACCCTGAAAAGCCAAGGCAACACTGGGCAGGTGTTCTAGTGAAGTCATAAGTAGACTATGTGACTGATAACTGGGATTTAAGTTATTTAAGAAAACAACTTCCTGGGAAAACAAGAAGATTATACAGATTGAAGCCTCTGTAAACTGAGAGGCGCTGGTCTGGCAACATCCGTGGTCCAGCAGGGCCAGAGTGGCAGGCGAAGGGGTCAGGGAATGGCATGGCAGGAAGCTGAGGGGGGAGAGCCAGCCAGGGAGGGAGCTGGTAGCGGGGCGGCAAGATATGACCGCCGCTGGTATGCCAAAATCCCTTATCTGGGACTGGTCAGTCCCGAAGGTGTCGGACCAGGGAGATCCAACCTGTACAAGGTTTATTTAAGGAAATACACCTTTCAAGCATCTTTACAAAGAAATATATTACAAAGCAAACAACATGTAATTTACAAGGAGCAAAGCTTTCTGATTTGAAGTTGAATCTAAACATGGTAGGAAGAACTAAAATCAAAGCAAACTTTGTGAGATGTCAGCAGAATGATAATATAATATATTCTGTCAGGAAGTTTACCCATCAAAAATGACTTAGAGACGCATCCTACTTTGGAACTTGTTGAACACAAATTTAAGTACCAAACTTCAAAGACTCCAAAGGACATGTAAATGGCCATGATGACTCAGCAGAAATGAGATGTAATTTAAACAGATCTTTTGGCTGGAACAAAGACTTTAGCAGCATAAAAACCAAACACATCAAAGAAAAAGAGACATACAAAAAAAGAATTCAAATGCAGGATTCGCCCAGCCCATTGCACCTCAAGAAAAATGAGAATAAAAGCTTACAAAGAATCAATTTAATTACTTCAGCTTCCATTTTCAAGTTACAGTTGTAAAACTCAAATAAAACACAGCATTAAAGACAAATGTAGCTTGAGATAAGGTTTGAGCATAACACAAAAAACCCACATACCTCACAAATGTTGTGTGTGTTATTCTGACATCATGCCCTTCCTTCAGGCTTCTAAAATGCACGTGGTCATATTTGATGTAATCTGAAAAGACAGTAAGAACTGGTTAGTACTGAGCTGTTGCTTCAGGGAAACAGTTTTAAGTATGCATAATCTACCATAACCGAAGGACTTTGGAAGTACAATTAGAATAGAATGTAAACCTCTATCATTTATTAAGTAATTTTAGGACTGATTGGTCATGGAATCAATATATAGAAAACCCCACCAACCTCCATTTAATCAGTTAACTGGTTAAACAATGTTTAACCATGTTTAGCCAGTTAACTAATTACATGGGATTTTATATCCCTACTACAGATCACCACTGGCCCAGTTTGAGACACACTTTCCTTAATATAGTTCTTTTTATAGTTAATCTTTACAATAAAAAACTGAGATGCTGAGTAAAAATATCTATAGCATCCTTAACTCAGCTCTACTGGGTCCAAGTACCAATCATCATATTTATGGCTTATAGGTAAGCACATTTAGCATGCCATGAAAAGAAAGGAGAATGTGTCTTGTTTGAACATGACTTACAACAACAAGGATTACTCCACAGTACCCACTATAAGATTCCTGATATAGCAGTTATATCATTTAATTTGGAGCCGTCAGATTCATAAGTCTCGGTAGAAATATGAATATTCTACGTCCCCTCCCTCAGCCTTCCCCCATGCTCAATGGTACTAAGAGCCATGTGGCCTCCCCTGGGCACAGTGGAGAAGCAAGGCTGCGGAGCAAAGGTAGGGAGCTGTCTGTCCAGAGGTGCCTTGGGCTGCTTTGGAGCGGGCAGCAGCGGGGCTGGGAAGCAGAAGGCCAGGAAGCAGGGTAGCCTGACTCCGTGTGTGGCAGCTGCTTCACAGCCTCCCTCTGCCCATTTGGTCCTGGGCACCTCGTGATGCAGCTGGGAGCTGCTTGAGAAGAGCAATGGGAGGCAAGGCCTCTGCTCCTCTCTCAGTGAGCCAGGGTAGAACCACAGGATCGAGCCCTGGGCAGAGACGCACCACAGCCTCGAGTAGCTCAGATCCCGAGAGGCTGGGGGGAGAAGGAAAAAGAGAGGCCGGGGGGAAGTTGAGATGCCAGGGCTGGTGCAGCCCTAGCACTCCCCTCCCCAGCGGCCAGTGGTGAGAGAAGCTGGGGCTGACGCAACCCAAGCCCTCTCCAGCGGCCAAAGGGGAGAGCTGGGCCTGCCTATCCCCAGAGACAAGGGGCACCACCCCCTAGTACTCCTAAAAATGAAAACACGAGCCAGATGGATTTCCAAGAGAAACAGGAAATGACAGGTTTCTTAACAAATGTGTGTATCTCTTTAAAAATCGGAAATGTAAGCAGATGCCTAACTATATGGGATTACTGGATTTTTTTTGTCGTGCCTATATACAGGTTGAACTCTTCATCAGGACTCTCTGCTTTGGTAAAATCCATGGTCCGGCATGGATGTTTCAGGACCAGAGAGTCTTGGCAGAGGGCCAGCAGTGAGGATCCATGAGGGGCCGGCAGGAGAGTGGACTGCCTGCAGAAAGCTGATGGCGGAGTCGCCCAGCACAGGCAGCTGGGCTGCCCAGCAGGGCTGGAAGACATGGCGTGTGGTTGCCCAAGGAGCCCCAGCACATGCGGCTGTCCAGAGTCCCAGAGCACAGTGCGCACAGTGCCTGGAGCCCCAGCACCAGGCTGCCCAGCAAAGCCATGGCAGTGATGGCTACCCAGCAGATTGGCAGGGCAGCGGGGCCAGCAGGAGGTGGGGAGCCAGCTGGGAGGCAAGCGGCCAGAAGTGCCGGTGGCAGGGGTACAAAAATGACCTCCCTTAGTTTGGCAAAATCCCTCATCCAGGACCAGTTAGGTACCAAAGGTGCCAGATCTGGGAGGTCCAACCTGTACTTATTCTTATCTTTATTATATTAATTCTCACAATTTATATTTATATTCATTAATGTGAAGGTGAGAAGACAGGTAAGGTAATGTGTCTGAGGTCAGGTCTGCCCTAGACCTGAAAGGTCGGCTTAAGGTCCTCAACTCCAGCTATGTATTCTACATATGTATTCTACATAGCTGGAGTTGGTTTACCTTAAGTCGAGCTTGGCACTGTCCACACTACAGCAGCAAGTGCTCCTGTCAGCTTTCCTTACTCCTCACAACTGCCAGGGAAGGGGGGAGATGATGTTGCGGTTAACTGGGTAGCCGTTAACATCCCTACTGTAAAATATTTTGTCCTTTCTGGGGAAGGGGAGGGGGGCAGAAAGATTATCTCCCTGGCCTATCTGTTCTGCTATCCCAGAATTTGGTCCCTTGCTCCCCTGGCATACTGTCATTGGAAGAGGAATATAAGTGTTTGGAAAGCACTTAATATCTTCTAAAGTGCTAAGTGTTCTCATAGCTTTGCCCAAGACTACAGATTTACACATTCGAAGTACACAGCTCAAGAAAGGGAATCCCCTGAACTGTCATTCAGGCTAAAATTCGACACTCTCCGCGGGGGGCTGAACAAAGACCCCAACTACCTTACCCATTACAAAGATAGCTTCCCCAATTATCACCTCTAATACCATTAGCTCACAGACATCTACCTTTCCCCACCTCTAATATCATTAACTCACAGACATTTACCTTCCTTCCCCTCCCCCCCCCTGCATCCTCCTCCTGTTCTGAAATGTGATTTGTCCTTTTCATATATGTTCATTTTTTTTAATTGTATCCTTCGGTATATATGGCTGTGACTATTTTCTTCCACTATTTGATCTGAGGAAGTGGGTCTGGCCCACGAAAGCTCATCATCTAATAAACCATCTTGTTAGTCTTTAAAGTGCTACATAGTCCTGTATTTTGTTTCAGCTCAAGAAATTGTGTTCTCTTACACTAAAATTAAGTTTTAGTCCAATCAATGTTTTCTCCAAAATCCTCAAAAACCTTTGTTTTGTGCAAGAAAACACCACAGATACACAGTATGATCCATGCATAACCATTTGCACAAATAATGAATCAACACCTGATTCCAGTTTGGTTAGCAGTCTTGTTTCCACTGGGAATATACCCCCCCAACATAATTTGTATCCCACTGTTCAGTGAAATTCTGCAAATCCAATTGCAGACAGATCACAGGAATAACAGTGACATTAAGTCACGTGACTTCTAGGCTGCTTAAATAGGGATTACAAAATAAAAGCTACTTTAAAAAAAGATATTGCTGATTAATTTAAAATTAATAATTACAAAAAAAGTGTTATTACACAAATGACTATTCCAATTACTTGAAAAGCTTAAGACTTTCCAACAGCATTGAGCCATGTCTCCACTTTCCTTACATATAAGCAGTTGCTGGAAAGCTCCTTTACTCCCTCACACTCTGCAATCCACAAGACTGCAGCACTATTCGAACACAACAGTAATGCTCTGGCAGGTCATTCTGTAAAGCTGTAAAGTGATTTACGTAAAGCCTACCCGAGTCTTAAAACAAAGCTACCTGCAAAGCACAGGACTGGAGTAACAGACTTCTAGTTAACGGAAAGTAACAGATTAAACTTTGACCTTTCAAAGGCAAAGTGCTGCAGTATTTCATACCTGAAGGAACGCGGCACTGCATATAATTCCAGTGGAGGTATGGACAGTAGACAGCAACTGTCTGACACTGATAAAAATTCACCTTCACAATGGCAGACATGTGATCCTGATCCTCAGGCTGAGACAAAGCTCAAAGAATCATATAAAAATCTCTGTGCAGAGAGATTAAGTTACCGAGACAGAATCAGTGTCTACTTTAGTAAAAGGAAAAGTCACTTTTCATTATGCCTCTCTAAGATCCAGGAAAGACCCTTTATTAACAAAGTCAGCTCTGGCTTGCTCTAGATACTGTTCTGCACTTGACTCACCTATTATTGAGTATTTACGCCACATACAGTGTGACCTTGAATATTGGGTAACAGAATAAGCAATAACAGAATAACTTGGTTTTCTATAACTGAATTTCAAAAAGGACTCTCCCACTCCCCATGTAACCCTTATATAAATGCTCATCTCTGAGACCAAGAGGTGAATTTTGATAAGAGACTGTACACTTTTATGGTAAAATTTAGAGAACTATTCTAAAGTCCCTTTTGCCAGTCTCTTATCACCACTTTGTATTGTTTCATTCTACAGCAGGTACATACATTTAAGTAAGGAAACATTAGAAGTTTTCCCTTTTATCTTTAAAAATAGGAATGCTTGCCCACTCCCCAACTTTCCAAAAAAGCAACAGCTATATGTCACTTTTACAACTATCTGATTTTAAAAATGGCTATATCAGCTGTACCAAGAACATTAAAAACTTCATCACATGACTGCACGTGCTTTTATGTTGGCAACCCATTAAAATTGCCACCGAAACATCAAAAACTCTGAACAATTACACAAAACGAAGCTAGAATTATCAAAACATATACAGTAAAAGCCTGGTTATCCAGCACTCACTCAACAAGAAAGCTCAATTAACCAGCATTTCTGATATCTCCCAATACAAATCTAGTAACTGGGACTAGGTTACTGCCCAACAGGTTATGCAATTGCACATTCTGAACCCTAGCTTTATGCAGAAGACAAGTAAGGAAACTGAAATCAGGGGCTTGTTCAAAAGAGCAGTTGACGCATGTCATTACAGAGTTTAGCCAATCTTCTACATCTATAATGATAATTGATGTAGATAACGATCCTGAAGTGCCTTTTGAATCAAAGATTAAATTATATTAGCATAGTTTTATCATTAATTGTATTTTTAGTGATCTGGTTGTACACTGTGTGCTGCTCACAGTGAATGTAGTCTCATAAGATAACCTACTGTACAGAAAGTTTTTACTTTACACACCTAAGTGTTTCGAGAAATCAACCACTCTGCAGCACTCTACTACTACTGATGTGGTGAATACGGGCTTACTATTTTATACTTAATTGATTTTATTGTATTCGATTAACAGCACACTCCATTCCCCAAATGTTCCCAATAGCAGACCTTTTACTGTCGCAATTTTAAGGTATTTATAAATGTCACCTATCACCAACAAACCTGACAACTTTAGAATACAAAATTAGCCTTACATTTAATGTAAATTCCTACATCATATTTTGTCCCTGAAATGATTCAGTGAAGTCTGTTAAGACCTTGACAGAGGACTAGTCTACCATGGTGCATTAGTCTGTACAAGCAAAAGTGTAAATTCTAATGTACACTAGTGTGTCACATACTACCTGTCCTACGTGGACTCTGACATGTACTAAGGAACTTTTACTGTGTATAAGCAATGTAGTCCAATTTCAAAACACTACTACATTAAGATACACCAGGGAACTTTTACTGAATGTCAGCAGGGCCCACAAAGGACAGTTAATGCATGACAGGTGAGTGTGCATTAGAATTTGCGTCTCTCCTGGTGCACATGAAGGCATCGCATAGACATGCCACACTGCAACCTGAAACTGTAGTAAAAGGGATCTGACCAGCAGGGATGTGGGGTTTCTACTGAGTACACTGACACTGATTCTACAAAATACAACAAACAGCAAAAACAACCCAAGTTATAATACATAGAAGGTAGGGTAGTAGGATGTCGTGAAGACTAGAACTTTGACAAGGCTCAAAAAAGAGCAAGATACATTCATGGAGGTTAGGTCCATGGTAATCAATGGCAAATAAATAAATGGAGATATACCTATCTCATAGAACTGGAAGGGACCTTGAGAGGTCATCAAGTCCAGTCCCCTTTCCTCACTGCAGGACCAAGGACCATCCCTGACAGATTTGTCCCAGATCCCTAAGTGGGCCCCCCTCAAGGATTAAACTCACAACCCTGTTTTTAGCAGGCCAATGCTCAAACCACTGAGCTATCCCTCCCCCAGCCAGGATGGGTAGGATTGGTGTCCCTAGCCTCTGTTTGTCTGGATGACCAGAGAGGGATCACATGACAATTACCTGTTGAGTTCACTCCCTCTGGGACATCTAGTATTGGCCACTGTCAGCAGACAGGATACTGGGCTAGATGAACCTTTGGTCTAAACCAGTATGGCCGTTCTTATGTTTTAGTCCCCAGTCTGTTTTCACAAACAACAAAGATTCAGGTACAGGCCTTCCTCGCTATAAATCCAAGATACATTCCAAAAAATCTTGGACTTATAGAGAAACAACTTAAAGCAGGGAATTTTCTTCCTGTGGCAGACTTCCATTTGCGCAAATTGGTTGGGTTTTTTCGCGCGACTTAAAAGCAGGAAATGGGAGTACTTATAACACATCAGTTCCTATAAGCATCAACAACTTTAGTGTGGAACAGATGTATACTGGGCCAACTTATACTGGGGATGTTCTGTATACACTAGGGACATCAATGTTATTGGTTAATCTTGTTGACTACACACTATGGACGTAAGAGAGCAGTCGATCAGTTGACTACCCTATAAGCTAGTTGAGTTGACTACTCACATCTCACCCCCCTTTGCTGCCTCTATACAAGAGGCAGCAAGGGGGAGGAAGCGGGAACCTCTTAAAAGCTGGTTCCCCCTCAGCACCGTCTCCACCCTCCACTGCTGCCTGTCAGCAGCTTGCCCCCCTGCTCCTACTGCGTTTTAAATTGCAGAGCCGTAGCAGAGTTTGGTCTCGGCATGAGCTGGTACTGAGCCGGGCTGTCTTCCCTTATCAAGTAATCGAGCAGTTGATAACATTTTTATCAACAACTCAATTACTAAAATAACCCAATTTTAACGTCCTTACTACACACATTCCCCCACTCTTGCTAACTCTATCACAGGCACCCCCTTGCTGCCTCTATCATAGGATCCGCCTAATCCCCATCCCTGCTCCACTGCTTCTGATACAGTATGAAGGGGGTAGGTTGGAGCCAATATGCACAGGGAGCTGGCTTTCAAGCACGCTCTCCACACGTGCCAGCTCCATGGACCTGCTTTCCCCCACCCCGTGCTGCCTCCTACACAGGTAGCGGGTTGGGGGGAGCAGGCAGGAACCGATGCTAGGGGTTCCCTGGGAGTGGAGTTGGACTGCACTGGCTGCCACCCCCACACCCAGCGACTATTCAATAGCCGTGTAACCACTAAAATCTCATGCGGTTACACAACTATTCAATTACACACTAATATCCCTAGTACGCACTGGCCTGGGCAAAAAGAGAGAAAGTGCCAAATTGCCATTAGCTTAAAAATCAGAGTCCTGACAGCGTCCCTGCCCCAGACAGCTATAAAAATTCAGTGTTTCTTCCTCTTAACCAACAATAGGAAAATTCATTGTGTGCTTGTATTGCTAAATGTACAGGTAAAACACAGAGCCCCAAGCTGAGTTTTCACAGGTCTATATTTACCTTGATAAGTTTAAGATGTAATTTTAAATCTATGGACATCTCATCTCCATCTATTTCCTATTCTCATTCCATATGCAAAGCCTTGGCCAAGTTCCTGTCAACAGCTAAGTATCACCCAGCTTGCACATTGCTAGAAACACCAATTACTTTAATCTCTTTTCTGGCTTCCCGCCACTTTTTCAGTCCCTCACCTGCCTTTTTATCCACTCCCCACAGCAAAGCATCCTATACAAATCTTTCAGTTCTCTCTCTGCTTCTCTTTTCCCTACACTTTTTTTCCCTCCCAATCTTCTCTAAGGCCCGTAGCCATAAAAAGTGTTTAGGTTCCTCATTTTTAATTATTTCATTAGAAGTTAGGATCCCAAATACCCTTGTGAATCTGGGTCTCAATTCCTTTGGTGTATTTAGAGTCCATTCCCACCTCTCTGGTACATACCTTCCTCCCTGTTGTCCCCTAATCTAGTCTTGTACTCCCTCTCCTCTTAATCCCATGTGATTTAAACCACTTCAGGAAATCTCTCCCTATCCTTATCAATATTTTCTCCACTAAGTTGTTTTCTACACTAATATTTTTCCTGGCATACTGAATTTTCCTTGTCTTATTTAACATATGTAGAACAAAGGAGCGTATCTTCATTTACATAAAGTACTAAATGAAAGTGTTAAAAAACGAACATAAAATGAGGCATGCTGGGTCAGACCAAAGGGCCATCTATCCTGCCCCCCAACCGTGGCCAATACCCACCCAGAGGGAACAAAAAGAACAGGTAATCAAGTCACCCATTTCCAGCTTCTGACAAACAGAGGCTAGGGACACTATTCCTACCCATCCTGACTAATCCTCCATTAATGTATCTATTTTTTTTTTGAATCCTGTTCAAGTCCTGGTCTTTACAATATCCTCTGGCAAGTAGCTCCACAGGTTGACTGTGCATTGTGTGAAGAAAAACTTACTTTTGTTTTAAGCCTGTTACCTATTAATCTCATTTGGTGCCTCTTGTGTTATGGGAACAAGTACATAACATTCTTGAGTTATGGGAACAAGTACATAACTTTTCCTTATTTACTTTCTCCACGCCAGTCATAAATTTATAAGGAAGACAAGCCCCTTCTTGAGCCCACTGTGTAGTCCAGCAGGGGGTTTAGACTCACGACTTTGGTGTTATTAGCACCATGCACTAACCAGTTGAGCTAGCTGGGCCAGCAGAAGGGTTTTGTGTCCTTCTGTGCTAGGTCATCAGCTCTGCACAGTAGTGCACAAAACATTTCAACTGCTACTGAAATCAATGAAAGTTGAGGTAGTTCGGCATCTCACAGCATTACATCTTTAACTTATTTTTAAATCTTGAAGCTGTATCCACAAAAGTAAGAGAAAGAGTTAAGTGGGATTGTGCTGTGAAGTTATCAGTCCAACAGAGAAAAAGACAATGTACTACTAATGGAATTTTTTTCAATTTAGAAATGACAAAAACCCACTGACAGCAGTATCCTTCTCACCATGATGTTCTCCCTTCTGCTTCTGGACCTGAAACAGTCCATCCTTACAAAGAATACTAAACTATATAATTCACTACCAAGGAAGCATATTATTTACTAACACAATTATCTAGAATTTCTTCTATTAAAACAATTTTTCTAAAATTACCAATAAATGTTCAAAAAGTTGTCAGCCCTCATTATATACATTACAGCTCTGAGATTACTTGTTTTTATGCAGGGTTTTAGAATGCATCTCTATAAATATATCTTCAAGTTACATTACTATAATTGAGATGCAATCATCATAATCCTAAAAATATTGTTTCATTGAGTCTATCTCCTTCCACATCTTTTCAGAGTTTAGATATGCTATTGTCAAATCCTCTAATAGATATTAACCAGAAGACCTGATGTACTCACGCTGCCTGTACACACAATCAACAAGGGCTTTGGATTGACTGAAACTCTTGAAATTCCAGACTTATTGCAGTCTAGGATTATGACACAGGGCTTAATTCTGCACTACCTTTCACCTATTATAGAGCATTTACACCTGTAGTATGTTACCTTTCTGATTTGGTAGCATTTGATACAAGTACTAGCCAAGGTGTACGGCATCTGAGAAACAAACCCAGAGTTGATAACTCACTGAAACAAGGCAGTTCACATTTGTAACAAAATTTTACTCCACTCTTCCATAGGTGGGACAGAACAGTTGGAAACCCCACGCATAAGACTTCCTCCATAAGACCTCAATCACAGCAGGGATGTGGCAGAGGGGATAGCAGATCTGCTTCTGCATAGATCCACCAACCTAGATTCAAGTCATTGGGTTACATTAGAATGTACAGAGCAGACAGAGAGAGGCATTTACCCCCAAAAGAACATAGTGCAGGCTACATCTCTGGGCTGTAAACTGGTGGTTGACTTTAGGTCTTAAGATTGTTCAGAAACCTTTTTTTTTAAATCAGATTCAGGTAGACTTGACTTCCTCAATTCACATTCCAGGGGGCTAGAAACTATTTTTAAAAAGGCAGCAGCTTAAATTCTGCAGCAATGGCCAGGAAAAAAAAAATTCCACTTACTACTACTGAGTTGGTGTGTCAAAATCCTAAATTACAAATTTTAACATACCAAATCTTTTACAAGTTTACCCGTATAAGCTAAGGGCTTATCATTTGAATGTGGTTTGTCATATTGACTGACTGTACTTTGGAACACTAAGCTGGCAACACATTTTTCTGTCTATTAACCCATCAGTGATCTTTCCTTTCAAGATTCAACAAGACAACAAAGATCAAAAAGTTGAACTATTTTCACAAGCATGTCAAATTACTCCATTTTCAGTATTAATCTATTAGTAGTAGTAATAGCAGCAAGTGTCATTATTACTCATTAAAAAACATCAAGCATTCTGTTTTCAGAACACACCAGACAAGCAAAATCTGTTGGTTCTTTTCCATGCTTCACCTGCATCTCAACTGCTGTGCCAGACTATTAATTTATTCCCCTTGGGAATTAATGCCTTCATAAACCACACGTAAGAACTATTTGATTCAAATTCACATAGCACAAAGTATTTGAAATAAAAGTCAAAATGAGCAAGTTGAGACAATAAGGTGAGACAGACATACAGTAAGGTGATTTGACATGTGTTTCTTTAGTATGGGTTGTCTGTTTTTCTACAAATCTGACAAATTACATACAGAATTCTCAGACTGAGCCAATATTTCAGAAGATCTTCTAAACCTGTTATGAATGCACATAGTCCTGTTAATTTCAGTGCAATTACCGGTACTTATGTTCTTGAAGCATAGGTGTAAGTATCAGGGCATATGTTTATACATTCATATCTTCAGGAAACCACAACAAAGTGATGAAGTCACAACTTAGGGTCTAGACACCATAGTACCCTATGCAGTATATAATAAGCAGGGTAAGCCCAGGGGTTATCAAACTTCATAGTGTAATTCACAATACAATTGTATTATGGATACCTCACTTGCACTTGCAAGGAGGGCATGGATTGTCTTTCTAGTTGAGTGCTCATGATTTAATCTCTCCATTTTGTGTGTTCTGTTCCTCCCAGATGGAAACAGAAAGGCATCTCCATTTAAGAAGCTAACCCTGTGGACCACCAGTAGCACTGCCCGGACCAGTTTGAGAAGCCATGGAATAGAATGCGAGGTGCTCCAAGGAATTACAACTTCTTCATCTATTTCAGCACTAGTGCATTGTGTAAGAGAGGTTTCAGATATCTACTACTTACAAGGGTGCCATTTTTATTAACTGTGATGTTAGCACTGTTTACTTTAAATCCTTTTATTTTTCAATTTTGATTAGAGCATCAGCATGAGATTAAAAGTCTCAGACTAGTTTCTTATTCAATGGCTGCAGAAACTGAAAATATAATTGATGTTATCCAGTAGACTGAACCAGCCAAAGAGAGCAGCAAATATCAGCTGACACACACACTCTACTGTTAATTGTAGTTACCAATAATGGGATTTGGGAGATAGATTTTTTTTTTGGCAGGGTAGGAAGGAGGAGAATGGAGAGAAGACCTAGCCATATCTGACATTCCATTGATTACACTCAGGTCCCTTCCAATTTCACCCTCTGAAGGAATGAGATGTAGACACTGCCCTAGGGTTTAGGGAGGGAGCAGGCCCACTGCCAAGACATGTCCTATCCTTTCTTCAGAAGGGGAGTAACAGCAGAGCCCTGTCTAGCAACTTGTGGAAGGGTACTCCAGAGGAGGCCCAACTTGTAATGCGGGTGAAAACTGCAAAAGCAAGTGAGAAACGGAAAGACAGCACAGGGAGATGGAGGCCAGTTGAATGGGAGAGGGGAAGCAGGAGACAAGATAAAGAGGAGCACAGCAAGGTGGGGAAGGGTTGGGGCAGCAGAACAAGACTGGGGTAGAGCACTTCAGGAAGGAGGGCAAGAGGAAGCGGTGGTGAAAAAGAGCAAGGGGATACCAGGGGACAAAGAAACCAAGAGTGGGGGCAGGAGAGGGAGCAGATGAGTGAGGACTGAGCGGCTGGCCAGTGGTGATTGTGGAGCCTGGGGGCAGCAAAACAGGGAGAGGGGCTGGCTGGTGAGGGGAGGGGGCAGGGGCAACAGAGCAGGGCGAGGGGTTGGCTGTTGAGGGAGAGGGAGCTGGGGCAAGAGGTAGGCTGGTGGGGAAGGGACCTGGGGGCAGACACCACAGGGGAGGGGACGGCCAGCAGGACAAGGCGAGATGGCAGGGACAGCAGAGTGCGGGGGGGGGGCGGTAAAGGGGGCAGAGCGAGGCAGGGGGCTGGCCGGCGGGGGAGGGGCAGAGGGAGGGACTGGGGTAGCAGAGCAGGGGGAAGGGAGCTGGGGCGGCGGGGCGGGGGGAGGCTGGCCGGCGGGGAAGGGAGCTGGGGCGGCGGGAGGAGGAGGGGGGCGGGGCGGCGGGCTAGACACCACAGGGAAGGGGCCGGCGGGGGGGGAGGGGGCGGGGTGGGGACGGAAGCCGGGAGGGCCCACGGGAGGCCCCTGGGCGCGTGCCGCGCCGGCCCCGCACTCACCGCAGCCGGCCCCTCCGTGCCGGGCCCCCGGCGGCTCAGAGGGCAGCGCGGAGCCAGGCGCCCCGGTGCTGCTGGCGCGGAGCGGCTCGCGCCGGGGCCGAGCCCATGCCGGCGGCGCCCCTGGCTCTGCGGGCGGCGGCCGCTCGGAGCTGCGGCACCGGAGGCTCGGCGAATCCCGGAAACCAGAGAGGGCGCGGCCCCGCGCCGGAAGCGAGACTCCCCTCATGGCGCATGCGCCCCGGCCGCGCGGAGCTCACGGGAAGACGCATGCGCACTACGGCCGGTTCCCCAGCTGCCTCTCGGAAGCGCGCGTGTTCCCCCGACTGGCGGTGGAATGTACACGCCGGGCAAGGGTTAGGCAGTGCGCATGCGCTCCAGCTGGCTTGTCTAAGCAGCTGGATCTAGGTACATTTCATAGAAGTGGAAGGGACCTGGAGAGGTCATGGAGTCCAGTCCCCTGCTCTCAGGGCAGGACCCAGCACTGTCTAGGTAGCTGTCTGTCTAACCTGCTCTTAAATATCTCCAGTGATGGAGAGTCCACAACCCCCCTGGGCAATTTATTCCAGTTTTTAACCACCCTGACAATTAGGAAGTTTTTCCTAACGTCCAACCTAAACCTCCCTTGTTGCAATGTCAGTAACTCTGCATAGAGTTAAATTAAGTAACTATGCAACAGTCCTACCTGGCTCTACTGCATCTTGTATGTGAAATGGGAGGGTGGGGTGAGTGGGTGCTATAGATCAGTTTCTTATTGCATGATGGGTGGGATGTGTTATTTAGTGCCCGGAGCGAAATATGTAACGAAAGCAAGCACATACTATAGATTTACAGAGGAATGAGGAATTAGGGTGCCTGCATTCAGTATATTTATCAGAGCAAGCTCTTTTGCAGATATAGAAATGCACTAGATAAAAGGTTCTCAAGCTGGAAACTGTGAAAGGTTGACATGAGACCATGACCTTTCTTTTGGGGGCGAGTGTATAGACATCATAAACTGTTCATGGTGCACTGACTTGTATCCACCATTAGTAGGCCCTCAAAAGGTTCCAGAGCTTACAGTACTTACTAGGGCTGTCAATTAACGTGCATTAATGCCTGCAATTAATGCAGGACAAAATTAACATGTTAAAAAAATTAACACACGTTAATCGCAGACGTTTCTGTGTGGCGCTCTCTCCATGCCTATTTGCTCCTGCCCTTCCCCCCTTACCATCTGTGCTGCTGCCTCTCTATCAGAGGCAGCAGCATGGGGTTGGGGAATGGGCAAGCAGATCTGGTGCTCATAGGAAGCCTGCTTAAAGTCAGCTCCTCAAAGGCGCCGGCTCCTGCGCCCCCCTTCCCCAATTCTTCCTCTAATACAGAGGCAGCAAGGCAGGGAGAGTGCGTGTAGTCGATAGGAATAACTGATAAACCTGAGTTTATCAGTTAATCATTTTTTCATCCCTAAACTAACATCCCTACCCTGTGGAGCTACCTCCCCCTCCCATTGGCTATGTCTACACTGGCCCCTTTTCCGGAAGGGGCATGTTAATTTCAACTATCGTAGTAGGGAAATCCGCGGGGGATTTAAATATCCCCCGCGGCATTTAAATAAAAATGTCCGCCGCTTTTTTCCGGCTTTTAGAAAAGCCGGAAAAGAGCGTCTACACTGGCCCCGATCCTCCGGAAAAAGCGCCCTTTTCCGGAGGCTCTTATTCCTACTTCAAAGTAGGAATAAGAGCCTCCGGAAAAGGGCGCTTTTTCCGGAGGATCGGGGCCAGTGTAGACGCTCTTTTCCGGCTTTTCTAAAAGCCGGAAAAAAGCGGCGGACATTTTTATTTAAATGCCGCGGGGGATATTTAAATCCCCCGCGGATTTCCCTACTACGATAGTTGAAATTAACATGCCCCTTCCGGAAAAGGGGCCAGTGTAGACGAGCCCATTGTGTATACAGCCGCTCCCTGAGTTGCGAACGGTCGAGTTTCGACCGTTCGCGCTTACGACCAAAGCTCCCATGGAGCGGTCGTAAAGGCGGTCCCTGAGTTACGAAAGTGACCCGTGCTTACGAACAGCGCGGTCGCGTGTAACTCAATGGGGTCTGAGTTACGAACAGTTCGAGTTACGGACCAAGTGTTGGTCCGTAACTAGTTCGTAACTCAGCGAGTGGCTGTAAATGTGTACTTGCTGAAAATTTCAGCAGTCACACATTTATCAAAATACATTTTAACATCCCTGCTCTGAAGTGTTTGTAACTCTGAACAAAACTCTCACGGTGGTTCTTTCAAAAGCTTACCCCTGAACATTAACTTAATACGGCTGTAACCCAGAGGCACTAAGACCACTAACAAGGGAAAATAAAATCTACATCTACAGCCTTAGCTGAGAAGCACCAGGCTTTTAGCTCATGCAGTAAAGGCACATGGCTTTAGCCCCTTCGTTTGCACGTTCAATACTTTCTGCCAATGATCGGGCTCTATCAGTTGTACATGTAGGGGCTTGTCCAGGATGAATTCCTGTAAGATCTCGTCAGAAGCTTCAATCCCATCCTGCCGGTGACCGAGTCAACTCTACACAGTTTTGCAATTTTACCATGCAGAAGTAAAATGCTGCTTTGAATCATCTTAATTCAAACGAAACAAGGAAACAAAGATCATATTGGTCCAAATGTCAATGGTCTCAGCAAACCAGCAGCCTATTACCAAGTTTCTTGTAGGTTTCAAGTGAAAGGAGAGATTCAAGAAGGGTTGTAAGGTAAGATAAAGGTGGGTTTTGTGGATGTTTATGGGGAGCTCCTCCAAAGCATAAGCAGTAGCCTGGGAGAAAGTACAATGGTGCTTTTTTTAAAATATAACAAGTTGGATGAAGGCTGGCATCATGGGACAATCACAGTTGTAACGTGGGAATATGGTTCTAAAAGAAACAATTTTAGAGGATGAGTCTTGCTAATGTGATAATCCACACTCATACTCCCAAAGGGCATGGTTTGAAACAGGGGTGAGCTTGCTTGGATCTGGCCCCCAAGACTCAGAGCCTCTCGCCCCCTCATTGGGGAGCCTGCACTGGTGCTCCAGCTCCCCCCCGCTGTGGGGTTGGAGCACACAAAATCTACTAGCCACCCTCCCCAGGCTCTGGATTTTTTTTTCCACTTGTGTGGCCCCTGACTGATTATCCTGTAGATCAGTGGCCCCTGACCCAAAAAAGATTTCCCGCCTCTGGTTTGGAAGTTAAGCAGATAGCACATGAACAATCCAGCAGATGGTGCTAGGTGGCAGCAATGCACAACAGTCCTATTAGAACCGCAATGACCTGGTGCAGGGGTTCCCAAACTTTTTGACATGGGGACCAGTAAATCCATTCACGAGCTTTTGGAGGACTGGTAACATTCATTTGCATATTTGCATATTCATTAAGCAAATAACGAATATGCAAATATGTTGGTTTTGGTCCTCCCAAAGCCCCCAGGGCCAGCTTTAGCAAAGCTTTTGATATGGCCACCCACAACATTCTTACTAGCAAGTTAAGGGAATATGGATTGGAAAAATGGACTGTAATCCAATAAAACCCTGCACCACCACATCGTGTATTGAAAAGGGGCTCATTTATTTTCAGAAAGGTGACACCATCTTTGGAATTTTTTTATTCATAGTCTCATTCTGGATGGTGAATGCCCCAGGTTCTTTCCATTCTGACACATTGTAGTGCCTTTAAACCTCACTGTCAGTAGTGGGGATATTTAAAAGGCACTGCTTTAAAATTTTTATTCAGGATCTGCGTGCACCCTGAACTGTCCTGCTCCCCACTGGCCGATTCTCTCCCTGCCCTCCCCCCCCCCCCCCGCCCTGGGCCAGCCCCGCCCCCCTCCCCCCCGCCAGCTGATTCTCTCCCGATCTCTCCTGGTAAGCCCTGCTGCCCCCGCCAGCCCTGTTTCCACTGGCTGGTTCCCCAGCCAGCCCCGCGATCTCCCCCAGCCAGCCTCACTGCCCCCGCCAGCCGGTTCTCTCTCCCTCCCCACCCCCGCAATCTCCCCTGGCCAGCTCCACTGCTCCCTCCCCCCCAGCCAGCCCTGTTTCCGCCGGCCAGTTCCCCCAGCCAGTCCTGCTTCCGCCGGCCGGTTCCCCTCCCTATCTCCCCCGGGCAGCTCCACTGCCCCGACCCTGCTTTCCTGCGGCCCGTATCCAACCTCCTCTCCCGACTCCACAGCCAGCAATAAGAGCTCACTGGTAACCCTCACTATGCCTCTGCCAGGAGCCTGAAACATACGGCTGCATCCGCCCAGCCCGGCTGAAGGCTTGGGGAACCTGGCGCTGCACAGGCAGTCCGGGAGCCCGGAACACCCTGGCAGCCACGCTGAGGCCTGGTATTTTTTTTACTGTGGCCTGGTATCGGGCCTTGGCCCATAGTTTGGGAAACGCTGGCCTAGTGGATTTCTGGAGTGAATGATGTGCCAACCTGCATTTTTAAAACTCCATCACTTTTCCACTAACACTATAAAAACAAAGGGTATGTTTACACTGCCACCCTAGTTCTAACTAGGGTGGCTAATGTAGGCATTTGAAGTTGCAAATGAAGCCCGGGATTTAAATATCCCAGGCTTCATTTGCATCTTGCCGGGTGCCGCCATTTTTAAATCCCCGTTAGTGCGGACTCCATGCCTGCAGCTACACGCAGCACGGAGTAGGTAGTTCGAATTAGGCTCTCTAATTCGAACTACTGGTACACCTTATTCCACGAGAAGTAACGGTAGTTCGAATTAGAGAGCCTAATTCGAACTACCTACTCCGGGCCGCGTGTAGCCGCGGGCACGGAGTCCGCACTAACAGGGATTTAAAAATGGCGGCGCCCGGCAAGATGCAAATGAAGCCCGGGATATTTAAATCCCAGGCTTCATTTGCAACTTCGAATGCCTACATTAGCCACCCTAGTTCGAACTAGGGTGGCAGTTGTGGGGAAAATCCAATAACTCCAATTGTGTCTAAAGGGGGGACTGTGCAGAAATCAAAACTCTCTAAAGAAAACTGCTGTAAGGGTTAAAAAGTTTTCCAGGCCTCTCTCCCTGTAACAGAGAGAATCAAATTAACTCTAATCAAAGACCCTTACAAATGACTATCTCAAATTCATGGATACTCCTAGTCTGTCACAAATTATCATGTAAACCCTTATCTTTGTCACAGTTTGCCTTGTAGACTCCTCCACTCAAGTTCTCATGTGGCTTTGTGTACTGTAAAAACTTACTTCTAGCACTCCTGGGGTGAACAGAAGTCTCAGAGTACTTCTGCTGAGACTTTGATATGTTAAAAAAGAACAATCCACAACTGAACTGTCTAAGCATTCTGTATAAAGATTCCCTAAATCTGTGTGTCAGGGCTGCTTCACTCTTGGAAGTGACAGCCTGCATGCATGCATCATAAAGTTTTCTCTTCTAGGTTTCTTTCCTGCCTCACTGATTTGACCTCCAGCCTCGGACCCTTCTGGGGGCTCTGTACCCCAGGGGAGCGAGATTTCCCCCTCAATTTGGTGTCAGAAGTGGGATGGCTTGGAACTCCAGTTGGAAAGGCTGATGACGGGGAATGGGAACGGACTACAGCGCGCATCTGGAGGGTAAGGGATCCATTTAAAATCCCCCAGTCCGCCTCCCTGTTCTCGTCACCAGCTGGACCGGCTGGCGGTAAGAGTCATCTTTTACTTAAAATTTTTTGTTAAGAGGCTTGAGGGAAACTTAAAACGAAAACACTGGGTATAGCCAAATAGGGGTTGGATTTTGTTGTTGTTGTTGTTGTTGCTGACTGATTGGTGGAGTCCAAGCACATGGTTTTGAGTGAGTAAAGTCCGGAGTGGGACCGCAGCCGCACCAGCGCTGTCAGTGTCACTGCACAGCTGCTGAAAGCAAGGGCGGTTTCCCCCGGCACATAAGGAGTGTAAGTGAAGCTGACAGTTTGTGTGGACTCCCACACTATCCTTGGAGAGGGTAGTGTTGCTGGACACCTGTGCTATCCTTGGAGAGGGTAGTACTGTTGGGCTCCTGTGCTGTCCTTGGACAAGACAGTGCTAACATGGATAAGATTGCTCCCTCAAGTCTGTCTCCTACTAAGAGAAAAGGTTTCTCACAGCCTGGGACTCCCTTGTCTCAGATGATCAGTCAGCTAGGTATTGCCTGCAGGTTTGAAACTAAGGAGACTTAAGGAATTATTGAGCATTTGGAATGGCTATACTCAGGGGAATTCCCAGAATAAATGGCAACTAAAGCTTTGACTTACAATAGCTTGCTTATCTTAGAGTTTTCCTCGAGGAAAAACATCCTAACCAGATGGAATATTGGTGCCTCTGGGAGGATGTGGCAGTAAAAAAAAATAATCAAAGCATTATGGCTAGCAAAAAAGATTCTATTAAAAAGCTGCAGCAAGAATTGGCTACTCTAAAGAAACAGCTTGATTCCCCAGATGTGCCATCTGCACCCCCACCCGCTTTGGACCCTTGTCAGCTGAACATTCTTTCCTGTTATCTCCCTTTTCTCTTGTAAACCTTATGGGACCTGACTTGTTGTGTAAATTGGGTGCAAACCTTCTCTGTAGAGAGGAAGGGATATTTGTTGACCTTCCCCCCTATCAGGCTCCAAATTTGATGGCATTACTACTCTCAGAGGAATCTGATGAGACCTCAGGACATACACCCCTCCTGGACCTCTCAGATGTCCCAGAGACATTGTGGGCAGCCCATGTGAATGAAGTGGGGTTGCTAGCCTCTGCAACACCAGTGCAAATAACATACAGACACAACAAGCCTTTCCCAAGGGTAGCCCTGTATCTATTGGGTAGGGAGGCACAAGAGGGCATTAAGCCTGTAATCTCTTCCCTCCTTAAACAAGGGATACTTGTTTATACAACTTCACCATGTAATACACCTATACTACCTGTGAAAAAGCAAATCTATAGATTTGTAGAAAACCTAAAAGTCATTAATAAGTTTGTAATCCCTAGATTTCCAGTAGTACCTCACCTGGTTTTCTGTAATAAATTTATGTTCTGCCTTCTTTTCTATTCCAGTGCATAAGAATTCCCAATTTCTCTTTGCCTTTTCCTTTCAGAGTCATCAATTAACCTGAACATGTTTTTGTAAAGTTATTGTAAAAGCCCTACTCTGTTTTCTCAGTTTTTAAAAAGCTGACCTTAATTCTCTCTCTCTTCCCTGCAGTTCTGTGTTAGTTCAGTATGTTGATGATGTGCTAATTGCTAGTGAAACTGAGGAAAGATGTAAAACGGATACCTCCTATGTGTTAAAGTGTCTTGCTAATAAGGGTCACAAGGCTTCCAAAGCCAAATTGTAGTTTGTAAAACAAAGAGTTCAGTACTTAGGACATTTACTTTCAGGAGATGGCCGCCAGTTAACACCTGAGTAAATCTCACAAATTTTTTCCATTCCTCACCCTTTCACCAAAGTCAGTTATACAAATTTCTGGGTACTGCAGGATATTGCAGACAATGGATTCCTAACTTTTCTGAACTCACCAAACCCCTTACTATTCTACTCTTAATCTTAGCTCCTGACCCAGTGACCTGGTCCCCAGAATGTGAATCTGCTTTCCTTTCCCTTAAAACTCTTCTCTCACAGCAACCTGCTCTAGGCTTACCTAATTATAGCAAGCCTTTTACTCTGTTTTGTCATGAACAGGATGGAATTGCAGCTGGAGTTCTCTGTCAGCCCCTTGGACCCACACCTCGTCCAGTAGCTTATTTTTCTGCAACACTGGACTCAGTAGCCCGTGGGTTCCCACTTTGTCTGAAGGCAGTTGCAGCTACTGCTGAATTACTTTAAAAAGGCCCAACCTGTCACATTAGGCCACAGCATTATCTTACAGGTCCCTAATGCTGTCTCTGCTCTCTTACAGCGACACCGCACTCAGCACCTATCTGTTCAAAGACAAACCCTGTATAAGAATGTTATCCTCTCTTCCCAAATGTGGTAATTCAAAGATGTAATGTACTTAACCCAGCTACTTTTTCTCCTTTACCCTCTAATGGTAAAGCACATACCCATAACTGTGAAGAATTGCTTAAGCACTGTGTAAAACCTCCCCAAAAATTTGTCTAATCAACCGCTGGAAAATGCAGATCTTGTATTGTATACTGATGGCTCATGTAAAAAAAATTCAGTTGGTAAACTAAAGGCAGAATATGCAGTGGTCTCAAATAATAATGTTTTAAAGGTTCTTTTCTCTTCCAGGAATCAAAATCAGCTCAGGCTGCTAAGCTCATCGCTTTAATTCGTGCTTGCCTTTTAGCTTCCGGACAGTCTGCTGCCATTTATACTGACTCAAAGTATGCTTTCTCTGTCTGTCATGCCACAGGACAAATTTGGAAACAACAAGGTTTCCTTACCTCTTCTGGCTCTGCTATCTCTCATGGTCCCCTTATCTCCCAACTCCTTGATGCTATTCAGCTACCCTCATCCCTCTCTATTACCCATTGCCCGGCCCACACAGGTGCCACTAATCCTGTTTCTCTGGGTAATGGGAGTGCTAATGCAGCAGCCAAACATGCGGCAGCACATGGACCTCTAACTCCCTTTCAGATTCTGGTCTCTCTTTCCCTCCCTGTTTCTTTGCAGGACCTGATAAAACTACAGCAAGCTGCTCAACCTGCAAAAAAAAACCTTTGGGAAAAAGCAGGCTGCTCCTTATCCCCAGCTGGGATAATGGGTGCACCTGATGGCTGCCCAGTCGCCCCAAAAATCTCTCACATGGCAGCTTGCTCAGGTGTCTCATCAAATAACACACATGAGCAAAAGGGGGGTGGCCTCACAAATCCCAAAACAATGGTACGCCCCAGGCGTGCACCTAGAAGCTGTCTCAAGAATATCTAATTCATGTGTGATTTGTAAGCAGTTTAATGTTGCAGGAGGCCCACAGGCTAGCAGCCACACAGAAAGAAGAAACCTAGACATAAAATGACGGTTAGGAGAGCTTGCACCTGCGGGTAAAGGAAGCCCTCCCAGTACCTACTGATGTACCGTGCCACAACATCCAACCAGGCGACTACGTGTTCGTGAAGGAACATTGCAGAAAGAATTCCCTGACAGCCCGGTGGGAAGGACCGTTCCAATTGCTGCTCATCACCCACACAGCAGTAAAGGTGAAGGAGCGCCGCTCGTGGATCCACGCAAGTCATGTACGCCGAACTGCAGATCCCACAGAGCTGATTGACCCCGTCACCCAGGACCCCTCCCTGGAGGAATCACCTGAGGACGAGGTTCAGCGGACCGAGGCGGCAAACTCTCAAACCAGACTGTTACCAAACCGGCCTCCACCAGGAGCTTCGAGGTACAACCTGAGAGGTAGGACTGTGCCAGCAAAGACCTACAGGTGAGCCTGGCGCCCTGTAGCTCTCACAAAGGGGAATCCATTCCAGTATTGAGTGAACTAAGAGACTACGAAATCTCGAAGAGTGCCTGCAGAGGCAAGCCAAACAATACTAACTGATTAAGCTTAGTTAAAGAGACTGCTTTGCTAGTTGCTAGCTAATTACTATATTATTATTATCCTTTCTACTTTAGAAATTTAAGATACTATAATAGGATGAGGATTGTTTTCCTTCTTTTAGTAGTCAGAATAGCCTTAGTATATAACTTTCCTCACCCTTATTGGGAAGCCCCGCAAAAGGTTGTGTCCCTCACCAATACAAGTGACTGTTGGATATGTGAACAGCTTATAAAAGGCTCTGAAGGCCTTTTACCATTACAGTTTATCCCAACTCCTGCCTCCTTGTGGACCAGACCCCTAAAATTGAGATTTACTGGTAGTCAGTACTCAACAGGAGAGCGGGAGTGGGTAAATGCCCAGAATGATAACACTGTGCCAAAAGTACATAGTCATGGGGGGGAACAGGCAGATTTGGCATAAAAATCTAATTGCCTCAGAGATTCCCCTTACTCAAGCATTACATCCATCAGGGAATGCTTCCCTTATGTTTCCCTTATGTTTTAAAAGCAATATTGGCACTGGTAAAGATCTGGGGGTGAATGGGCAGTGGATCATTTACCCAACTGATAAAGAAAACCTCCCTCTAAGATAAGAATTCATCCCAGCAAAAGAAGAATACCTAAGAATGTCCAGAATAAACTTTGAGTAATACTCCAATAGGAGTATTAAAGGGGGGAATTGTGGGGAAAATCCAATAACTCCAATTGTGTCTAAAGGGGGGACTGTGCAGAAATCAAAACTCTCTAAAGAAAACTGCTGTAAGGGTTAAAAAGTTTTCCAGGCCTCTCTCCCTGTAACAGAGAGAATCAAATTAACTCTAATCAAAGACCCTTACAAATGACTATCTCAAATTCATGGATACTCCTAGTCTGTCACAAATTATCATGTAAACCCTTATCTTTGTCACAGTTTGCCTTGTAGACTCCTCCACTCAAGTTCTCATGTGGCTTTGTGTACTGTAAAAACTTACTTCTAGCACTCCTGGGGTGAACAGAAGTCTCAGAGTACTTCTGCTGAGACTTTGATATGTTAAAAAAGAACAATCCACAACTGAACTGTCTAAGCATTCTGTATAAAGATTCCCTAAATCTGTGTGTCAGGGCTGCTTCACTCTTGGAAGTGACAGCCTGCATGCATGCATCATAAAGTTTTCTCTTCTAGGTTTCTTTCCTGCCTCACTGATTTGACCTCCAGCCTCGGACCCTTCTGGGGGCTCTGTACCCCAGGGGAGCGAGATTTCCCCCTCACAGTGTAGACATACCCAAAGTGTGTATGTGTGCACTCTCCACCATCCCCCAAGAAATCCCCGTGCTAGAAGCCCAGTAGTGGCCTGCAACCAGTGTATGTCCATGCTAGCTAGACAGAAGTTCAGTACAGACAGTGGTTTGATTTCAGTTTTGTAAAGGGATTTTTATTGAAGTCCTGCACATCATTGTATTATGGTAGTTGATTATTTTCCATTTGATATTATGGCAGATGCTTGCAAACTATATTTATAAATAATATTCCAAAGTGGGAAACTGGTATTATGCATGTCAAACCATTTACAACAAAAGTGTAAATAGCTGAACAATGGAAAACTTTGACAAAAAAATCACAGATCGTGTAATTTTTTTTGCAGCATGTGGTTTTTCACTTGTTGCATGTATGCCATCTAGTGGGACTTTGAAAGAAACAGCATAAAGCAATGCCTCTGCTTGTCTACACTAGAAACTCTGGCTCCTTTAACTATTCTGGGATAATTAAAGTGGGGGAAAAAACCCACCTACTGACTGTGGATACAGTTATCAGTATATAAGTGCTCATACTGCCATTGTTTATTTCAGTTCAGAAAGTGAAATAAGCTATCCAAGTATAAGACACCTCTTTGTGTCCACACTAGGGATTATATCAGTAGAACATCACTCACCTAACAGACATACTAATATTAATACAGGCTGAACCTCTCTAGTCCGGCACTCTCTGATCTGGCAACATCCGTGGTCTGGCATGATTTTAGTTAGCTGGATGTCCCCTTATCATGGGTGTGGCCAAGTTTCTTGCGGTTCCATAAAATTGTTTACAACCACCAGTCCTGGCTGTCAGTGTTCTGTGTTGTTGTTTAGTTCCAATTTACCCCTAAATATCTTCTAAGAGCCCTGTGAGCAGTGGAGGTTTGATAAAGCTGCTAGACAAATTGACCTCTCATGGTTCAGCAAATTCTCTGGCTCGGCACCGGTTAGGTCCTGAGGATGCTGGACTAGAGAAGTTAATCCTGTATAACTTTTTCTAGTTTAGCCCAAAACTTAATCATGCAGCATAAGCAATGTAAAAGCCGGGGCCCAAACCATCACTGTGGGCATGTCTACACTGGAGAGTCCACACTACCAAGCCAGGGTATGTCTACACTACCCCGCTAGTTCGAACTAGCGGGTCTAATGTAGGCATCCGCAATTGCAAATGAAGCCCGGGATTTGAATTTCCCGGGCTTCATTTGCATGAAGCCGGCCGGCGCCATTTTTAAATGCCGGCTAGTTCGAACCCCGTGCCATGCGGCTACACGCGGCATGGAGTAGCTAGTTCGGATTAGGCTTCCACGAGGAGTACAGCTAGTTCGGATTAGAAGCCTAATCCGAACTAGCTACTCCATGCCGCGTGTAGCCACGCGGCACGGGGTTCGAACTAACCGGCATTTTAAAATGGCGCCGGCCGGCTTCATGCAAATGAAGCCCGGGAAATTCAAATCCCGGGCTTCATTTGCAATTGCGGATGACTACATTACCCCCGCTAGTTCGAACTAGCAGGGTAGTGTAGACATACCCCCAGTTATTTCCACCAGAAATAACCCTCAGTTCAAAATTGTTATTTCGAAATAGCATTAGTGTGGATGCTCAGCTGCTGTTATTTTGAAATAACTACTCCCCAGACCTGCCTCTGGAAAGTTCCACTACATGCATCTGACAAAGTGGATTTTTGCCCATGAACGCTTATGCTTCAATACTTCGGTTAGTCTATAAGGACTCCTCGCTGCTTTTACTCCCCAGAGCCATTCAAAATAATTACTCCCCAGTGCTTCCTGGGGCTCTAAGATGAGGTAGCGCGTCCACATTAAGGGAGCCTGCCTCATGCTAAGTTCGAGGCTTTTCTGTTGTATGGATGTACCATTTCAAAATAGTTATTTCGGGAGTTATTATTTCAAAATAACTTATTTTGAAATAATGTTGTAGTGTAGACATAGCCCATGTGTAGATCTCTTAATGCCAATGTAAAGGGGCTATGAAGCTGATAAATCGAGCCATGAGGTTGATAGATCTTTCTTGGGACTCTACTTCCTGTATGGAGTTAACCAGGCCAGATCACCTTTGCACTCAATCCTTTTGGAATAAAGAAGAATTTTCAATCAGTAGTTTCAGGTCTTTGCACCTGGTTGACCATCTTGGTCAATTCCTAGATAATCCTTCTAGCCCTTCGTGTTTGGTATCTGGCCCCTTGTGTTTGGGGTCTAATCCTCCCAGCAAGGCTGGAGGAAAATCAGGTCTCTCCCTCCTGGGTTCCCACCCAGGGACCCTTGTAACAAGTGGTTAAGGCCAGACCCATTTGCTTCCTCTCTAAGCTATTTCCTGTGTCAACTCCCTCTCTCCTCAAGGGACTTGCATTCTCAACAGGGGTCTGCCCTGGGGCCCAACCCCTAGTCTCAGTCCTGAAAGTAGCAAATGACAGGAAACAAAAGTAACAGAAAGAAAAAGTGGCTCCAACTTCTCTGTCCTACCCGGATTCTCCAGCTACCTGTCCAACCACTCTGGGTTCACAATCCAGGCAGTTTGGCTCTCTGCTGTGCAACTCTGTGCCAGGCTCAGCCTTTGGGCAAGGCAAGCGAGGTGGTTGCCTTGGGCCCCACACATTCAAGGCCTCGCGCTGCCCAGCTCCCAGCCCTGCCCACCCGGCCGCTCACTCTCTCCCCTGACTGGGAGCCACGCGGTCGTGCGGCTCAGCCAGACATAGCGTGCTGCCTTGGGCCCCGCAAACTCTTTGACCAGGCCTGCTCTGTGGGGCCTGAGGATGACAGGTCTGTCCATCTCCCCAGATGAGCCTTTCTGAGGTGACCTTCTCCCTTTTGAAGGCTTCTCCTCCAAGGCTCTGGAAATGTAAGGCTGCCTAGGGCAAAAGCTGCTGCTTACCCCCTGCTTGCCTGGTGCTGGGTTTGTGTGCCCTGTCACAAAATGTTCCCAAAAGGTGGAGCCAGGGAGCAGCCAGAGCACTGCTAAAAACTAGGGATGTTAAGGACTAGTCGACTATCCAGTAAGCAAATGCTTATTGGATAGTTGACAGTATAGTTGACTAGTCGCTTGTCCTCCCTCCCCCCCTTGTTGCCTCTATCATATAGAGGCAGCAAGGGAGGCAGGGGAGGAAGGAGGGTACTTCAAAGCAGCAGCACTGCATGAAGCCCAGGATCAGCTGTGTGGTGCTGGCCCTTTGAAATGCCGCAGTGGTGTTTCAAAGAGGCAGCGCCGCCCTATCGACTAATCAAATAGTCGATGCAAAAATGCATTGACTATTCAATTAACATCCTTACTATAAACCAGGTGCAAGTTAAGGCGATTGCACTAGCTGGCTGGCAATTGGGGCAGCCCTTGGGAGTAAGTGGTTCCTGACTAGGGATGTAAAATCCTGTTTGTTCAAAAAAAGCAATGAATAGTCCTGCAGCACCTTAGAGACTAACAAAAACTGTAGATGGTATTATGAGCTTTCATGGGCACAACCCGCTTCTTCAGATGACCTGAGTTTAGATGTCCAGGTTGCAAAATAAATAGCAGAGAAAAAGAGGGGATGGGAAGGAAAAGAGAAGGGGAAAAAATGTCAGTTGGATTGTCCATGCTAAATGAAGTTGATAGAGTGCTCTTCAGTACTGGTGGTTGGCTTTTTATGTCATTACAATGTGGAATGTAGCAGGTAATCCAGTTAAGGTCTTTGTTTAAACCGCTATTGCAGGTATCAAACTTGTAAATGAAATTAAGTTCTGCAGCTTCCCTTTCAAGCTGGTTTTTTAAATTGGCTTGTAATAATATGGTAACTTTGAGATCCATTAATGAGTGCCTGGGCAAGTTAAAATGTAACCCAACAGGTTTCTGTGTGTTACCTTTTCGAATATCTTAGGGTATGTCTACACTGCCACCCTAGTTCGAACTAGGGGGGGTAATGTAGTCATACGGAGTTGCAAATGAAGCCCGGGATTTGAATTTCCTGGGCTTCATTTGCATAAACCCGGCCGGCGCCATTTTTAAATACCAGCTAGTTCATGCCGTGTGTAGCCGCGCGTCACGCAGTCCGAACTAGCCGGCATTTAAAAATGGCGCCGGCCGGCTTTTGCAAATGAAGCCCGGGAAATTCAAATCCCGGGCTTCATTTGCAACTCCGTATGACTACATTACCCCCCCTAGTTCGAACTAGGGTGGCAGTGTAGACATACCCTTATTTGTGTTCATTAATCCTTTGTCATAGAGACTGTATTGTTTGGCCAATATACATGGCAGAGGGGCATTGCTGGCACCTGTTTAATTAGTTAGCCAATTAACCCTTAAGTTTAACTGATTAACTGGTTAAACAGGTGGGCTGGACCATCACCATCCCCTGCCTTCCTCTCTGTGGGCAGGGACTGCTCCAGGCTGGCTTCTTTTGGCCCCATGCAGGGCTGGTGTCTCCCAGACCCATATGGGGGCCTGGCAGGGCTGAAGCAGTCCTCCACTGATGGTGAGCCGCTGGCAGGGTGATGCTTACTGGGTAACTGGTTATCCGTTAACATTCCTACTCCTGACCAAAGGTACAAATGTGGCATGGAATCACAGCATAGTGGTGAAATACGCTCTCTCTGTTTTCAACAGACAAATGGAGAACTGCTCCGTAACTAGGACCCCAAGGTGTTACAGTCCATAATAAAATTAATAACTAATAATGATAGTATTTATTATTATCACACAGTGCTTTGAGTTCCTAAACAGAGATCAGAATCCCATTGGACAAAGCTCTGTATGAACAAATAACCTGCTTGGTAAAGCTCAGTCTCTTACTAATTAGACTTCCGATTAAAAATGAAACTTAAGAATCCAATTGACATGTAGAATGTAAACAAAGAGCATAAACAGTGGCATTCCCTTAGTTGAAATGATGAAAAATTAACCACTTTTGACGTTTTCACTTTCGTTTATAGCCACTTTCATTTTGAGGCTCTTAATGTTGCAAAGTTTGGAGCATTCAAGAGAATGTTTAAAACTTTAATTTTAAGGTTGACAGGGTCCTTTTCACTAAGGCAGGGCTACTCAACTTTGGAAGCCTCAGGGGCCACAATGATACTCATAGGACATGCAAGGGCCACAACTTAAGTGTGGTTGCATATACACATAAATATATGCAAATAGCTTATTTCACACTGACGGGCATGGATACAAAGATTAAGGCAAGACTATACAACACGCAGGCCTCATTTAAGTCAGTTCTGCTGATATTAATAAAATGCAAAATTTATCCAATTTCCACCCATATGACAGCACTTTTAATGAGCAATGACAGTCCAGGAATTTAACTGCTAAACTGCATATCAACAGAAGACCATTCTATTGACTTTTGTTTTGGCTTCACAATTTTTAACAAATCAAACAAAAACTGCTAATACAGTCCTGGAATTTGCTGGAGTATAAGTACAATCAATGCGAAGATTGTGGGTTTCTTGGACTGATTTTACTGTAAAAAGAAAAGTTTCCAAGGCAGAGTGCTCCAACCTGCTGCAGGTGGGGAGTTGGGTGAGTCAGGCCGGACATGAGAGGAAAAAAAGCACAGGTGCCCGGGCACCCTGTCCTGGATTCCCAGCAGGGCTGACATCTCTATGTGGAAGTCTGTCACTCCGTGCAGGATGGAGGCAGGGCTGCCTGGCTGCAGTGCCAGACCCAAATGTGGCCAGTGTGAGCCAGTCAGCATCTGAGGCTCTTCCCACAAGACTAAGCAGCCAGCACTTCCCACAATGCCTGGTGCTCCCAGCACTTCCTCCCAGGGGGCTAGAACGCTGACACCTTGTACCTGTCTGTTCCAGCCAACCCATCCGCTTGTATCTTTCAGTGCTCACCCCGCCTGGGAGACGCCTCGCCGTTGTGGAGCGTGTTCCCACTGGAGGCCACGTTCCAAGAATCCCACATGTGGGCTGCGTGTTGAGCCCCGTGTAAGCCCAAAGAGCACCATGGGCTGCAAACAACACGGCCCACGTGCCGCATGTTGTGTGGCCGAGCACTAAGGCAAGGGTGGGGAACCTAAGGCCTGGGGGCCAGATAGGGCCCCCAGCTTGCCTGGATCCAGACCCTGAGGCTAGTAGATTTTGTGTGCTCCAGCCCCATGGGGGGGAATGACAGGGGAGCCCACACTGGCACTCCAGCCCCGCCCCCCTGTCATCCCTGCCATAGGGCTGGAGCACACAGAATCTACTAGCCTGGGCCTCCAAGGCTCTGGTGTGCAAGGGAAATGTGGGGAGTGTCTTTCTGCTTCTCAGTCGGAGAAGGATTTTTTGGGTTGGTGTGGGGGTTTTTTGCTTCTTACTAGTGTAAGATTTTTCTGATTTTTCTGCACTAAAGCCTTGCCTAAACTACAGTGGCACAGCTACAGTGCTGTAGCATGGGTGCTTCCTACATGGACGGAAGCAGGTTTTCCCCTTGATGTAACAGGTAATTTGCCTCTCTGAAAGGTAGTAGCTTGATCAGTATAAGAATTCTTCCAGGAGCTGACAGATGCATTTAAGAAGACTATCCTAAAACAGTGCTTCTGACTGAAGTCCTGTTCCAGGTCTGCATTTCCTCAAAGCCAAGGGGTGTTTGAATTGGCCTGTTACAGCTATGAGGTCAGCCACATGGTTTGGAAACAGTGTCAAAAGTCCAATCCCATCTCCTAATCATTTGGAAAGAGTATCCTTTCCAGACATCCTTTTCAACTGAACCATTTCCACTTTGGGTTCTGCAAATACAGCCACAAATGTTGAGTATTCAGGAAAGGGAAATGGACCAGCAAGCTCTGCAATCTGCATTCAGAAGGGTCCTCCCAACATATAACTTCTCATAACCTGCAGGGCCATCTCTCCTAATTTTAGAAGGCTGCCAGCTAGCCTCAAACAAGCTGGAAGGCAGTGAAGAGAGGATGCCTAAAACTGGAGTGGAATCGCCTGAGCCAAAATTTTTGGCCAGCACTGTAGAGGCTTAATTCTATTCAGGCGGTAATAAATGTGGAATAACCAGAGACTAGTAAATCTATGTTGTACTGTACTTTATACTGCTCTGTGCTCTGTATGTTAATGCTGCACACACTTGTTATCAAGTTCTGATTTCCCCCATGGTATGTCTACAGTGTAGAGATTTTTCGGGGAAAACAGCTGTTTTTCCAAAAAAACTTCACGGACATCCACACTGCAATCGCAGTCTTTCGGGGGGGAAAGAAGATAGAACAGAGGGGCTTTTCTGACATTGGTAAACCTCTTTCTATGAGGAAGAAGCCTTTTTGCGAAAGAGCTCTTTTGGAAAAAGGCATGTGTGGACGCGAGAGAGGGAGTTCTTTTGGAAGACGAAGAAAGAGGAAAAAGCACAGGTGCCCTGGTGGCCACTCCATCCACAGTAATCACAGCTTACATGCAAGATAGCATCCATTCAGTGTGGATGCTATCTTTCGAAAAAGCATCCACTCTTTGGCAGTGTGGATGCTCTCTTTTGGAAGAAGATTTTTTGGATGATCTCTTCCAGAAAAGCTTCTTCTGAAAGAAGCCTGCAGTCTAGACATAGCCCCAGAAGTCGTAAAAAGAAACCTTCCTTCATAAGCTTCGGTGAGGTTAGTGTCACAATTTGAAAAACACTGACTCCTAAATTAATCAAATTTTCTGTTTTCCTAGGACTTTGGTGACTAATACCATGGAATAGGTTACAGTATTTAATATTTAAATAGCAACACACATTCAGAATGAAACATTTATGGCAATAAAAGTGCCTATTGCACAATCTTTTTTCTTGGCACTGTTGCCTAGTGATCTGGGCTTTGTGTATGTACCATTCTTCTGGCACCTTATAAGCAACAACAGTTACATCATGGTCTTGATTATATTCTCTGACAAATTTTGATCATTGGAACTGATTTTCATGTGATACAATATTGCTAATAAAATCATTCAGAAATAGCATCTTCAGGTCTTGGGACAAGTGAACTAAGAAATCAAGAAACATATCCAGCATCACTGCTTAAAGCAAAACAGTTAGATTCTTTCTATCATCTGTTTCCAAGATGCCTAAGCAAGGGATGGTATGTATCTTGGTTATGTATTAATACATGCACACCATCCTTAACGGAAATATACAAAGTTTTTGACTAGGTGGGAGATACTGAGGGCTTTTCAGGAACTGATAAGGCGTATGAAGCACTCAGGTCCAGAGTACTAATGGTGACAAAAAGCAATTGTTAGAAACTGGAAGTCAGTGAATAGCGTGGAATTTGTATAAAGGGCTTGTGGTTTGGGCAAATGGCACTTAACTTGTTTTAATATTTTAAGGGAATATGATCTTATTTCTTACACTGAGTTGCCATACATATGAAAGTCTAACTGAGAGTTTAATTATATATGTTTATGAATTCCAGAATGCATGTCATGGCAGAATGTTAAGTTTTTCTGGTTACTACCGATTTGTGCATAATTACAAACAAAAATAAATCAGACCTGTTATTCATCATGTTGTCAGCTAATCTTTTTCTTCTGTAGAGAATCATATCTGCTCTGATACAGAATATCAGAAAGGTACAATGCTGAACCATTTTGGTTTTTGATTTCCTGAAAGAGACTTTTTTTTAGCCAAGTGTGCAGGTGAGGAGAAAACCTTTGTGCTGCTGTCCTCCCTCTGCGTATGATCGTATGTCCTCATGTGTAGGGGTTAAAGTTAAAACTTCTTAACTGTCAGAGGGATTAAACACTGGAATAAATTGCCTAGGGATGTTATGGAATCTCCATCACTGGAGATATTTAAGAGCAGATTAGACAGTCCTCTGTCAGGGATGATCTAGACAGTGCTTGGTCCTGCGGTGAGGGCAGGAGACTGGACTTGATGATCTCTCAAGGTCCCTTTCAGTTCTGGTGTTCTGTGATTAAGTCAGGGTAGCGTCATTGACTTTAATGGGACTATGCTGATTTATACTCACAAAGGATCCATTCCAAACCAACAATTAAACTCTATTGTTCCCACTACTCTTTAGTTTCACCCTTCTACCTTTGATGTGATCTGTTCCATGCATATCTTCCAGAATAGAGAGACTCTCATTTGTAAGGGCACCACAGGATTATTACGCAGTCAGGGCTTGATATAGCTCTCAGAGAAGAAGATGACAATCAATCAGTGACTTGAGTGGAAGCAGGCCCTAATAAAGATGAATTTGCAGGTGGAAATCACTTCTCATTAGTGGCAATATACTGAGTATTGGGCTTTGCCTTATTTTCTGCTCTGTAACAAAAGGTCAAACTAAACTCCGGGGCTCACTTATTTGAAAATAAGAAATCATTCCTTCCTGTTCAGCTGCTTATAGGAGCTTGTAGCTGCATGTTGATAGAGGGGAATAGTGCTTCTCCTATTCAGGGCCTGTTAGTTTGCAGGGGGGGAGATGACAGCCTGATCCTTTAGCTTGTTTTAAGGAGTTGAGAAGTTTACTGGTTAGAAAAGAATAAAAACAGCAGCCTTAGCTTGTGCTTTCATTCCTAAAAGCAAAGTCTTGAAGGACATTGCTGATGTCCATCTTAGAAATAAAGGTGGCAAAAAACAAAGTTGGAGAGTAAGGATGTGAAAGGTGAACTGGGTAACCACTCCTGGGGAGACTTTGCTGTAGACTCTGCATTATAAAGCTTAAATAAAGTATATTTAAGCTTTATACAACAGAGCCCTCAGTGCATGTAAGTGTGTAACCCAGCGGTAGGCAATAATTTTTGATTGGGGGCCACCTCAGAAATTTTTTAAGTGCCTTGGGCCACCCCAGAAGGGGCGGGGCCTCAGGCGGAAGTGGGGAGTTGACATGTCCAGATTTCCCCACTCACAGGCCTGATTGGTCTGTGGGTAAGGGAGTGTGTAAAGTATTTGCCCTTCCTCCTCCCGCCTCCCCTGAGAGAACCACCAGCTGTTCTGAACAGCTGGCAGTTCCTTCTAGGCCAGCACTCGCACCCCTGGTGGTGGGAGGAGACTTTGTGCATTCCCCTCCCCGCCCCCAGGTCAATCACAGCGTGGGGGCGGGGGCAGCATGCAAAGTTGGCCCCCACCCTGCAAGGGAGCGCTGCATTAGAGTCATGTGCCAGCAGAACAGCAGCTGGTGGTTGATTCTAAGTGCCAAGCCCCTAGCAAGGCAGAAGGAGACTTCTCATGCTCCCCTTGCTCCCCAAGCCCTGATTGGCCTGGGGACGGGGGAATATTAAGTCTCTCGCTCCCTGTCCTCCAGCCCATGACACTTAGAATCAACTGCCAGGGTTGACGCTCACATTCCCTCATCGCTAGACCCTGACGGGCCTGGGGACAGGAAAACTGCAGGACATCCACTTGGTGGGTAGGATCCAGCCAGCTGAGGTCTTTTTACCCACCCCTGGTGTAACCACTAAGATTTTCAGCAGTTACAGTTAACTTTTTAACTGACTTTTTGCATCCCTACTAGAGAGCTAGGCTCAAACTGGAATCTGTCATTTGAACTCTGTTGAATATTGATGGTTTTGGTCAAATGGAATCCACCACATGGCAAGTATTCCATAACTCCTTGCATTTGACATAAGCAGGTCAGAAACTTGCCCTAAATCAAGGCTTTGTCTAAACTGGGATGTTTTGTCCCCACATACTGCTTTTTGGTGACAAAATAGTGAGACGCATACACACTGTAATGTTTTGTTAGGAAAAACATTAAGTTTTGGCATCAAACTCACCCTTCCACCCCCGCATGAGAAACTTTTGACTTTTTCCCCTCCCTTTATTATCAACAATGTGGTCTCTGCTGTTTATTTTGTCAGTATTCCACAATGCCGGCTCTAATGGCTGTGCTCAGTGTTTTGTGACCTCTGCTGCCCTGCAGGCATGTGTCCCCTCCCCTTTCAAAGCTCCGGGAAGTACCTGGCAGCTGTGTGAGCTGCTCCCCTTGGAGAACAAACAGAAAGAGCAAATCATTGAAATGCTGCCATTCTACCCTGACAGAAACAGCTGCAGATGGAAGGTTGGAGAAACTGCTGTGCTGCTTTGACATTCCTCACAGAGCTACTCATGATGCTGCTCCCAGTAGCTGAGGATGCTGTGGGAAAACTTGGAGTTCTCAAGAATGAAGGGATCAGCTCTGCCTTCCCACAACACTGAACTGTGGGATGCTTACTCACATTGCTTTGCTCTGTCGACGGGGGGAGAGGACGAGCAATGAGATCGTGAAATGTCGACAACAGAAGGCAGACAAACTAGTTTGACCTGTTTTCATTTTTGCATGTCAACAGCACTTTTGTTGCCAAAACTTCCTAGGGCAGATATAGCCCAAGATTCATGGACATGGTTTGGTGGCACAGGAGGGACATAACCTCCCCAAACTGAAAGCTTCAGGCAGATGCGGGGTTTGCCCCACCCCCAAACACATGCCCCCATTGGCCTGACTAGCACTGCTCCCCCAAATATAGAAGTCAAACTATGTCCATGCATTCACTGTATGTCTTAATAGAAACTAGAGAAATACTTTCCTGGACCAGCACTCGGCACGCTACTATCCAGGACAAACAGAAGGAACAGAACAAGTTAGGGTGGCAGAATAAACTGATCAGCGGTCACCAACCAGTAAATCTGGATCTACAGGTAGATCTTAGAATCTCTGACAGGTGATCCTAACTGGTTTGGTCATGTGGCTATCAAGTGCCAGCACTTCAACTGCTCCTCCTCCACTGCTACATCTCCTCCCCAGCTCCTCCTCTCTGGCCCTTTGCCTTGGAGTTGTTCCTCAGAAGCCTCCTGCTTGCTGTGCAGGGCGGAGGAGGGCAAGGAGGGCACTAATGTCATGGTGCCCCCTTCTCCCTCCTGTATCCTGTCTCCACAGAGCAGAGAGGGGGCACAACAGGACTAGGGATATAGCAAGTTTGTTAATTGCTTTTGGGAGTGGTGCAGGGCCAGGGCCGGGGTGAGTCTGCCTTAGCCCCACTACACCACCACCCAGGAGCCACCTGAGGTAAGCAGTGCCTAACTGGAGTCCACATACTAAACCCCTCCCCAAGTCATGAACCACCTCATGTACCTCAAGCTCCTGCCCTAGCCCTGGGCCCCCATGCATGCAAACATCCTCCCAGGGCCTGCAACTAGAACGCCCTCCTGCAACCCAACTGCCTGCCCCAAGCTCAGCTCAGAGCCCCTCATGCTCTACATCCCTTAACCCAAGACCAGAACCTGCATCCCAACCCTGGTGAAAGTGAGTGAAAGTGGGGGAGGGAGGGAGGATGGAGTGAGCAGGGGCGGGGCCTCAGAGAGAGGCAGGGCAAGGAGCACAGAAGAGGCGGGGCAAGGGTGTTTGGGCTTGAGGTAGATCTTGGATTGCACTTATATTCAAAAAGTGATCTCATGCTTAAAAAGGTTGGCGACCACTGGGTAGATTGTAGTGATGTGTAAAGAAACAACAAGTAGTCCTGTGTAACTTGTAAAATCATATCAATAACGGCAGCTGAAATGTTTTGGTGGGGGAAGCACATATTCTGCACAAGGCGAATGTAACATCACCGCTCAAAGCTGCCCCTCAGAGACTGGTGTCCTATAAGCCCCTCCCCTCCATATTAATAAATGACATCGGTCATGTATATTTACATGCTCAAACAAATTAAACCAGAGTATGGTCATACAATTGGCTATGCAACTTGCAGTCATTCTCCATCAAGAAGCCTCTCCCAGCCCATACTAGCTACTCTTCAATCAGCACCTCTGAGCCCTGGGCTGCTTTCTCCCCCCAGGAGAGGACAGAAAACTCTCCTTAGACCATTTCCTATACCACTTCAGGAAGCCAGCAGGCCAACCCACTTTATTAACTTTCACCAAGCAGCAGCTCCTCCTCCATCTCTACACGCACGCGTCCATCCCCCTCCCCCTCCTCTTCCTCTTGGCCTCTCTTATCTAAAACCAGACTAGTCACATGACCTTAATTTTTTCCATCTGGGGAGGAGGGATTGGCTGAAATGCACCTCCCCTTAAAAAGCCAGGAAACTTGTGACAATAAACACATAGAAAAATTCTGCTCCCCCTCCAATGACACTTTCACAAGCGCCACCAGAGTTATGGATCCCCAGAGTTATGTATCCCAAGACCAAGACAATACTATTGCACAAGCAAAGCTGGCCAGCACAAATTCAACTTAACTTCCAGAGAAGCTCTTAGACATTGGGAAATCATGTCTGAGTCCAGGCAGACAGCCAGTGAAGCCTGGAATTTCCCTTCTAAGTTCCTGCATATGTATGGATGTCCTTTCAGGGAATTGCATCTATATTCGAAACAAGTCCTTTTAGGGAAACTGCTCTGACACCGGCATCAAGCAGCTGGGAACCGTCAGCCTGAAATAAACCAGCCCCATAGTGGAGCTGAGTGAATAAAACAGTAGAACACCATTTGAAAATTGTGCCTCTGGTACATATCCCCTGGTGGAGGTAGAACTCAGGAAAATAGGAATGTGAGCAAGACACGAGAAGTCATTCTTCCACTCTACTCTGTGCTGATTACGCCTCAGTTGGAGTATTATGACCAGTTCTGGGCACCACATTTCAAGAAAGATGTGGAAAAATTGGAGAAGGTCTAGAGAAGAGCAATGAGAATGATTAAAGGTCTAGAGAACATGACCTATGAGGGAAGACTGAAAGAACTGGTCTTGTTTAGTATGGAAAGAAGACTGAGAGAGGGCGTAATAGCGGTTTTCAGGTAACTAAAAGGTGTTGCAAGGAGGAGGGAGAAAAATTGTTCTCCTAGGCCTCTCAGGATAGGATAAGAAGCAATGGGCTTAAACTGCAGCAAGGGAGGTTTACGTTGGACATTAGGAAAAACTTCCTGTCAGGGTGGTTAAACACTGGAATAAATTGCCTAGGGTGATTGCAGAATCTCCATCATTGGCGATATTTAAGAGCAGGTTAGACAGACACTTGTCAGGGATGATCCGACAATGCTTGGTCCTGCCATGAGGGCAGTTGACTGGACTCGATGACCTCTTGACATCCCTTCCCGTTGTAATATTCTATGATTATATGAAATGCTGATGACCAGGGATGGACTTGCATTAGGATTAGGGCTGGTTACTAGTCCCCGGCCTCAGATCTGGGGTGGATGATAACCAGTTTCCTCTGTAAGTTGAGAGTTTGGGCAGCCGCCCAGGAGAGGTTTAAATGCTGCCCATCTGGGATTATCCTGGCTCTAAGGGCTGGCAGCATGTGTTTCTACTGGTGGTGCACACCCACACATGCTTTGGTGCACACAACAAAATTTATTCTGCACATGAATGGAAAAATGAGAGGGAACATTGATGGTGACCCGCAACATAGGTTTAGGCTTAAGGCCAGTGGGCGGGCATGGTGGCAGGGATGGAAAGTATTAGTGGCCACAAGTTAGGTTTCTGAGAGGAGCTTGGACTGCAATTCAGATTGGTTTGTAGCAGCAAGTTGGGGCTAAGGTTGGCACAAGCTGGTGGACTCAGGCTGAGGGTTAGGGTTAGGGTTAATGAGGGTTAGGCTAGGGTTAATGTAAGACCCTTAGCTCATAACAGCTCCTAAAAACTTGGCACCAGAGAGGAGGGGGAGGGGGCATGAAGAAGAGAGGAGCTTTCCAAACACTAGGGACAATGGAAAAGAAAGAGAAACAGGCAGGAAACAAGCGGAATGCAAGCCAAACCAAACAGCTGCCGGGAGTGGGGCAGGGCTGCTCGCTTTGGGAACTCCTTGGTAGACGGAAGAGCTGCAGAGGGCGCCACTGGGGGGCTAGGGTTTGGTATCAGGGGCTCTGCTCTCAGCGTGGGCGCGTGGAAAAGGGAGGTGAGGAGGCCAGAGAGCTTGGGGCCAAGTGCGCAGAAAGAGGGTAAAGGGCAGCCAGCTGCTGAGCGCGTCTACCCAGGGGCTGGGATTGATTGTGCGCGCAGAGGGTTGTCGGAGCGCTGGGGCGTGTGTGCTTCTCCAGGGGCTGAATCGTGCTGTAGTGCGGGTAGCCCGGGGCTGGCTCCTACAGTGAGGTGTTGTACGTGTGTCTCGTGCGGCGGGGCGAGGGGTGTGCAGTGTGTGTGCAGCCCGGGGCTGGAATCGATTGTTGGAAAGCGGGTGTGCGCGTGTGTGTGGTTAGCCAGGGCTTGAATCGCGTAGTGCGTGTAGCCAGGGTCTGAAGGAATCGGGTGTGTAGCCAGAAGCTTGCGGTGGTGGTGTGGTAAGTATCCAAGGAGTGGATCCCGCAGTGGAGTGGAGTGTGTGTGTGTGTGGGGAGGGGGAGGGGGAGTGTCGTGAAGCTAGGAGTGTGTGTGTAGCCAGGTGCTGGACCCTTGAACCCTGCAGTGAAGGTGTGTGCGCGCGTGTGTATCGGGCAGTGTGTGTAGCCAGGGGCTGGACCTTGCATTGAAGAGGGGGTGTGTAGCCAGGGACTGGACCCTGCATTGAACGGTGTGTGTGGGGGGGGGGGGGCGGCAGGGGTTGGACCCTGCATTGAAGAAAGTGTGTGTGTGTAGCCAGGGACTGGACCCTGCATTGAACGGTGTGTGTGTGTGGGGGGGGGGGGCAGGGGTTGGACCCTGCATTGAAGAAAGTGTGTGTGTGTGAAGCCAGGGACTGGACTCTGCTGTGAAGGTGTGTATGGTGCAGCGGGGCTTGTGTGTAGCCAGGGGTTGGACCCTGCTTTGAAGGGGTGTGTGTGTGTGTAGCCAGAGGCTGGACCCTGCAGTGAACGGGTGTGTGTGTGTGTGTAGCCAGGGGTTGGACCCTGCAGTGAAGGGGGGTGTGTGTGTGTGTGTAGCCAGGGGTTGGACCCTGCAGTGAAGGGGTGTGTGTGTGTGTGTGTGTGTAGTCAGGGGCTGGACCCTGCAGTGAACGGGTGTGTGTAGCCAGGGACTGGACCCTGCATTGAACAGGGTGTGTGTGTATGTGGGGGGGGGGCAGGGGTTGGAACCTGCATTGAAGAAAGTGTGTGTGTGTAGCCAGGGACTGGACCCTGCATTGAACGGTGTGTGTGTGTGTGGGGGGGGGGCAGGGGTTGGACCCTGCATTGAAGAAAGTGTGTGTGTGTGAAGCCAGGGACTGGACTCTGCTGTGAAGGTGTGTATGGTGCAGCGGGGATTGTGTGTAGCCAGGGGTTGGACCCTGCAGTGAAGGGGTTTGTGTGTGTGTGTAGCCAGGGGCTGGACCCTGCAGTGAACGGGGGTGTGTGTGGGTAGCCAGGGGCTGGACTCTGCAGTGAAGGGGTGTGTGTGTGTAGCCAGGAGCTGGACCCTCCAGTGAAGGTGTGTGTGTGTGTATCGTGCAGTGGGCAGTGTGTGTAGCCAGGGGCTGGCTCGTGCCCACAAGCACGCCCCGCACCAGATGCTGCCGGATCTGCTCAGCCTGCTGCTGGCCCTGCTGTGCCTGGTCCTGGCTTGGAGGCTGCTGCGGTGTCGGGCCGGTCCCGCCGGGCCGGTCGTCAGCCGCCACTACTCAGTGCCGGGACGCGGCTTCCAGCTGAAGAAATGGGCCCTGCGGGGTCTCTTCTCCTGCGCCTTCCGCCGGCGCCAGCGAGCTCGCGGCCGGCCGTCCCGGCGGGAGCAGATGGGCTTGGGAGCCGGCCAGGAGGCGCTGTTCTCGGGCGCGCAGCCCCGCCATGGGGCGGAGGAGCAGGAGCGGCTGCAGGAACTGGTCCACGATGCCCATGTGAGTGAGCCCCCTGCTGTGCCACCCCCGTGCCACCCGCTCCCCTTGCCAGGGAGCCTCCGGGAGGGGGGATGAGCCCGGCACCTTTCTGGGGAGCAGGGAGGTGCGAAGGAGCGTGACCAGAGCTCCCAGCCTCCTCCCAGCCGGGACTGACCGCTGCAGCCTTAGACGGGACCTCCAGAGGTCATCAAGTCCAGCCTCTGCCCTAGGGCAGGACCAAGCACCATCTATCTGCTCTTAAATATCTCCAGGGATGGAGATTCCACAACCTCCTTGGGCAACTTTTTCCAGTGTTTCACCACTCTGACAGCAGGAAGTTTTTCCTAATGTCCAACCTAAACCTCCCTTGCAGCAGCTTAAGTCCATTGCATCTTGTCCTATCATCAAAGGTTAAGGAGAATAATTTTTCTTCCTCCTGGTGACACCCTTTTAGGTAAAGGTAGTCCCTGGGTTATGAATCATCGATTTACGACCGTTCGTCCTTACAACCAACCTCCCATTAAGCGCGTCCCTGAGTTACAAACGTGATCCGCACTTACGAACAGCGCGGACACATGTAAATAAATAGGGTCTGACTTACGAACAGATCAAGTTACGACCAAGTGCTTGGTACGTAACTTGTTTGTAAGTTGGGGATTGCCTGAACTTGAAAACCGCTATCATGTCCCCTCAGTCTTGTCTTTTCCAAACGGAACAAACTCAGTTCTTTCAGTCTTCCCTCACAGCGCTTGTTTTCTAAACTTTTAATCATTCTTGTTCCTCTTCTCTGGACCCTCTCCAATTTCTCCATATGTTTTTTGAAATGTGGTGCTCAGAACTGGATGCTGTACTCCAGTGGAGGCCTAATCAGGACAGGGGAGAGTGCACGAATGACTTCTTGTGTCTTGCTCGCAACACCCCTGTTAATGCTGACACATTTGTGGCATAAAGGAATGGGGCATGTTTTTAGCTGGTGTAAGGATTTAGGGCTCCATGAACGCACCTTTGATTCACTTTAGCATCTGGCCAGCATTGGACAAAGAAACGCACCAGCTGACAACCAGCTAGCTTGGACTATCACCTCTGCAAAGACATGTTGAGCAATGTTCCCAGTAAGCTGGGCGCATGTGCAGCTGCTCAAGAGAGATTCTAATGCCACCTAGTTGATTAGCAGAGAGCCCACAGTTAGGTTTGTGTTTTTCCTGGTGGTGCACATTCAAACATGGTATGGTGCACACAACAACATTTATTCTGCACGCAGATGGAAAAAATCCACACTTGGAGTGAAAAGATTAGAGGGAACACTGAAGCTGAGCCCTCCACCTCTGCTTTCTTCCTAATTGTTTCGCTCTCTTGTCACATCTTGTCTTCCTTTGATTGTAAATTCCTCCTGACAGGGATGCATGCATCTATTTGTGCAGTGGGCGAGTGAGCTTAGCTGGGGCTTCCACACGCCACTGTAGTACAGATAATAAATACTACGAGACCAATGTTGCAGGAACTAGAACCAGAATGATATTGCAGGGTCTAGAAGCTGGTGATAAGAAAGTCCTGGTCAGAGGCCAAGGCAGAAGGTGCAGTATAACTAAAGACTTAGGGCCAGATCTTCTCCAGATGTAAATGGGCATTGCTTCCTGAAGCAAGGTTGATTTACACCAGCTGAGGATTTGACTTACTTTCATTTTGGAAAAACATCTCACAATTTGTGATATTTTTTAAAGTTTTGGGGAATCCAGACTTTTCTCTTTTTTTGCCCAAGCGGATTATCCCACATTAGTGGTGTGTGTGTGTGTGTGTGTGTTGGGGGAAGGGGTATTTTATTTTTTAAATAAAAGGATATTTGTAATGCTGGCTGTTTGAGTGACTGGGACACAGAGCAATTCCTGGACATTGCCATAAGTGATGTTGGATGTGCATCTTAAAGCAGAGTTGGAAGAACCGTTCATGTCTTTTCCCATTTGTGAAACCCCTTTTTATGTCGAGGATGAATATCCCCCGTCCCAAACTGCAGGGGCCCGGTGAGGCTGTTGGGTGAGGCTGTTGGCTCCCCTGCCCAGCCTTACCTTTTCCCTCTTCAGACTGAGAGTAATGGAGCATCCAGAGATGTTCAACAATAGTTCAGAAACTCTCCAAATAGCTGTTTTACAATCCAAAGCACTTTCCTTTGCTCAATACAATTATCACACTTGGTTACCTCAAGTAAGGCACATGCATGCATACTTAGATGCTTAGATGCCCACCCAGTGCAAGTATCTTCAAGTACATTTTTCATGGGCAGGAATTTATCCACACCCAAAATGCACACACAAGTCAGTGCATGCATGTGCAAACCTGATTTTTGAACTGCAACTTGTGGTGATGGGGGGGAAGGGGGATTGCACAATTTGCGTGTTTATACTGCTGTATTTGCAAAGCTGGATCTAAGTGCATAACATGGGAGTCAGCATTTGACATTTAGATCCTTAATTACCCGGTTAGAATGTGACTGGATTTTACTGAAATATAATTCTTTCTTCCAAGCTACTATGTTGACTTGGCTCCGGGGCAGTAAATATACCCCCTGGATTCTGGGGTCAATACCAGTGCTATTTGCCAACCGTAGAGTCAATCTCGGTTGTAACTCCAGATGGCAGGCATGGGCATGCTGAAACACATGAGGCTCAGGACCTGTGACTAGGGTTCTTAGATGCTAAAATAATACAATTCACAAGTAATAATTTTGACTTGAAATGTGTCAGAAGTCTTCAGAATGATTCCAAAACAAAGATTTCCCAGCATTTTGATCTTGTTAAAAGTTTTGAAAACATTTTTTCCCTTTTTTGTCATGGTTTGGGACAAAGGAAAATGCCAAACACTGAAAAGACTTTTGCAAGTCATTAGTTCCACCTGCTGGCCTGCTCAAGGTAACTCATCTGGCTGCATCAAATGAAAGGCACAAGTGCCAAGTTCCTAAGAGGCAGGCCAGCCAAAACGGTGGGGGGAGTTAAGGGACCAACTGCCCTGGGGCCTGGTGATTCAAAAGGACCTGGGGCTCCTGGTCACCAGCTCTACCGCACCCAATGTTCCCTCTAATTTTTTCCATCTATGTGTGGAATAATGTTATGATGTGCACTGAGGCATGTGAAACCCATGGTGCCAGCTGTGGTCAGTCTGCTAATCAGTTGGGTGGCACTTGAATCTTTCCTGAGTGGCCATCCAAGCACTCATCTTAAAGGAAACACTGGCTCTGGACCTTTCCCTTGGGGACCCACCCCTTCTGAGAGCACAGAGTTGGGAATCCCCCCTGGCAATTTTGTTGGCCCCCTGCTTAGAGGAAGCTTGGGGGTCCAAGACTGTGATATGGAAGTGATTAATATTAAAAGGGCAAATTTGGTTGCTGAAGCTCTATGCAGGAAATATGTCAGCGGTCTTCTCTAGTTACAAGCACCCTTGTTTCAAACTTTTCTTCTAGAGGAAAATGTGACACTATTCATTGCAAAACTAGCAACATGATTGATTTAGGGCACTATCGGACTTGTTCCAACTGAAGACAAAGCCAGGTTTTCAGTCATCTTTTCCTTCTCCTACAACTTTCTCCCAGTTGCTGCCCAGCCTTCCTACATTTCTTCTGTTTATCCATTTTAGCCATTGTTTCTCAACTCCCAAGTTAGCAAACAGGAAAAAAAAAATCAATAACTAATGAGCAATGGGACCATTGCACAATCAGTTGTTATAGTAATGGCTGTGGAATGCAGATTATTTCCCGTCCATTTCTTAAATTGACATGTGGTCATGCCGATAGTAAAACAGGAAAAAGCATTGTTGGAGCTCACAAGGCACGGAGGGCAGTGCTTCTCTGGTGGTGGTGGCTCCCTGGAGTGCCCGGGGCTATGATGCCTGGCCAGCGCCTCCTCGCGGGGGGGCCAGGGTTGCGTTGTCCTGCTGGAGGTGCTCCCTAGGAAGGGGGTAGTGCTGTGCTTCCTGGCCTAGGCCAGTATCTTCTTCTGTGGGTCTGGCAGCTCCTACTGGGGGAGAAGGAGGATGTGCTGCTTTGCTGGCATCTCTTCCCAGGGGGTGAGGGATGGGCTGTAGCAGCAGAAGCTGCCTTGCTCAGCCCTGGATTGTGGCTGCTACCACAGTGGCAGGGTCATGGCTGGTGGGGCTCCCTTGCAGTTCAACACTGGGGCTGAGGGCCAGGGTGGAGTGGTTTGGCTTGAGGCTTTGGGGTGGGGGTCCACTTACTCCAGCTGGTGACCTGCAACATGGAGAGATTGGGCCCCAGCCAGCTCTCTCTTACTGGTGTGGCCACCCCCCTGTGTACACTCTGCGGTATAACTGTCCCCCATGCTCGCTGTTTGTTGTGGTCATTCTGGAGCATTACTGTCCCTTCTACCAGACCCCTCCCTTTCCATGTTATGGAAAACAGTTTGATTCTAGGCACATCTCCTGGTGCAACTGTTACCCCAGATTTCACTGAAGACCACCCCAGGGTTAAATTCATATGGATTTATTAAAGGAGGAATTAACAGTCCACTATAGGGTTAAACTAAAGCGGACTGAGCTGTCATTGAATGCCACTAAAGGGTTAAACTAAAGGGGATTGAGCTGTAAGCACCGGGTTATTGTAGAGAGATGGGATGGAACCGGGATGGTTCCTCCTACATGCTTAAGCTTCCCTCAATGGGCCCACTTCCCATGAGGGCCCCAGTCAATTTGGAACACTATATCATTCCCCTGATGAAACTGCCTGTGAGTCAACACCCATTGTTACTGCCCAGAGAAAGAGGAGGGGGAAACTTTGTCACCTTCCCCTCCACTGTGGATTCAAGGAGGCGGGGGAAGGGGGCTTTTCCCCTTTCCCAAAGAGCAGCATCATACCCAAAACCTGGAAGGGGGAGTGGGCATATCGGGATTCTCACATGTTCCCTACTGTTACCAGATTTGCCCAATACTCTGGGGTATGCTCATTTATTAGCGTTATGGGATTGGGGGGAGGTTATCAGTGTGCTGCTTGTGCTTACTTGTACTCTCATATGGAGCTGAATTCTCCCTGCTGCCTCCCACTGGAGCTCTCCTGCAGGAACTAGGTTCCTCAAGATGGGGTTCCTCCCACCTTAGCAACACACACAGACACTCACACCCGCTAACAGAGCACGTCTGAGAGGACTGGGTACTCAGCACTCACAAGCTGAGCCCTCATATGTCCCTGGACTGAGCAGGCTGGGTTTAACAGCAATGCCACACTACACCCTCGTGTGCCTTTGGACTCAGTGGGCTGGATTAAACAGCACTTTAAGCTGCCATCCTCATAAGCCCCCAGGTTCAGCACCCCCTATCCCCACTTTCACCCCACAGTCATTCACTGGTAAACCACACGATGAGCAAACCCCACAGGATTTTGGGCACTCCAGGGATCTTTAGCTTGGGTACAAGAAGCTTTGTTGCAGAGCGAATGGGGAAGCCAAAACAACACCCCTTGAGGAAGAGTGAGCAAAAGAGAAAGAAAGAGAGAAGCAACCAGCTTAACAATGCAAGTTATTTATTTCTGGGTAGTGAATATATAGCCAAACACACAAAACTGTCACAATATTAAATCTCAATTGAAACTGATTACAAATGTTAGGTAACCATATAACAGTTTACACAGGGAAGAGTCAGGAGGCTATGTTAGTGTGGAAGAGGGGGAGGAAGAGGGAGAGAGACCTCACCACTCTATGGAGCTTGCACTGATGGGGTTCCCAGATGGTGATGGGAGCTGGGGGTCCAGAGGGCAGGAAACAAGCAGAGCAGAGCCCCCAGCATGATCAGACGGGAGATGAAGAAGTCTCAATGGAACTTGTTGTATATTGGGTTGTAGATATAGATCTTGTTATTATGGTAACTGAGTAGGTCACTGGGGTCAGCCCAGCTAGTCTGGGCTTGTTTGAGTTCTGTGCTATGCAATAAAATGGACACTTGCACCTACTTCAGCTCTCTGCCTTTCCACTGATTTCTTCCTGTGCTGTGAAACTCCCCACGACATAACAGAACTGATGCGGTTTAAATCCAGTTTTTCTTGGGCAAGGGTAGGAGTTTTGATAGGGATAGGACAATAGTTTGAGGAGGACACTGGATTTGTTAATGGGTAAACAGAGGTGAGACAATAGAGTCTGATCACAGCTGGTTATGGGTGGTGTTCCTTGAAGAAGCTCACAATGCAACTAGGCAGTATTTTGGATGTCAATAGGATCCATTACTAGAAATGGTCTGAAAATGACTAATTTGGGTGTGAGCAGGCCTGGGTTCATTAGCATCTGGAGCAGGGATTTCCCATCAGGCAGTGCTTCTCTGCTTTCGGTATCCCATAGTGCAGTGCTGTTCCTGCTTTGGAAGAACTGGTCTCCATTCTGTCTGCTAATGGAGATGACTCTCTGTTCTATCTTCAATGCAGATGAGGCTGGGGTGTTTCCTTAATTCTATCACCCTTGTCTGAAGCCATTTAGGTGTGTCTTCCCCGGCCTTTTCACTGCTTTGTCTCTGATTCTAGTAGAGGCCTGGGGGAGCGGGGTGGTTTTCCACGAGTGTCACTCCCTAGTTCCCCAAGAGCACAGGGCTGGTAGGTAACACTACTCCATGTTGTCCTTTTCCTCTAATGTCCCTGGAAGGGAGAGCAGGTGTGTTGAGGTTCCCACATGCTCTCTACTCCAGGGCAAACCAAACCCTGACCTTGCTTTCATTTATGATAATAGGAAGCTGCATACCATTTTACCATTTAGGAGTTCTGGAACAAAAGGACTCACAGACAGATGGGCAGATAGATGCACATTTCCAAAATATATAATAGATTGCTATTTGCAAAATGCTTTGAGATGCTTGGTTGGAAGGGACTGGAGGCATGGGGATTGCAGGTGTTTACTAAAAACATTCTGTCTCAAGTCCACCGGAGTCATTCTTCAAGGGTATGTCTGCACTGCCACCCTAGTTCGAACTAGGGTGGCTAATGTAGGCATTCGAACTTGCAAATGAAGCCCGGGATTTAAATATCCTGGGCTTTATTTGCATGTTCCTGGGGGCCGCCATTTTTAAATGCCCTGTAGTTTGAACTACCTGCCCGCAGCTACATGCGGCACGGACTAGGTAGTTCGAATTAAAGCTCCTAATTCGAACTACCATTACTCCTCCTGCAATGAGGAGTAACGATAGTTCGAATTAGGAGCTTTAATTCAAACTGCCTAGTCCGTGCCGCGTGTAGCTGCGGGCAGGTAGTTCGAACTACAGGGCATTTAAAAATGGCAGCGCCCAGGAACATGCAAATGAAGCCCGGGATATTTAAATCCCGGGCTTCATTTGCAAGTTCGAATGCCTACATTAGCCACCCTAGTTCGAACTAGGGGGCTAGTGCAGACATACCCCAAAGGATTCATGTTAGGAAGAAAGAGCCTTCTATGCTCTTTGAATAAGGAGGAAACGTAGCTGGCCTGATGATTTTTGACACACATCTCACTTCCCATTCGTTCTGTGTCCTCTCAACACTACGGCATTTATTGTTGTGATTTGTTTATTTGTTTCCCTTTCCGAAGGCCCTGGATTCAGTTTACCTCACTGGGTTCACAGAAACCGACAAGACTTTTGTGATCACTCGCCTCGGAAGGCGTCCAAATGGCCTATGTGAAATGTGGCTCTTCCTCCGAGTGGATGGAATTGGAGAGTTTGAAGTAAGTGGAGGGTGAGAGGAAAATAGGTGGCAGGGAATAATATTCCAAAGTGATGTTTGTTGACTATCAGGGATGTATCATTGAGGTGGAACCCCAACACTAGGAATATAAATCCAGTTTATATTTTAAAAGTTGTGCAAAATATAGTGTGAAATCATCTCTTCATTGACATCAATAGAAATTTTTTGTAACCTTCTTTGAGAGCTAGTGATAAAAAGCGGCATATAGAAGCTAGGTATTATTATTTTGCCATTGACTTCTATGTGGCCACGATTTTCCCCATTCAGTTGACAACTGTGAGCAGTCCCACTGAAGTCTACATAGCAATATTGACCGACAAGATGATAGGAATAACGATGGATGGGCGGTGGAATAAAAGTGGTTTTATCCTACTATAATCACATGGGTCAATTTCCCTGTGTAGACAAACCATAAGTAGAGCTCTGCACGGATACAAAAATGTGGATCCGCATCCAATCTGCATCAGCCAGGCTCCACTCCTCATCCAATTCGTAATCCATGATCTGGATTTTACGTGTATCTGCACAATAAATCTGGAGAGGAGGGAGCACAGATGAGCCAAGTCCGGCAAGAAAGAGGCAGGCAGCACTCCGGGACTCCACAGGTTGGTGCTTACCAGGTGGGGAGGAGGAGGGAAACCAGGCAGGACAGGCACTCGGCCCCTCCTGCTGGGAGATTTAGGATGCAGTTTCTTGTGTCCTTTTTCTGCCGGCAGTGCAGGGGCCTGCCTGGCCATCCTCCCCTTCACTTGGTGGAGTAGAGAGAGCCCTGAACAGGTATCTATTCCACTATCCGTTCCCAGGTGAGGATATCCATGGATATGCAGGGCTCTAACTATAAGAACATGTGGTAATAATGGTTATTCTTGACAGTGCTGACATCATGAGGTCCTAGAGCAGTAATTTACAGTTTCATTCCATTTGCTGTTTGGTGCTGTCTGCCGTAATTACTTCATGTTCATCATCTCAGGTGTTTTATGTGCAGTGTTATCCTCTGTGAACTATGCAGAATCAAAAAGCTATTGCTGTCAGTGTGTCTGCCATAATAAAACACGACCCCACCTCCGCCTTATCTCCACATTTCAATGAATGTTTTATTGAATTGTCTTCTTAGCACCCAGTGCATCCAGACATGATGGTGAGTGATGAGTCTGAAAAATGCTGGCGTGGCGGAGGTCTGATGATTGAATGCTTAGAGCCACACAGACGGTGGAAAATAAAATTCAATGGACTACTCAGGTATTACCACGTTACGTCGGGGGGAAGATGGTTGCTAAGACACTGGATTCTGACTCAGGGATACTGGGTCAATACTTAGATCTGGCAGAGACTTGCTGTTTCTCCTTGGAAAAGCCATTTAATCTTTCTGCCTCCATTCCCATCTGTAAAATGGGAATGAAGATGCCTCTTTTGTACCTCCTTTTTATTACAAGAACACAGAATGGCCATACTGGGTCAGACCAAAGGTCCATCTAGCCCAGTAGCCTGGCTTTTGACAGTGGCCAATGCCAGGTGCACAAGAAGGACTGAACAGAACAGGTAACCATCAAGTGATCCATCCCCTGTTACCCATTCCTAGCTTTTGGCAAACAGAAGGTAGGGACACCATTCCTACCCATTCTAGCTAATAATCATTGTTGGACCTATCCTCCATGAATTTATCTAGTTCATTTTTGAACCCTTTCATAGCCTTGGCTTTTCCAACATCCTTTGGCAAGGAATTCCAGAGGTTGACTGTGCATAGTGTGAAGAAAACCTTCCTTTTGTTTGTTTTAAAACTGCTGCTTATTAGTTTCATTTGGTGACCCCAAAAGTTCTTGTGTTCTGAGAAGAACTAAATAACACTTCCTTATTCACTTTCTCTACACCAGTCATGATTTAATCTATTTAGATTTGTTACTTATGTGGCTAGCGAGTGCCCTGCACAACAGGACCTGGCTCTATTTAGTTAGAACAGTTATACAGAGTTAATTATGCAATTGCAAGCCTTGTTTCCCATTAACTATAGCCTTTTCCCTGAGCCTCAGAGAACCTCTGCTGAAACATGGGCTACAGCAGTGTTTCTCAACCTTTTTTTAAAGTACCGCTTTAAAAAAAATTAGAAGTACCCCCAGTAACTACAGTTTTCAGACACAACATTTTTTTCTACCATTGCAACACATTTGTTTAAACAACTTTATCGTAGCTGGGCGGGTGATGACATTTTTGGGTGTATAAAGTATAAAAAAAAAATAATAAACACCGTAAAACTTAAAACAAAAAATAGTTTTCTCCAAATTTCAGTTGTGTTGATGTGCCACCCAAACTTCTCTCAAGTACCCCTAAGGGTGCTCGTACTACAGGTTGAGAAACACCGGACTAGAATGCAGTCTGATTAGGATAATTCAGAAAGCACAACACAGAGTTTGAAACAGTGAATTCCATTTCCTATTACCACCTTTAGGTCCTGTTCAAAGACACTGTCATGCCACACACTAGCTTAGTGTACAAATGTTTACGTTCAATACAAACAGCACAAGCATTTTAACCAGTACTTGGGAAGATATTACTAATTCCCTATTAGTTAATAAATCTAGCGGTGTATTCTTCCACCACCACCTTTAACCAATTCTGCTGTTGATATACGAGTAGAGTTTGTGATCTACAATATATAGTGTTGACAATAAAAATTTCAGGAACAACAAGGACTGAAATCCCTCTCATCTTGTCCACATCCAAACATTTCTGCCTAGCCAGGAAAAAAAAATCGGGTCTGGGGGAGAGCCTTCTAGTAGCCATAATCAGTCCTCTGTTGACAGATGACTTGCTCTCTTGAGAGTCTGTTTCAGATGGGAAATCTGTAGCTAAAACATAACAGGTTTTGAGATTTTGGCTGAAATGTTCGAAGTGTGTAAGTGGCTTAGGAGGACTACATCAAGGCATAGGCCCTCGGAGCCAGATTTTCACATGTTTAGGTGCCTCAGGATGTAGACCCCCTACTGGAATTTACAAAAGCACTTGAGCAGGTTAGTTGCCTCTTTGCATCTTTAGGTCCCTAAACACCTTTGAGGAGGTGGCCTAGGAATCTGACTTTCATGCACTAAATCAAAACACTTGAAAATGGAGCTAAACCTCCTAAGTTGCTGAGGGCATGTCTACACGGCAACATTATTTCAAAATAATTAGTGTTATTTTTAAATAACTTAGTCTACACAGCAGGCAGTTATTTCAAAATAATGTCGAAATACTGTCAAGCTGGAGGACTTCTTACTCCAAGTCCTGTATCCCCCCATTGTACGAGGAGTAAGGGAAGTTGGAGGAAGAGTGCTCTATTTTGAAATAAGTACTATGTAGACGCTCCGAATTTAGAAATAAGCTATTTCGTAATAAGTTAATTAATGTAGCTCAATTTGCGTAGCTTATTTCGAGTTAAGCCCTGCTGTGTAGACGCACCCTTAGAGGCTCTTGGAAAATTTTATTACAAGTGATAACACCTGCCACATATTTTGGCTCTGTGTTATCATTTAACCAAGACTCCTGAGAATATCATGTAGCATCTAGATACAACAATTCTGCACCCTTCAGAAGATCAGTTTGGGTCAGCTCTCACAATGAAGATAGGACTTGCAGAAATGCCAGCCTATAAAAGCTGGCTACTTATGCTGCCTTACAGAAGCTGTAAAGCATGTTTAGTAGCTTCAACCCTCCTCTTTAGATTTTTCTGGTTTATCTGCTCTGCCCAGGTACAGAATCAGATGATTTTAACAAAGCCCTTTCTCCTTCTCCATTGCTGCTTTCTTGTTGATTAGACTTTAATTAAATATTGAAATATAAAAGCACACAACAGTCCAGTAAATGAAAAGTGAAAAACAAATGTAAGGAATAGTGGTAAATGCTGCTGATTTATCTTCTAGAAAGGGACCGTATCGGCATCAATGGAACGAAGAGGAGGGCGAACTTGTCCACGTTAAATTCTCTTTCCAGTAAGAGCACTGAAGTTTGATGGATCCATTTATTTTGTAAGAGTATAAACAAGTTCTAGACCAGATGCTATTCGAAGTCTGCTTACACGGTGCATAGATCTTGTGTTGTCCTTCAGCTCAGCGTGAATTTTCTCCTGTCTGTACAATAAATTCCCCGTTAAATTACTAAAATAATGTATTGCACCCCTTCTCACACACCCTAGCCCTCTGCCCTAACCCTCTCTTCCTGTACCTCCCCACACAACCCGATCCTCTGCCCTGAGCCCTTCTCTACACCCCAACTCTGACTCCTGCACCCCATAAATGCCCATCCCCCTGCTGTGAGTCCCCCACATGCTCAAGCCTCTGCCCTAACTCCTGCACCCCAACAAACCTCCTTCCCCCGTCCTGAACCTCCTACACACCTACAGACCCCTGCCCTAACTCCTGTACCCCCAAGAACTCCCAACCTCCTTCCCTGAGTCCCCAGCACTTCCAAGCCACTTCCCTGAGCCCCACACATCTCCAAGCCCCTTCCCTGACTCCTCCTCCCCCCATATCTCCACCCTCTGCCCTGAAACCAACCCAAACCTCCAGCCACCCCGTCCAGAGTCCCCTCTCCCCAGCACTCCATCCCACACTTACATTTCTTACAGGTAGGAAACCACCACACGTAAGACATTTCAGTTACTTTCACCCTGTATACAAGTAATTCAACCGAGCAGCTCGGTGATGGGCTATATGAGAAACAACTCCAATGTCGGCATGATAGCAAGGCTCAAAAGTGGGGGAGGGGAGGCGATGTTTTAGTCTAGCATTAGAAGTATGTGTCTGTCCCGGAAACACCCCTCCTGCTTTCTATCTCCCTTTAGCAATCGGTTCACTGGGAAAAATCATGACTAAAAATAATCTCAAGTCATATTTAGATTTTTTTTTTAGTTATGATTATATTTGCCGAACCACTGAAGAGCTTTGTTCTCCGGAGTACGTTGGTCATAAGTGCATGCAAACAATGCACAGAGCCAACTCTCTAGCGAACTGTCTGCCTGCTCGGATAGGCTGCTGGGAAGTGGCAACAGCATAGCAACTGGACCCAGATATAACGGTGTCTTCTTTGTGGATTTTTGCCAGCACAGACATGTCAGCCGGGGACTGTGTGTCTTCTTACCCCAGACCATCCTGGATTTTTGTAGTGTAGAGTCGGCCTGGGTTTGATTGGTGGTTCCCTATTCTTCCTGAGCTACAGGGGTTGGCTCCTCACTCTCTATCCAATTACTATTCTGCTGAGAAATGTACGTGACATTTCTGATACAGTGTGGAGTGTGTAAGTTACAAGAGATCACAATGGGTGTGTCTAGACTACACCTCTCTGTCGACAGGGAGATGTAGATTAGGCACATTGAAAATGCAAATTGAAATATCCCGTGCTTCATTTGCATAAACATGGCTGCCACTTTTTTCTAAACAGAGCTTTTTTGGGGAAAAAACGGCAGTCTACCCTGTCTACAGAGAGGTGTAGTCTAGACATACCCAATGAGAGAAAGTGAGGCAACGGTATGACAGATTAGGCTCTTTCGCTATCCCCACTGCCATGGGTGGTTGGTGAAGGTATTGCTGAGGGAGGCAAGTCCCCAACCCCACCCCCAGCCCTGCCTCATCTGCCCAGACCACACACCCCATTACAGGGAGGGTGGATAACATGCTGCCCGCCCTCCCCAGCCTTGGAGCACAGGGAGGGAAGAGGTGTGCCCCCAAGCCTCCCTGGCCCCAGAGTACAGGGAGAATGGGGGGCATCTGGCCACAACCTCC